>NC_138303.1:8207500-8225000 GCF_965601325.2 Salmo salar
TTCCACGTTGTAGAATAATAGCGAAGACATCAAAACTATGAAATAACACATATGGAATCATGTAGTAACCAAAAAAGTGTTAAACAAATCAAAATACATTTTATATTTGAGATTCTTCAAATAGCCACCCTTTGCATTGATGACAGCTTTGTCATTCTCTTGTCATTCTCTCAACCAGCTTCATGAGATAGTCACCTGGAATGCATTTTAATTAACCTGTTAGGGCTAGGGGGCAGTATTGACACGGCTGGATAAAAAACATACCCGATTTAATCTGGTTACCACTCCTACCCAGTAACTAGAATATGCATATACTTATTACATATGGATAGAAAACACCCTAAAGTTTCTAAAACTGTTTGAATGGTGTCTGTGAGTATAACAGAACTCAAATGGCAGGTCAAAACCTGAGAGATTCCTTTACAGGAAGTGAGCATTTCTTGAACTTCTTTTCCATCTCTATCTTTTACTAAGGATCTCTGCTCTAACGTGACACTTCCCACGTCTTCCATAGGCGCTCAGAGCCCGGGAAAAAACAGAATGTCGTCATCCCAGCCCCAGGCTGAAACACATTATCGCCTTTCTCAAGTGGCCGATCAAGGGACTCTGGGCTTATGCGCATGACCCGACCGCCCCCGCCTTTGTGATTTTTTTCCTCTGTTTGCCGAAAAGGAGATTCCCTGTCGGAATATTATCGCTTTTCTACGAGAAAAATGTCGTAAAAATTGATTTTAAACAGCGGTTGACATGCTTCGAAGTACGGTAATGGAATATTTAGAATTTTATTGTCACGAATTGCGCCATGCGCACGACCCTTCTTTACCATTTCGGATAGTGTCTGGAACGCACGAACAAAACGCCGCTATTCGGATATAACGATGGATTATTTTGGACCAAACCAACATTTGTTATTGAAGTAGCAGTCCTGGGAGTGCATTCTGACGAAGACAACAAAAGGTAATCAAACTTTTATAATAGTAAATATGATTATGGTGAGTGCTAAACTTGCCGGGTGTCTAAATAGCTAGCCCGTGATGCCTGGGCTATGTACTTAGAATATTGCAAAATGTGCTTTCACCAAAAAGCTATTTTAAAATCGGACATATCGAGTGCATAGAGGAGGTCTGTATCTATAATTCTTAAAATAATTGTTATTCTTTTTGTGAACGTTTATCGTGAGTAATTTAGTAAAATGTTAGCGAATTCCCGGGAAGTTTGCCCTGGGGGTATGCTAGGTCTGAACGTCACATGCTAATGTAAAAAGCTGGTTTTTGATATAAATATGAACTTGATTGAACAAAACATGCATGTATTGTATAACATAATGTCCTAGGGTTGTCATCTGATGAAGATCATCAAAGGTGAGTGCTGCATTTAGCTGTCTTCTGGGTTTTGGTGACATTATATGCTGGCTTGAAAAATGGGTGTCTGATTATTTCTGGCTTGGTACTCTGCTGACATAATCTAATGTTTTGCTTTCGTTGTAAAGCCTTTTTGAAATCGGACAGTGTGGTTAGATTAACGAGAGTCTTGTCTTTAAATAGCTGTAAAATAGTCATATGTTTGAGAAATTGAAGTAATAGGATTTTTAAGGTTTTGAAAATCGCGCCACAGGCTTAAAGTGGCTGTTACGTAGGTGGGACGAATTCGTCCCGCCTAGCCCAGAGAGGTTAACAGGTGTGCCTTGTTAAAAGTTAATTTGTGGAATTTCTTTCCTTCTTAATGCGTTTGAGCCAATCAGTTGTGTTGTGACAAGGTAGGGGGGTATTCAGAAGAGAGCCTTATTTGGTAAAAGACCAAGTCCATATTATGGCAAGAAAACACTCGAATAAGCAAAGAGAAACAACAGTTCATCATTAGTTTGAGGCATGAAGGTCAATCAATATGGAACATTTCTAGACCTTTGAAAGTTTCTTGAAGTGCAGTCGCATAAACCATTAAGCGGTATGATGAAACTGGCTCTCATGAGGACCTCCACAGGAAAGGAAGACCCAGAGTTACCTCTGCTGCAGAGGATAAGTTCATTAGAGTTACCAGTTTCAGAAATTGCAGCCCAAATAAATGCTTCACAGAGTTCGAGTAACAGACACATCTCAACATCAACTGTTCAGAGGAGACTGTGTGAATCAGGCCTTCATGGTTGAATTGATGCAAAGAAACCATTACTAAAGGACACCAAAAAGAAGAAGAGACTTGCTTGGGCTAAGAAACACGAGTAATGGATATTAGACCAATTTTTGGTTCCAACCACCGTGTCTTTGTGAGACGTGGTATGGGTGAATGTATGATCTCCGCATGTGTAGTTCCCACCGTAAAGCATGGAGAAGGAGGAGGTGTTACGGTGTGGAGGTGCTTTGCTGGTGACACTGTCTCTGATTTATTTAGAATTCAAGGCACACTTAACCAGCATGGCTACCACAGCATTCTGCAGCGATACGCCATCCCATCTGGTTTGGTCTAAGTGGGTGTCACGGTTGTTGTCGGTGAATGAGGACCAAAACGCAGCAGGTACGTGAATGCTCATCTTGATTTTTAATTATCTTCAAAAATGAACATACAAAATAACAAAACCGAAAAACGAACAACTAACAAACAGTCTGGCAAAGCAAAGCTCAACACAGAACAATCACCCACAAATCACACACACAAACACACCCTAATATATGGGACTCTCAATCAAAGGCAGATAGACAACACCTGCCTTCAACTGAGAGTCCCAACCCCAATTAACCAAACATAAAAACACACACACCAGACTAACCATAGAATAGAATACAAACACATAGACCATCAACCAAAAACCCGGAAATACTAAATCAAACACCCTTTACACAAACACACCACCCCGAACCACATAAAACAAATACCCTCTGCCACGTCCTGACCAAACTACAAAAACAATTAACCTTATACTGGCCAGGACGTGACAGTGGGAGTATCATTTGTTTTTCAACAGAACAATAACCCAACTCACCTCCAGGATGTCTAAGGGATATTTGACCAAGAAGGAGAGTGATGGAGTGCTGCATCAGATGACCTGTCCTCCACAGTCCCCCGACCTCAACCAAATTGAGATGGTTTGGGATGAGTCTGACAGCAGATTGAAGGAAAAGCAGCCAACAAGTGCTCAGCATATGTGGGATCTCCTTCAAGACTGTTGGGAGCCTATATAGCTTGAAATCAATGAGTATTTTTCACCATGTAGGGAACAATTCAGTATTTCAAACAGCCTTCTTGGTCCATGTGCTGGGAAAGAGGATACATTCTTATTTATCAGGATGCCTACACCTCTGCTGTTACTACACTAGGTGGCAGCATAGGCCTCTCCAACCCAGCACCTCTTTAAATATTCCATAAAATAAAATAAAAAAGTAAAGTAGCTCTGCTGACATTCTCTTTAAGTGTTTGAGAACCATATGTTTTTTTCTCATGGAAAACATTACATGTGATAAGTTGGAGTTTGTTTGTCTTTACTAACACAGAATCAAAGTCAACCGTATCTGTTCTGTCTATCATTGAAGAACCAAATGAAACATTTTAGCAGACAAGACATAAGGGCGGTGGGCATTCAAAATCAAATTAAATCAAATTTTATTTGTCACATGCGCCGAATACAACAGTGAAATGCTTACTTACAAGCCCGTAACCACCAACAATGCAGTTTTAAGAAAATACGTAATTTTTTTAAAGTAAGAGATTAGAATAACAAATAATTAAAGAACAGCAGTAAATAACAATAGCGAGGCTATATACAGGGGGTACCGGTAGAGAGTCAATGTGGAGGCTATATACAGGGGGTACTGGTACAGAGTCAATGTGGATGCTATATACAGGTGGGTACCGGTACAGAGTCAATGTGGAGACTATATACAAGGGGGTACCGGTACAGAGTCAATGGGAGTCAATGACATTCCATAGAATGGTAGGATTATAGTATAAATACATAGTTATTGTATACATTACATATATAGAGCATGTGGGCATGTGAGCTGAGCAGACATTTAACCTCTCTGGGCGTAGGCGGGACGAATTCGTCCCACCTACGCAACAGCCAGTCTAATCCAGTGGCGCGATTTTCAAATACCTTAGAAATGCTATTACTTCAATTTCTCAAACATATGACTATTTTACAGCTATTTAAAGACAAGACAATCGTTAATCTAACCACACTGTCCGATTTCAAAAAGGCTTTACAATGAAAGCAAAACATTAGATTATGTCAGCAGAGTACCAAGCCAGAAATAATCAGACACCCATTTTTCAAGCTAGCATATAATGTCACAAAAAACAAAACCACAGCTAAATGCAGCACTAACCTTTGATGATCTTCATCAGATGACAACCCTAGGACATTATGTTATACAATACATGCATGTTTTGTTCAATCAAGTTCATATTTATATCAAAAACCAGCTTTTTACATTGGCATGTGACGTTCAGAACTAGCATACCCCCCGCAAACTTCCGGGGAATTTACTAACAATTTACTAAATTACTCACGATAAACGTTCACAAAAAGCATAACAATTATTTTAAGAATTATAGATACAGAACTCCTCTATGCACTCGATATGTCCGATTTTAAAATAGCTTTTTGGTGAAAGCACATTTTGCAACATTCTAAGTATATAGCCCAGCCATCACCGGCTAGCTATTTAGACACCCGGCAAGTTTAGCCTTCACCAAAATCAGATTCACTATTACAAAAGTTTGATTACCTTTTGTTGTCTTCGTCAGAATGCACTCCCAGGACTGCTACTTCAATAACAAATGTTGGTTTGGTCCAAAATAATCCATCGTTATATCCGAATAGCGGCGTTTTGTTCGTGCGTTCCAGACACTATCCGAATGGTAAATAAGGGTCGTGCGCATGGCGCAATTCGTGACAAAAAAAATCTAAATATTCCATTACTGTACTTCGAAGCATGTCAACCGCTGTTTAAAATCCATTTTTATGCCATTTTTCTCGTAAAAAAGCGATAATATTCCAACCGGGAATATCCTTTTAGGTAAACAGACAAAGGAAAAGAAAGCTTTCGGTCGACGCGGGCACGAGCCTGAGTCTCACAGTACTGTAACCAGCCACTACCCAAACGCGCTACTTTTTTTCAGCCAGAGCCTGCAAAGCCACGATTCAGCTTTTTGCCGCCTTCTGAGAGACCATGTGAGACGTAGGAAGTGTCACGTTATAGCAGAGATCCTTTGTAATTGATAGAGATGGCAAAGAAGTTCAAGAAATGGTCAGACAGGGTACTTCCTGTACAGAATCTTCTCAGGTTTTGACCTGCCATTTGAGTTCTGTTATACTCACAGACACCATTCAAACAGTTTTAGAAACTTTAGGGTGTTTTCTATCCAAAGCCAATAATTATATGCATATTCTAGTTACTGGGCAGGAGTAGTAACCAGATTAAATCGGGTACGTTTTTTATCCAGCCGTGTCAATACTGTCCCCTAGCCCTAACAGGTTAACAAAAAACAGAAAAAAACCAAAGTACATCTTTCTACTTTGAGGAGCGATGCTTTTTAAGGCTTTTAAGCTCCAACTCCTAATTGTATCAGAACAAACCTGTGGATTATGTCATTGGAGAAAGACTTTCACTTAAGTACTGTGGTCAATTTGTATTACCTTATCAATTCAATTAAAATATAGTGGCTGGTCTACTTGGAGAGAGTGGGTTCCTAATGCCACTGGTGGAGTTGTGGCCGTTTATATTCAGAATCACATTCCTGTAAAGATTAGAGAGGATCTCATGTTAGATACTGTTGAAGTAATATGGCTACAGGTTCATCTGCCTCACCTAAAGCCCATTCTGGTGGGAAGCTGCTATAGACCACCAAGTGCTAACAGTCAGTATCTGGATAACATGTGTGAAATACTTGATAATGTATGTGATATCAACAGAGATTATTATTTTCTGGGTGATTTAAATATTGACTGGCTTTCATCAGGCTCCCCACCCAAGTGAAAGCTTCAAACTGTAACCAGTGCCTGTAACCTGGTTCAGGTTATCAGTCAACCTATCAGGGTAGTTACAAACAGCACAGGAAGGAAATCATCAACATGTATTGATCACATCTTTACTAATGCTGCAGAAATGTGCGTTAAAGCAGTATCCAGATCCATCGGATGTAGTGATCACAATATAGTAGCCATATCTAGGAAAACCAAAGTTCCAAAGGCTGGGCCTAATATAGTTTATAAGAGATCTTACAATACGTTTTGCAGTGATTCCTATGTTTCTAAAAAAAAACATTGTTGGTGTGTTATGAGGAGCAACCAGACGCTGCACATATTTATGAAATTGCTTATCCCAGTTACTAATAAGCATACACCCATTAAGAAAATTATGGAAAATGACAGTAAAAACTGTTAGAGCAAACGGAGAAGGATCAGCGAGAGTGACATGTGAGCTCCCGCATTTTTAAGCATGTTTTTTTAAAAAAAGATAGATTTTGAGTCAAATAGTTTAGACCCTTTTTCCTGGTTGCTGCCCCTATCATTGCCAAGCCCATCTCATTTGTCTTTCTAGACAGCTATTGAATATTTGACGCACTTGGCGTCAACTATCCCCGATGGGGACAGATATCCCTCTTTTCCCCCTGCCCTGCTACAAAGTTTCTCCCTGCAGGCTGTCACAGTTGTCGTAAGGACTGCCACGTCCTGACCAAACTACAATAACAAATAACCCCTTTACTGGTCAGGACGTGACACAGGCAGTCACTGAGTCCGAGGTGCTAAAGGAGCTCCTTAAACTTGACCCCCAAAAAACATCTGGGTCAGATCGTTTAGACCCTTTCGTCTTTAACCTCTTGGGGCTAGGTGGGACGCTAGCGTGCCACCCGTGGTGCACTCCATCAACAGCAGGTGCATTTCAAGAGCGGCAAATTTGAATCCAAATAAATGTCAAAATTCAAATTTTTCAAAAATACAACTATGTTACACCATTTGAAAGATAAACATCTCCTTAATCTAACCACGTTTTACGATTTCAAAAAGGTTTTACGGCGAAAGCATAAATTTAGAGTATGTTAGGACAGTACATTTACAAGAGTTGTGTGTAATGTTTTGTCAAGTCAAAGACAGGGTCACCAAAACCATAAAACCAGCTAAAATGATGCACTAACCTTTTACAATCTCCATCAGATGACACTCCTAGGACATTATGTTAGACAATGCATGCATTTTTAGTTCTATCAAGTTCATATTTATATACAAAAACAGCGTTTTACTATGGCATTGATGTTGAGGAAATCGTTTCCCTCCAATAACCGGCAGTCAAGTCAGCGTCAGAAATTAAATAATTAAAATTAGAAAACATTGGTAAAATATTATATTGTCATTTAAAGAATTATAGATTTACATCTCTTGAACGCAATCAACTTGCCAGATTTAAAAATAACCTTACTGGGAAATCACACTTTGCAATAATCTGAGCACTGCGCCCAGAAAAATACGCGTTGCGATACAGACTAGACGTCATGTTGGGGAGATCTAAAATCGAAAATACTATGTAAATAATCCATTACCTTTGATTCTCTTCATCAGATGTCACTTCCAGGTATCACAGGTCCATAACGAATGTAGTTTTGTTCAAAAAAGCTCATCATTTATGTCCAAAAATCTCCGTCTCGTTAGCACATGATGTAAGCCAGCCGGACTTCTCGTCATGAACGAGGGGAAAAAATATATTTCCGTTCGTTCAAACATGTCAAACGTTGTATAGCATAAATCATTAGGGCCTTTTTTAACCAGAACATGAATAATATTCAAGGTGGACGAATGCATACTCTTTTATAACGTATTGGAACGAGGGTACCCAACATGAAGTAGCGCGCCAGGTGTCTAATGGGACATCACCGTTCCATGGCTCTTGTTCGGTCAGATCTCCCTCCAGAAGACTCAAAACACTTTGTAAAGGCTGGTGACATCTAGTGGAAGCAATAGGAAGTGCCAAAATATTCCTAAACCCCTGTGTTTTTCAATGGGATAGGTTTAAAGTCAATACAACACATCAGGTATCCACTTCCTGTCAGAAAATGTCTCAGGGTTTTGCCTGCCAAATGAGTTCTGTTATACTCACAGACACCATTCAAACAGTTTTGGAAACTTTAGAGTGTTTTCTATCCATATATAATAAGTATATGCATATTCTAGTTACTGGGTAGGATTAGTAACCAGATTAAATCGGGTACATTTTTTTTATCCAGACGTGCAAATGCTGCCCCCTAGACCCAACAGGTTAAGGTTGCTGCCCCTATCATCGCCAAGCCTATCTCTGACCTTTTTAACCTGTCTCTCCTGTCTGGGGAGGTTCCCATTGCTTGGAAGGCAGCCACGGTGTGTCCTTTATTTAAAAGGGGAGATCAAGCTTATCCTAACTGTTATTGGCCAATTTATATTTTGTCCTGTTTATCAAAAGTGTTGGAAAAACTTGTCAATAATCAACTGTCTGGCTTTCTTGATGTCTATAGTATTCTCTCTGGTATGCAATCTGGTTTCTGCTCAGGTTATGGATGTGTCACTGCAACCTTGAAGGTCCTCAATGATGTCACCATTGCCCTTGATTCTAAGCAACGATGTGCTGCTATTTTTATTGACTTGGCCAAAGCTTTTGATACAGTACTGTAAACCATTCCATTCTTGTGGGCTTCCTAAGGAGTATTGGTGTCTCTGAGGGTGGCTCTTGCTAACTATCTCTCTCAAAGAGTGCAGTGTATAAAGTCAGAACATCTGTTATCTCAGCCACTGCCTGTCACCAAGGGAGTACCCCAAGGCTCGATCCTAGGCCCCACGCTCTTCTCAATTTACATCAACAACATAGCTCAGGCAGTAGGAATCTCTCTCATCCATGTATATGCAGATGATACAGTCTTGTACTCAGCTGGCCCCTCCCCGGATTTTGTGTTAAACGCTCTACAACAAAGCTTTCTTAGTGTCCAACACGCTTTCTCTACCCTTAACCTTGTTCTGAACACCTCCAAAACAAAGGTAATGTGGTTTGGTAAGAAGAATGCCCCTCTCCCCACAGGTGTGATTACTACCTCTGAGGGTTTAGAGCTTGAGGATGTCACCTCATGCAAGTACTTGAGAGTAAGGCTAGACGGTACACTGTCCTTCTCTCAGCACATATCAAAGCTGCAGGCTAAGGTTCAATATAGACTTGGTTCCTCTATTGTAATCACTCCTCTTTCACCCCAGCTGCCAATCTAACCCTGATTCAGATGACCATCCTACCCATGCTAGATTACGGAGACGTAATTTATAGATGGGCAGGTAAGGGTGCTCTCGAGCGGCTAGATGTTCTTTACCATTCGGCAATCAGATTTGCAACCAATGGTCCTTATAGGACATATAAATGCACTCTACACTCCTCTGTAAACTGGTCATCTCTGTATACCTGTCGCAAGACCCACTGGTTGATGCTTATTCATAAAACCCTCTTAGGCCTCACTTCTCCCTATCTGAGATATCTACTGCAGCCCTCATCCTCTACATACAACCGTTCTGCCAGTCACATTCTGTTAAAGGTCTCCAAAGCACACATGTCCCTGGGTCGCTCCTCTTTTCAGTTCACTGCAGCTAGCGACTGGAACGAGCTGCAACAAACACTCAAACTGGACAGTTTTATCTTTATCTATTCATTCAAAGACTCAATCACGGATACTCTTACTGACAGTTGTGGCTGCTTCGCGTGATGTATTGTTGTCTCTACCTTCTTGCCCGTTGTGCTGTTGTCTGTGCCCAATAATGCCTGTACCATGTTTTGTGCTGCTACCATGTTGTTCTGCTGCCATATTGTGTTGCTACCATGTTGTGTTGTCATGTGTTGCTGCCATGCTATGTTGTTGTCTTAGGTCTCTCTTTATGTAGTGTTGTGGTGTCTCTCTTGTCATGATGTGTATTTTAACCTATATTTTTAATCCCAGGCCCCCGTCCCCGCAGGAGGCCTTTTGACTTTTGGTAGGCTGTCATTGTAAATAAAAATTTGTTCTTAACTGACTTTCCTAGTTAATGAAAGGTTAAATTAAATAAATACAAAATAAAAATCCCTGTGGATTGGTGAGGAAGTAAGAAATTGCTTGGTTGAGAGGGATGAGGCAAAAGGAATGGAAAATAAGTCTGGCTGCACAACCGATTGGGAAACGTACTGCAAATTTGAGAAATCATAACTAAACTAAACTGAATAAAAAGAAGAAGAAACTATACTATGAAACAAAGGTAAAATGACATAAAGAATGATAGTAAAAAGCTTTGGAGCACCTTAAATAAAACTTTGGGCAAAAAGGCAAACTCAGCTCCATCATTCATTGAATCAGATGGTCCATTCATCACAAAACCCACTGATATTGGCAACTACTTTAATGATTTTTTTAATTGGCAAGATTAGCAAATTTAGGCATGACATGCCAGCAACAAACACTGACACTACACATCCAAGTATATCTAACCAAATTATGAAAGAAAAGCATTGTAATTTAGAATTCTGTAAAGTCAGTGTGGAAGTGGGGAAAAAATGATTGTTGTCTATCAACAATGACAAGCCAATGGGGTCAATGAGAATAGTGCATGATATTGCCACTCATATTTA
Source organism: Salmo salar (assembly GCF_965601325.2). Lineage (NCBI taxonomy): Eukaryota > Metazoa > Chordata > Actinopteri > Salmoniformes > Salmonidae > Salmo > Salmo salar. The sequence continues at coordinate 8,218,093 of NC_138303.1, forward strand.
CCATATCTTCAATATACTAAGAATAGTAAATTCCCCTTTACTGGCTCAAAAAGCCGACAAATCAGCCTGTTACTAACCCTTAGTAAAGCATTGGAGAAAAAATGTTTTTGACCAGATACAATGCTATTTTTCAGTAAACAAATTGATAACAGACTTTCAGCTCGCTTCTAGGGAAGGACATTCAACAACCACATCATTTACACAAATTACTGATGATTGGCTGAGAGAAATTTATGATAAAAAGATTGTGGGGGCTGTTTTGTTAGATTTCAGTGCAGCTTTTGACGTTATTGATCATTGTCTGCTGCTGGAAAAAGATATGTGTTATGGCTTTACACCCCCTGCTATATTGTGGATAAAGAGTTACCTGTCTAACAGAACACAGAGGGCGTTCTTTAATGGAAGCCTCTCCAACATAATCCAGGTAGAATCAGGAATTCCCCAGGGCTACTGTCTAGGCCCTTTACTTTTTTCAATCTTTACTAACGACATGCCACTGGCTTTGAGTAAAGCCAGTGTGTCTATGTATGCAGATGACTCAACACTATACATGTCAGCTACTACAGCAACTGAAATGACTGCAACATTTAACAAAGAGCTACAGTTAGTTTCAGAATGGGTGGCAATGAATAAGTTAGTCCTAAATACTTCAAAAACTAAAAGCATTGTAATTGTGGAAATTGAGCAAGTTGAGATGACTACACTGCTTGGAGTAACCCTGGATTGTAAACTGTCATGGTCTGAACATGTTGATTCAACAGTAGCTAAGATGGGGAGAAGTCTGTCTATAATAAAGCGCTGCTCTAACTTCTTAACAGCACTATCACCAAGGCAGGTCCTTCAGGCCCTAGTTTTGCAGCACCTGGACTACTGTTCAGTTGTGTGGTCAGGTGCCACAAAAGGGACTTAGGAAAATTTAACAGGGCAACATGCCTGGCCCTTGGATGTACACAGAGAGCTAGCATTACTAATTTGCATGTCAATCTCTCTTGGAAAGTGGAGGAGAGATTGACTTCATCACTACTTATATTTGTGAGAGGTATTGACATGTTGAATATACTGAGCTGTTTGTTTGAAATGCTGGCACACAGCTCAGACACCCATACATACCCCACAAGATATGCCACCAGAGGTCTCTTCATAGTCCCTAAGTCCAGAACAGACTATGAGTGGCGCACAGTACTATATAGAGCCAATACTCCATGGAACTCTATTCCACATCAGGTAACTGATAAAAGCAGTAGAATCAGATTTTAAAAAAGAAAAATACACCTTATGGACCAGCTGTGACGCAACACAAACACAAACAGACACATGCATACACACACATGATAACATACAACTATACACACATGTACAAATGGATTTTGTGTTGTAGATATGTGGAAGTGGAGTAGGGACCTGAGGGCACACTCTTAATGTGTTGTGAAATCTGTTGTGAATGAAATGTAATGTTTTTAAAATAGCATACCTGTCAAAATTTTGCTGGACCCCAGGAAGATTAGATGCTTCCTTGGCAGGAACTTTTGGGGATCCATAATAAACCCCAGGAAAATTCTTCAATAGGAGCTTTATCACATTACGATGCACCAATAGGAGGAGCTTTATTACATTACGATGCACCAATAGGAGGAGCTTTATTACATTACGATGCACCAATAGGAGGAGCTTTATCACATTACGATGCACCAATAGAAGGAGCTTTATTACATTACGATGCACCAATAGGAGGAACTTTATCACATTACGATGCACCAATAGGAGGAGCTTTATCACATTACGATGCACCAATAGAAGGAGCTCACCCAAGAGAAGATACACAATTTGTTTAACGTGAATGATTACATAAAATACCGCTATAACAACACTTTCTAGAGAGCTTTAACATCCCCGCTGTCACGCCCTGACCTTAGAGAGACGTTTTATTTCTCTTTTGGTTAGGTCAGGGTGTGATGTGGGGTGGGCATTCTATGTTATCTATTTCTTTGTGTTGGCCGAGTAGGGTTCCCAATCAGAGGCAGCTGTCTGTCGTTGTCTCTGATTGGGAATCATACTTAGGCAGCCTTTTCCCACCTGTGTTTGTGGGTAGTTGTTTTCTGTTTTGTATTCTGTACCTGACAGAACTGTGCGCTTTCGTTTTTCCCTTTGTTATTTTGTTTGAGTGTTTCAGTGATTAAATAAAGAAATCATGAACACTTGCTGCGCTTTGGTCCGCTCCTTCATACAACAAATGTGACAGAATCTCCCACCACCAAATGACCAAGCAGCGTGGTCAGGACCAATGGACATGGGAGGAAATCCTGGACGGGAAAGGACCCTGGAGGCAGGCCGGGGAGTATCGCCGTCTGAAGGAGGAGATTGAAGCAGCGAGAACAGAACGGCGACGATACGAGGAACTAGCATGGAAACGACGGAAGCACGAGAGGCAGCCCCCCCAAAAAATTGGGGGGGGGGCACACGGGGAGATTGGCAGAGTCAGGGTTGAGTCCTGAGCCAACTCCCCGTGCTTACCGTGGGGAGCATGTGACCAGTCGGGCACCGTGTTATGCGGTGATGCGCACTGTATCTCCAGCATTGCGCATTCACAGCCCGGTGCGCTCGTTGCCGGCTCCCCGCATTTGTTGCGCTAAAGTGAGCATTCAGCCAGGACGGATTGTGCCGGCTCAGCGCTCCTGGTCTCCAGTGCGCGTCCACGGGCCAGTATATCCTGTGCAAGCTCCGTGCACCCGATCTCCAGTGCATCTCCCCAGTCCGGTGAGACCTGTTCCGGCTCCACATACGACGCCTCCAGTGATGATCCATAGTCCGAAGCCTCCAGTGATGATCCATGGCACGAAGCCTCTAGTGCTAATCCATGGCTCGGAGCCTCCAGTGATAATCCATGGCCCGGAGCCTGTAGGGATGATCCAACATTTTGACCATGTTCTGTTATAATATCCACCCTGCACAGCCAGAAGAGGACTGGCCACCCCTCATAGCTTGGTTCCTCTCTAGGTTTCTTCCTAGGTTTTTGGCCTTTCTAGGGAGTTTTTCCTAGGGAGTTTTTCCTAGCCACCGTGCTTCTTTCACATGCTTTGCTTGCTGTTTGGGGTTTTAGGCTGGGTTTCTGTACAGCACTTTGAGAATATCAGCTGATGTACGAAGGGCTATATAAAAATACATTTGATTTGATTTGATTTGATGGCACGAAGCCTCCAGTGATAATCCATGGCACGAAGCCTCCAGTGATGATCCATGGCCCGGAGCCTGTAGGGATGATCCATGGCATGAAGCCTCCAGTGATGATACATGGCGTGGAGCCTGTAGTGACGATCCATGGCATGGAGCCTGCAGCGACGGTCTTCAGTCCGGAGCCTCCAGCGACGGTCCCCAGTCCGGGGCCTCCAGCGACGGTCCCCAGTCCGGGGCCTCCAGCGACGGTCCCCAGTCCGGGGCCTCCAGCGACGGTCCCCAGTCCGGGGCCTCCAGCGACGGTCCCCAGTCCGGGGCCTCCAGCGACGGTCCCCAGTCCGGGGCCTCCAGCGACGGTCCCCAGTCCGGGGCCTCCAGCGACGGTCCCCAGTCCGGAGCCTCCAGCGGCGGTCCGCAGTCCGGAGCCTCCAGCGGCGGTCCGCAGTCCGGAGCCTCCAGCGGCGGTCCGCAGTCCGGAGCCTCCAGCGGCGGTCCGCAGTCCGGAGTCTCCAGCGGCGGTCCGCAGTCCATAGTCTTCAGCGGCGGTCCGCAGTCCAGAGTCTCCAGCGGCGGTCCGCAGTCCGGAGTCTCCAGCGGCGGTCTGCAGTCCGGAACCTCCAGCGGGGGTTCCCAGCTCGGAGCCTCCGGCGTTGATCCACGGTCCGGTTGCTCCGGCGACAATCCACGGTCCAGTGACACAAAAGCGGAGGGATCAGCGGGAGGAGCAGGGGCTACGCCCCAAACCGGAGCCGCCACCAAGGGTAGATGCCCACCCAGACCCTCCCCTATAGGTTCAGGTTTGCGGCCGGGAGACAGCACCTTTGGGGGGGGGGGGGGGGTGGGGTACTGTCACGCCCTGACCTTAGAGAGCCATTTTATTTCTCTTTTGGTTAGGTCAGGGTGTGATGTGGGGTGGGCATTCTATGTTATCTATTTCTTTGTGTTGGCCGAGTAGGGTTCACAATCAGAGGCAGCTGTCTGTCGTTGTCTCTGATTGGGAATAATACTTAGGCAGCCTTTTCCCACCTGTGTTTGTGAGTAGTTGTTTTCTGTTTTGTATTCTGTACCTGACAGAACTGTGCGCTTTTGTTTTTCCATTTTTCCATTACATTTACATTTAAGTCATTTAGCAGATGCTCTTATCCAGAGCGACTTACAAAATGGTGCATTCACCTTATGATATCCAGTGGAACAACCATTTTACAATAGTGCATCTAAATATTTTAAGGGGGGGGGGGGGGGGTTAGAAGGATTACTTTATCCTATCCTAGGTATTCCTTAAAGAGGTGGGGTTTCAAGTGTCTCCGGAAGGTGGTGATTGACTCCGCTGTCCTGGCGTCGTGAGGGAGCTTGTTCCACCATTGGGGTGCCAGAGCAGCGAACAGTTTTGACTGGGCTGAGCGGGAACTGTGCTTCCTCAGAGGTAGGGGGGCCAGCAGGCCAGTGGTGGATGAACGCAGTGCCCTTGTTTGGGTGTAGGGCCTGATCATAGCCTGAAGGTATGGAGGTGCCGTTCCCTTCACAGCTCCGTAGGCAATCACCATGGTCTTGTAGCGGATGCGAGCTTCAACTGGAAGCCAGTGGAGAGAGCGGAGGAGCGGGGTGACGTGAGAGAACTTGGGAAGGTTGAACACCAGACGGGCTGCGGCGTTCTGGATGAGTTGTAGGGGTTTAACCTGTTGGGTCTAGGGGGCAGCATTTGCACGTCTGGATAAAAAAAATGTACCCGATTTAATCTGGTTACTAATCCTACCCAGTAACTAGAATATGCATATACTTATTATATATGGATAGAAAACACTCTAAAGTTTCCAAAACTGTTTGAATGGTGTCTGTGAGTATAACAGAACTCATTTGGCAGGCAAAACCCTGAGACATTTTCTGACAGGAAGTGGATACCTGATGTGTTGTATTGAGTTTAAACCTATCCCATTGAAAAACACAGGGGTTTAGGAATATTTTGGCACTTCCTATTGCTTCCACTAGATGTCACCAGCCTTTACAAAGTGTTTTGAGTCTTCTGGAGGGAGATCTGACCGAACAAGAGCCATGGAACGGTGATGTCCCATTAGACACCTGGCGCGCTACTTCATGTTGGGTACCCTCGTTCCAATACGTTATAAAAGGCTATGCATTCGTCCACCTTGAATATTATTCATGTTCTGGTTAAAAAAGGCCCTAATGATTTATGCTATACAACGTTTGACATGTTTGAACGAACGGAAATATATTTTTTCCCCTCGTTCATGACGAGAAGTCCGGCTGGCTTACATCATGTGCTAACGAGACGGAGATTTTTGGACATAAATGATGAGCTTTTTTGAACAAAACTACATTCGTTATGGACCTGTGATACCTGGAAGTGACATCTGATGAAGAGAATCAAAGGTAATGGATTATTTACATAGTATTTTCGATTTTAGATCTCCCCAACATGACGTCTAGTCTGTATCGCAACGCGTATTTTTCTGGGCACAGTGCTCAGATTATTGCAAAGTGTGATTTCCCAGTAAGGTTATTTTTAAATCTGGCAAGTTGATTGCGTTCAAAAGATGTAAATCTATAATTCTTTAAATGACAATATAATATTTTACCAATGTTTTCTAATTTTAATTATTTAATTTGTGACGCTGACTTGACTGCCGGTTATTGGAGGGAAACGATTTCCTCAACATCAATGCCATAGTAAAACGCTGTTTTTGTATATAAATATGAACTTGATAGAACTAAAAATGCATGCATTGTCTAACATAATGTCCTAGGAGTGTCATCTGATGGAGATTGTAAAAGGTTAGTGTATCATTTTAGCTGGTTTTATGGTTTTGGTGACCCTGTCTTTGACTTGACAAAACATTACACACAACTCTTGTAAATGTACTGTCCTAACATACTCTAAATTTATGCTTTCGCCGTAAAACCTTTTTGAAATCGTAAAACGTGGTTAGATTAAGGAGATGTTTATCTTTCAAATGGTGTAACATAGTTGTATTTTTGAAAAATTTGAATTTTGACATTTATTTGGATTCAAATTTGCCGCTCTTGAAATGCACCTGCTGTTGATGGAGTGCACCACGGGTGGCACGCTAGCGTCCCACCTAGCCCCAAGAGGTTAATGGCACAGGCAGGGAGCCCAGCCAACAGCGAGTTGCAGTAATCCAGACGGGAGATGACAAGTGCCTGGATTAGGACCTGCGCCGCTTCCTGTGTGAGGCAGGGTCGTACTCTGCGAATGTTGTAGAGCATGAACCTACAGGATCGGGTCACCGCCTTGATGTTTGTGGAGAACGACAGGGTGTTGTCCAGGATCACGCCAAGGTTCTTAGCACTCTGGGAGGAGGACACAAGGGAGTTGTCAACCGTGATGGCGAGATCATGGAACGGGCAGTCCTTCCCCGGGAGGAAGAGCAGCTCCGTCTTGCCGAGGTTCAGCTTGAGCTGGTGATCCGTCATCCACACTGATATGTCTGACAGACATGCAGAGATGCGATTCGCCGCCTGGTTATCAGAAGGGGGAAAGGAGAAGATTAATTGTGTGTCGTCTGCATAGCAATGATAGGAGAGACCATGTGAGGATATGACAGAGCCAAGTGACTTGGTGTATAGCGAGAATAGGAGAGGGCCTAGAACAGAGCCCTGGGGGACACCAGTGGTGAGAGCGCATGGTGCGGAGACAGATTCTCGCCACGCCACCTGGTAGGAGCGACCTGTCAGGTAGGACGCAATCCAAGCGTGGGCCG
>NC_138303.1:8227500-8370000 GCF_965601325.2 Salmo salar
TCTCTCTCTCTCCTCTGTCAGACCCCAGAATTTCTCTCTCTCTCTCTCTCCTCTGTCAGACCCCAGACTCTCTCTCTCTCTCCTCTGTCAGACCCCAGACTCTCTCTCTCTCTCTCCTCTGTCAGACTCCAGACTCTCTCTCTCCTCTGTCAGACCCCAGACTCTCTCTCTCTCTCTCTCTCTCTCTCTGTCTCTCTCTGTCAGATTTCAGACTCTCTCTCTCTCTCCTCTGTCAGACCCCAGACTCTCTCTCGCTCTCTCCTCTGTCAGACCCCAGACTCTCTCTCTCTCTATCTCCTCTGTCAGACCCCAGACTCTCTCTCTCTCTCTCTCTCCTCTGTCAGACCCCAGACTCTCTCTCTCTCTCCTCTGTCAGACCCCAGACTCTCTCTCTCTCCTCTGTCAGACTCCAGACTCTCTCTCTCTCCTCTGTCAGACCCCAGACTCTCTCTCTCACTCTCTCTCCTCTGTCAGACCCCAGACACTCTCTCTCTCTCTCCTCTGTCAGACCTCAGACTCTCTCTCTCTCTCTCTCTCTCTCTCCTCTGTCAGACACCAGACTCTCTCTCTCTCTCCTCTGTCAGACCCCAGACTTTCTCTCTCTCTCTAACTTCTCTCTCAGACCCCTGACTCTCTCTCTCTCTCTCTCTCTTCTCTGTCAGACACCAGATTCTCTCTCTCTCTCTCTTCTGTCAGACCCCAGACTCTCTCTCTCCCCTGTCAGACCCCAGACTCTCTCTCTCTTTCTCTTCTGTCAGACCCCAGACTCTCTCTCTCTTTCTCTTCTGTCAGACCCCAGACTCTCTCTCTCTTCTCTGTCAGACCCCAGACTCTCTCTCTCTCTTCTGTCAGACCCCAGACTCTCTCTCTCTCCTCTGTCAGACCCCAGACTCTCTCTCTCTCTTCTGTCAGACTCCAGACTCTCTCTCTCTCCTCTGTCAGACCCCAGACTCTCTCTCTCTCTCCTGTCAGACCCCATACTCTCTCTCTCTCTCTCTCCTCTGTCAGACCCCAGACTCTCTCTCTCTCTCTCTCTTCTCTGTCAGACCCCAGACTCTCTCTCTCTCTCTCTCCTCTGTCAGACCCCAGACTCTCTCTCTCTCTCTCCTCTGTCAGACCCCAGACTCTCTCTCTCTCTCTCTCCTTTGTCAGACCCCAGACTCTCTCTCTATCTCTCTCTCTCCTCTGGCAGACTCCAGACTCTTTCTCTCTCCTCTGTCAGACCCCAGAATTTCTCTCTCTCTCTCTCTCCTCTGTCAGGCCCCAGACTCTCTCTCTCTCTCCTCTGTCAGACCCCAGACTCTCTCTCTCTCTCTCCTCTGTCAGACTCCAGACTCTCTCTCTCCTCTGTCAGACCCCAGACTCTCTCTCTCTCTCTCTCTCTCCTCTGTCAGACCCCAGACTCTCTCTCTCTCTCTCTCCTCTGTCAGACCCCAGACTCTCTCTCTCTCTCTCTCCTCTGTCAGACCCCAGACTCTCTCTCTATCTCTCTCTCCTCTGGCAGACTCCAGACTCTCTCTCTCTCCTCTGTCAGACCCCAGAATTTCTCTCTCTCTCTCTCTCCTCTGTCAGACCCCAGACTCTCTCTCTCTCTCCTCTGTCAGACCCCAGACTCTCTCTCTCTCTCTCCTCTGTCAGACTCCAGACTCTCTCTCTCCTCTGTCAGACCCCAGACTCTCTCTCTCTCTGTCTCTCTCCTCTGTCAGATTCCAGACTCTCTCTCTCTCTCCTCTGTCAGACCCCAGACTCTCTCTCGCTCTCTCCTCTGTCAGACCCCAGACTCTCTCTCTCTTTCTCTCCTCTGTCAGACCCCAGACTCTCTCTCTCTCCCTCTCCTCTGTCAGACCCCAGACTCTCTCTCTCTCTCTCCTCTGTCAGACCCCAGACTCTCTCTCTCTCTCTCTCCTTTGTCAGACCCCAGACTCTCTCTCTATCTCTCTCTCTCCTCTGGCAGACTCCAGACTCTCTCTCTCTCCTCTGTCAGACCCCAGAATTTCTCTCTCTCTCTCTCTCCTCTGTCAGGCCCCAGACTCTCTCTCTCTCTCCTCTGTCAGACCCCAGACTCTCTCTCTCTCTCTCTCCTCTGTCAGACTCCAGACTCTCTCTCTCCTCTGTCAGACCCCAGACTCTCTCTCTCTCTCTCTCTCTCTCCTCTGTCAGACCCCAGACTCTCTCTCTCTCTCTCTCCTCTGTCAGACCCCAGACTCTCTCTCTCTCTCTCTCTCTCCTCTGTCAGACCCCAGACTCTCTCTCTATCTCTCTCTCCTCTGGCAGACTCCAGACTCTCTCTCTCTCCTCTGTCAGACCCCAGAATTTCTCTCTCTCTCTCTCTCCTCTGTCAGACCCCAGACTCTCTCTCTCTCTCCTCTGTCAGACCCCAGACTCTCTCTCTCTCTCTCCTCTGTCAGACTCCAGACTCTCTCTCTCCTCTGTCAGACCCCAGACTCTCTCTCTCTCTCTCTCTGTCTCTCTCCTCTGTCAGATTCCAGACTCTCTCTCTCTCTCCTCTGTCAGACCCCAGACTCTCTCTCGCTCTCTCCTCTGTCAGACCCCAGACTCTCTCTCTCTTTCTCTCCTCTGTCAGACCCCAGACTCTCTCTCTCTCTCTCTCTCCTCTGTCAGACCCCAGACTCTCTCTCTCTCTCCTCTGTCAGACCCCAGACTCTCTCTCTCTCCTCTGTCAGACTCCAGACTCTCTCTCTCTCTCCTTTGTCAGACCCCAGACTCTCTCTCTCGCTCTCTCTCCTCTGTCAGACCCCAGACACTCTCTCTCTCTCTCCTCTGTCAGACCTCAGACTCTCTCTCGCTCTCTCTCTCCTCTGTCAGACCCCAGACTCTCTCTCTCTCTCCTCTGTCAGACCCCAGACTTTCTCTCTCTCTCTCTCTTCTCTCTCAGACCCCAGACTCTCTCTCTCTCTCTCTCTTCTCTGTCAGACACCAGATTCTCTCTCTCTCTCTCTTCTGTCAGACCCCAGACTCTCTCTCTCCCCTGTCAGACCCCAGACTCTCTCTCTCTCTTTCTCTTCTGTCAGACCCCAGACTCTCTCTCTCTTTCTCTTCTGTCAGACCCCAGACTCTCTCTCTCTCCTCTGTCAGACCCCAGACTCTCTCTCTCTCTTTTGTCAGACTCCAGACTCTCTCTCTCTCCTCTGTCAGACCCCAGACTCTCTCTCTCTCTCTCCTCTGTCAGACTCCAGACTTTCTCTCTCTCTCTCTTCTGTCAGACTCCAGACTCTCTCTCTCTCTCTCTCTCTCCTCTGTCAGACCCCAGACTCTCTCTCTCTCTTCTGTCAGACTCCAGACTCTCTCTCTCCTCTGTCAGACCCCAGACTCTCTCTCTCTCTCTCTCTCTTCTGTCAGACCCCAGACTCTCTCTCTCTCTCTTCTGTCAGACCCCAGACTCTCTCTCTCTCTCTCTCCTCTGTTGCACCCCAGACTCTCTCTCTCTCTCTCCTCTGTCAGACCCCAGACTCTCTCTCTCTCCTTCTCTCTCTCTTCTGTCAGACCCCAGACTCTCTCTCTCTCCTTCTCTCTCTCTTCTGTCAGACTCCAGACTTTCTCTCTCTCTCTCTCCTCTGTCAGACCCCAGACTCTCTCTCTCTCTCTCCTCTGTCAGACCCCAGACTCTCTCTCCCTCTTCTGTCAGACCCCACTCTCTCTCTCTCGCCTCTGTCAGACCCCAGACTCTCTCTCTCTCCTCTGTCAGACCCCAGACTCTCTCTCTCTCTCTCTTCTGTCAGACCTCAGACTCTCTCTCTCTCTCACCTCTGTCAGACCCCAGACTCTCTCTCTCTCCTCTGTCAGACCCCAGACTCTCTCTCTCTCCTCTGTCAGACCCCAGACTCTCTCTCTCTCCTCTGTCAGACCCCAGACTCTCTCTCTCTCCTGTCAGACCCCAGACTCTCTCTCTCTCCTGTCAGACCCCAGACTCTCTCTCTCTCTCCTCTGTCAGACCCCAGACTCTCTCTCTCTCTCTATCTCCTGTCAGACTCCAGACTCTCTCTCTCTCTCCTCTGTCAGACCCCAGACTCTCTCTCTCTCTCTCTCTCTCTCTTCTGTCAGACTCCAGACAGCCAATTTGATATTGAATGCAGACTTAGCTATTAGCAAGCTGCAGAGGAAAGATTAAAATGACTTAACAGAGGAACTGGAAACAATTAAAACAGTGGAGTTCCAACCTGCCTCACCTGTCAGGATGTTGTACTAAAATATCAGGTGTGTGTGTGTGTGTGTGTGTGTGTGTGTGTGTGTGTGTGTGTGTGTGTGTGTGTGTGTGTGTGTGTGTGTGTGTGTGTGTGTGTGTGTGTGTGTGTGTGTGTGTGTGTGTGGTGTGTGTGTGTGTGTATCTGGTACATTTAATAAGGTTCTTCAGTCTTCAGTCTTTCTTTAATTGCTCTGTTGACTGACGTGGGAACTTCAGAGACCAGACCCTGCTGCTCTGCTCTGCTATGCACACACACACACACACACACACACACACACACACACACACACACACACACACACACACACACACACACACACACTCCCAGCCACTACCTGCAGTTTGACCCTGGCAGGTCCACAGAGAGGCTCGTGCTTCAGACTGCAGGTGGTAGAGCCTGGGAGCGAGGGTGGGTGGGTGATCAGGCAGTGTGATCCTGAATAGATCTCCTGAATGTCAAGCAATTACCAGCTTTAGAAGTGGGTCCTAAAGGGCAGCCATTTTGACCTTTCTCTGCCCTAACTGGCTCCCTAACTGGCTCCCTAACTGGCTCCCTAAATGGCACCCTATTCCAGCCAGGTCAACAGTATTAGATGCTTGTTAAGGTCCCCAGGATGTGGGAGATGCCTTGTGTATGTATACAATTTCAATACTGTCCACTAGGAGCAATGCAAAGCCCTATTACCTTCCAGTATTACATATAGTATTACCGTCTAGTATTACCATCTAGTATTACCTTCTAGTATAACCTTCTAGTATTACCGTCTAGTATTACCGTCTAGTATTACCATCTAGTATTACCTTCTAGTATTACCATCTAGTATTACCTTCTAGTATTACCTTCTAGTATTACCATCTAGTAATACCATGTAGTATTACCGTCTAGTATTACCATGTACAATTACCTTCTAATATTACCGTCTAGTATTACTGTCTAGTTTTACCATCTAGTATTACCTTCTAGTATTATCATTTAGTATTACCGTCTAGTATTACCGTCTAGTATTATCATTTAGTATTACCGTCTAGTATTACCGTCTAGTATTACCATCTAGTATTACCATCTAGTATTACCTTCTAGTATTACCTTCTAGTATTACCATCTAGTAATACCATGTAGTATTACCGTCTAGTATTACCATGTAGAATTACCTTCTAGTATTACCGTCTAGTATTACTGTCTAGTTTTACCATCTAGTATTACCTTCTAGTATTACCATGTAGTATTACCTTCTAGTATTACCTTCTAGTATTACCGTCTAGTATTACCATGTAGTATTACCTTCTAGTATTACATTCTAGTATTACCCTCTAGTATTACCTTCTAGTATTACCGTCTAGTATTACCGTCTAGTATTACCATCTAGTATTACCTTCTAGTATAACCTTCTAGTATTACCGTCTAGTATTACCGTCTAGTATTACCATCTAGTATTACCTTCTAGTATTACCATCTAGTATTACCTTCTAGTATTACCTTCTAGTATTACCATCTAGTAATACCATGTAGTATTACCGTCTAGTATTACCATGTACAATTACCTTCTAATATTACCGTCTAGTATTACTGTCTAGTTTTACCATCTAGTATTACCTTCTAGTATTATCATTTAGTATTACCGTCTAGTATTACCGTCTAGTATTATCATTTAGTATTACCGTCTAGTATTACCGTCTAGTATTACCATCTAGTATTACCATCTAGTATTACCTTCTAGTATTACCTTCTAGTATTACCATCTAGTAATACCATGTAGTATTACCGTCTAGTATTACCATGTAGAATTACCTTCTAGTATTACCGTCTAGTATTACTGTCTAGTTTTACCATCTAGTATTACCTTCTAGTATTACCATGTAGTATTACCTTCTAGTATTACCTTCTAGTATTACCGTCTAGTATTACCATGTAGTATTACCTTCTAGTATTACATTCTAGTATTACCCTCTAGTATTACCTTCTAGTATTACCGTCTAGTATTACCGTCTAGTATTACCTTATAGTTTTACCTTATAGTATTACCTTATAGTATTACCATCTAGAATTACCATGTAGTATTATTACCTTCTATTATTACCATCTTGTATTACCATCTTGTATTACCATCTAGTATTACCATGTAGTATTACCGTCTAGTATTACCATGTAGTATTATTACCTTCTATTATTACCATCTTGTATTACCATCTAGTATTACCATGTAGTATTACCGTCTAGTATTACCGTCTAGTATTACCGTCTAGTATTACCGTCTAGTATTACCTTCTAGTATTACCTTCTAGTATTACCATCTAGTACTACCATGTAGTATTGCCTTCTAGTATTACCATCTTGTATTACCATCTAGTATTACCATGTAGTATTACCATGTAGTTTTACCTTCTAGTAGGCTTGCGGCTTGCTAGGGTGTTGTGGATTGGTGTACAGGAAGGCCTTAAACTGTGAACTATTGCTCTGAGGCTTGCAGGTTCAATCCCAGTGCTAGGAAATAGTTTAAATGTTTTCTGTTTTAAGGGAACAGGGTACCAATTCAGACACAGCCACTGTTCAGTAAAAGCTTTTTATTTTTATTGTTTCTCTGGTCGGAGCTAGCTACATTTGTTGTTTTTAAATAACCCTTTCCCAATGTATTTTGTCTTTATGTGAAAGTGGGGTAAGTTGAGCCACCTCTTGTATTTAGGAAAACATACATATATGACAAAATACTTTTTAAGAGATCATCATTTCACGGTGGTGGAATTTCTTTACTGCCGCCACCTCCAAAATAACCAGTTCCACCACCTCCAAAATAACCAGTTCCACCACCTCCAAAATAACCAGTTCCACCACCTCCAAAATAACCAGTTCCACCACCTCCAAAATAACCAGTTCCACCACTGCCAAAATAACCAGTTACACCACCGCCAAAATAACCAGTTCCACCACCGCCAAAATAACCAGTTCCACCACCGCCAAAATAACCAGCTCCACCATCTCCAAAATAACCAGCTCCACCACCTTCAAAATAACCAGTTCCACCACCTCCAAAATAACCAGTTCCACCACCGCCAAAATAACCAGTTACACCACCTCCAAAATAACCAGTTCCACCACCGCCAAAATAACCAGTGCCAAAACAACCAGTTCCACCACCTCCAAAATAACCAGTTCAACCACCTCCAAAATAACCAGTTCCACCACTGCCAAAATAACCAGTTCCACCACCTCCAAAATAACCAGTTCCACCACCTCCAAAATAACCAGTTCCACCACCTCCAAAATAACCAGTTCCACCACCTCCAAAATAACCAGTTCCACCACCTCCAAAATAACCAGTTCCACCACCTCCAAAATAACCAGTTCCACCACCTCCAAAATAACCAGTTCCACTACTGCCAAAATAACCAGCTCCACCACCTCCAAAATAACCAGTTACACCACCTCCAAAATAACCAGTTCCACCACCTCCAAAATAACCAGTTACACCACCTCCAAAATAACCAGTTCCACCACCTCCAAAATAACCAGTTCCACCACCTCCAAAATAACCAGTTCCACCACCTCCAAAATAACCAGTTACACCACCTCCAAAATAACCAGTTCCACCACCTCCAAAATAACCAGTTCCACCACCTCCAAAATAACCAGTTCCACCACCTCCAAAATAACCAGTTCCACCACCTCCAAAATAACCAGTTCCACCACCTCCAAAATAACCAGTTCCACCACCGCCAAAATAACCAGTTCCACCACCTCCAAAATAACCAGTTACACCACCTCCAAAATAACCAGTTCCACCACTCCAAAATAACCAGCTCCACCACCTCCAAAATAACCAGTTACACCACCTCCAAAATAACCAGTTCCACCACCTCCAAAATAACCAGTTCCACACCTCCAAAATTATCAGTTCCACCACCTCCAAAATAACCAGTTCCACCACCTCCAAAATAACCAGTTACACCACCTCCAAAATAACCAGTTACACCACCTCCAAAATAACCAGTTACACCACCTCCAAAATAACCAGTTCCACCACCTCCAAAATAACCAGTTCCACCACCTCCAAAATAACCAGTTCCACCACCGCCAAAATAACCAGTTCCACCACCGCCAAAATAACCAGCTCCACCACCTCCAAAATAACCAGCTCCACCACCTCCAAAATAACCAGTTCCACCACCTCCAAAATAACCAGTTCCACCACCGCCAAAAATAACCAGTTACACCACCTCCAAAATAACCAGTTCCACCACCGCCAAAATAACCAGTGCCAAAACAACCAGTTCCACCACCTCCAAAATAACCAGTTCAACCACCTCCAAAATAACCAGTTCCACCACTGCCAAAATAACCAGTTCCACCACCTCCAAAATAACCAGTTCCACCACCTCCAAAATAACCAGTTCCACCACCTCCAAAATAACCAGTTCCACCACCTCCAAAATAACCAGTTCCACCACCTCCAAAATAACCAGTTCCACCACCTCCAAAATAACCAGTTCCACCACCTCCAAAATAACCAGTTCCACCACCTCCAAAATAACCAGTTCCACCACCTCCAAAATAACCAGTTCCACCACCTCCAAAATAACCAGTTCCACCACCTGCCAAAATAACCAGTT
Organism: Salmo salar; assembly: GCF_965601325.2. NCBI lineage: Eukaryota > Metazoa > Chordata > Actinopteri > Salmoniformes > Salmonidae > Salmo > Salmo salar. The sequence goes on from NC_138303.1 coordinate 8,236,310, forward strand.
ACACCACCGCCAAAATAACCAGTTCCACCACCGCCAAAATAACCAGTTCCACCACCGCCAAAATAACCAGCTCCACCATCTCCAAAATAACCAGCTCCACCACCTTCAAAATAACCAGTTCAACCACCTCCAAAATAACCAGTTCCACCACCTCCAAAATAACCAGTTACACCACCTCCAAAATAACCAGTTCCACCACCGCCAAAATAACCAGCTCCACCACCTCCAAAATAACCAGCTCCACCACCTCCAAAATAACCAGTTCCACCACCTCCAAAATAACCAGTTCCACCACCTCCAAAATAACCAGTTACACCACCTCCAAAATAACCAGTTCCACCACCGCCAAAATAACCAGTGCCAAAACAACCAGTTCCACCACCTCCAAAATAACCAGTTCAACCACCTCCAAAATAACCAGTTCCACCACTGCCAAAATAACCAGTTCCACCACCTCCAAAATAACCAGTTCCACCACCTCCAAAATAACCAGTTCCACCACCTCCAAAATAACCAGTTCCACCACCTCCAAAATAACCAGTTCCACCACCTCCAAAATAACCAGTTCCACCACCTCCAAAATAACCAGTTCCACCACCTCCAAAATAACCAGTTCCACCACCTCCAAAATAACCAGTTCCACCACCTCCAAAATAACCAGTTCCACCACCTCCAAAATAACCAGTTCCACCACCTCCAAAATAACCAGTTCCACCACCGCCAAAATAACCAGCTCCACCACCTCCAAAATAACCAGTTCCACCACCTTCAAAATAACCAGTTCCACCACCTCCAAAATAACCAGTTCCACCACCGCCAAAATAACCAGTTCCACCACCTCCAAAATAACCAGTTCCACCACCTCCAAAATAACCAGTTCCACCACCTCCAAAATAACCAGTTCCACCACCTCCAAAATAACCAGTTCCACCACCTCCAAAATAACCAGTTCCACCACCTCCAAAATAACCAGTTCCACCACCTCCAAAATAACCAGTTCCACCACCTCCAAAATAACCAGTTCCACCACCTCCAAAATAACCAGTTCCACCACCTCCAAAATAACCAGTTCCACCACCTCCAAAATAACCAGTTCCACCACCTCCAAAATAACCAGTTCCACCACCTCCAAAATAACCAGTTCCACCACCTCCAAAATAACCAGTTCCACCACCTCCAAAATAACCAGTTCCACCACCTCCAAAATAACCAGTTCCACCACCTCCAAAATAACCAGTTCCACCACCTCCAAAATAACCAGTTCCACCACCTCCAAAATAACCAGTTCCACCACCTCCAAAATAACCAGTTCCACCACCTCCAAAATAACCAGTTCCACCACCTCCAAAATAACCAGTTCCACCACCTCCAAAATAACCAGTTACACCACCTCCAAAATAACCAGTTCCACCACCTCCAAAATAACCAGTTCCACCACCTCCAAAATAACCAGTTCCACCACCTCCAAAATAACCAGTTCCACCACCTCCAAAATAACCAGTTCCACCACCGCCAAAATAACCAGTTCCACCACCTCCAAAATAACCAGTTCCACCACCTCCAAAATAACCAGTTCCACCACCTCCAAAATAACCAGTTCCACCACCTCCAAAATAACCAGTTCCACCACCTCCAAAATAACCAGTTCCACCACCTCCAAAATAACCAGTTCCACCACCTCCAAAATAACCAGTTCCACCACCTCCAAAATAACCAGTTCCACCACCTCCAAAATAACCAGTTCCACCACCTCCAAAATAACCAGTTCCACCACCTCCAAAATAACCAGTTCCACCACCTCCAAAATAACCAGTTCCACCACCTCCAAAATAACCAGTTCCACCACCTCCAAAATAACCAGTTCCACCACCTCCAAAATAACCAGTTCCACCACCTCCAAAATAACCAGTTCCACCACCTCCAAAATAACCAGTTCCACCACCTCCAAAATAACCAGTTCCACCACCTCCAAAATAACCAGTTCCACCACCTCCAAAATAACCAGTTCCACCACCTCCAAAATAACCAGTTCCACCACCTCCAAAATAACCAGTTCCACCACCTCCAAAATAACCAGTTCCACCACCTCCAAAATAACCAGTTCCACCACCTCCAAAATAACCAGTTCCACCACCTTCAAAATAACCAGTTCCACCACCGCCAAAATAACCAGTTCCGCCACCGCCAAAATAACCAGCTCCACCACCTCCAAAATAACCAGCCCCACCACCTTCAAAATAACCAGTTCCACCAAATCCAAAATAACCAGTTCCTCCACCGCCAAAAAAAACAGGTCCACCACCTCCAAAATAACCAGTTCCACCACCGCCAAAATAACCAGTGCCAAAACAACCAGTTCCACCACCTCCAAAATAACCAGTTCAACCACCTCCAAAATAACCAGTTCCACCACCTCCAAAATAACCAGTTCCACCACCTCCAAAATAACCAGTTCCACCACCGCCAAAATAACCAGTTCCACCACCTCCAAAATAACCAGTTCCACCACCTCCAAAATAACCAGTTCCACCACCTCCAAAATAACCAGTTCCACCACCTCCAAAATAACCAGTTCCACCACCTCCAAAATAACCAGTTCCACCACCTCCAAAATAACCAGTTCCACCACCTCCAAAATAACCAGTTCCACCACCTCCAAAATAACCAGTTCCACCACCTCCAAAATAACCAGTTCCACCACCTCCAAAATAACCAGTTCCACCACCTCCAAAATAACCAGTTCCACCACCTCCAAAATAACCAGTTCCACCACCTCCAAAATAACCAGTTCCACCACCTCCAAAATAACCAGTTCCACCACCTCCAAAATAACCAGTTCCACCACCTCCAAAATAACCAGTTCCACCACCTCCAAAATAACCAGTTCCACCACCTCCAAAATAACCAGTTCCACCACCTCCAAAATAACCAGTTCCACCACCTCCAAAATAACCAGTTCCACCACCTCCAAAATAACCAGTTCCACCACCTCCAAAATAACCAGTTCCACCACCTCCAAAATAACCAGTTCCACCACCTCCAAAATAACCAGTTCCACCACCTCCAAAATAACCAGTTCCACCACCTCCAAAATAACCAGTTCCACCACCTCCAAAATAACCAGTTCCACCACCTCCAAAATAACCAGTTACACCACCTCCAAAATAACCAGTTCCACCACCGCCAAAATAACCAGTGCCAAAACAACCAGTTCCACCACCTCCAAAATAACCAGTTCCACCACCTCCAAAATAACCAGTTCCACCACCTCCAAAATAACCAGTTCCACCACCTCCAAAATAACCAGTTCCACCACCTCCAAAATAACCAGTTCCACCACCTCCAAAATAACCAGTTCCACCACCTCCAAAATAACCAGTTCCACCACCTCCAAAATAACCAGTTCCACCACCTCCAAAATAACCAGTTCCACCACCTCCAAAATAACCAGTTCCACCACCTCCAAAATAACCAGTTCCACCACCGCCAAAATAACCAGTGCCAAAACAACCAGTTCCACCACCTCCAAAATAACCAGTTCCACCACCTCCAAAATAACCAGTTCCACCACCTCCAAAATAACCAGTTCCACCACCTCCAAAATAACCAGTTCCACCACCTCCAAAATAACCAGTTCCACCACCTCCAAAATAACCAGTTCCACCACCTCCAAAATAACCAGTTCCACCACCTCCAAAATAACCAGTTCCACCACCTCCAAAATAACCAGTTCCACCACCTCCAAAATAACCAGTTCCACCACCTCCAAAATAACCAGTTCCACCACCTCCAAAATAACCAGTTCCACCACCTCCAAAATAACCAGTTCCACCACCTCCAAAATAACCAGTTCCACCACCTCCAAAATAACCAGTTCCACCACCTCCAAAATAACCAGTTCCACCACCTCCAAAATAACCAGTTCCACCACCTCCAAAATAACCAGTTCCACCACCTCCAAAATAACCAGTTCCACCACCTCCAAAATAACCAGTTCCACCACCTCCAAAATAACCAGTTCCACCACCTCCAAAATAACCAGTTCCACCACCTCCAAAATAACCAGTTCCACCACCTCCAAAATAACCAGTTCCACCACCTCCAAAATAACCAGTTCCACCACCTCCAAAATAACCAGTTCCACCACCTCCAAAATAACCAGTTACACCACCTCCAAAATAACCAGTTCCACCACCTCCAAAATAACCAGTTCCACCACCTCCAAAATAACCAGTTCCACCACCTCCAAAATAACCAGTTCCACCACCTCCAAAATAACCAGTTCCACCACCTCCAAAATAACCAGTTCCACCACCTCCAAAATAACCAGTTCCACCACCTCCAAAATAACCAGTTCCACCACCTCCAAAATAACCAGTTCCACCACCTCCAAAATAACCAGTTCCACCACCTCCAAAATAACCAGTTCCACCACCTCCAAAATAACCAGTTCCACCACCGCCAAAATAACCAGTGCCAAAACAACCAGTTCCACCACCTCCAAAATAACCAGTTCAACCACCTCCAAAATAACCAGTTCCACCACTGCCAAAATAACCAGTTCCACCACCTCCAAAATAACCAGTTCCACCACCTCCAAAATAACCAGTTCCACCACCTCCAAAATAACCAGTTCCACCACCTCCAAAATAACCAGTTCCACCACCTCCAAAATAACCAGTTCCACCACCTCCAAAATAACCAGTTCCACCACCTCCAAAATAACCAGTTCCACCACCTCCAAAATAACCAGTTCCACCACCTCCAAAATAACCAGTTCCACCACCTCCAAAATAACCAGTTCCACCACCTCCAAAATAACCAGTTCCACCACCTCCAAAATAACCAGTTCCACCACCTCCAAAATAACCAGTTCCACCACCTCCAAAATAACCAGTTCCACCACCTCCAAAATAACCAGTTCCACCACCTCCAAAATAACCAGTTCCACCACCTCCAAAATAACCAGTTCCACCACCTCCAAAATAACCAGTTACACCACCTCCAAAATAACCAGTTCCACCACCGCCAAAATAACCAGTGCCAAAACAACCAGTTCCACCACCTCCAAAATAACCAGTTCAACCACCTCCAAAATAACCAGTTCCACCACTGCCAAAATAACCAGTTCCACCACCTCCAAAATAACCAGTTCCACCACCTCCAAAATAACCAGTTCCACCACCTCCAAAATAACCAGTTCCACCACCGCCAAAATAACCAGTTCCACCACCTCCAAAATAACCAGTTCCACCACCTCCAAAATAACCAGTTCCACCACCTCCAAAATAACCAGTTCCACCACCTCCAAAATAACCAGTTCCACCACCTCCAAAATAACCAGTTCCACCACCTCCAAAATAACCAGTTCCACCACCTCCAAAATAACCAGTTCCACCACCTCCAAAATAACCAGTTCCACCACCTCCAAAATAACCAGTTCCACCACCTCCAAAATAACCAGTTCCACCACCTCCAAAATAACCAGTTCCACCACCTCCAAAATAACCAGTTCCACCACCTCCAAAATAACCAGTTCCACCACCTCCAAAATAACCAGTTCCACCACCTCCAAAATAACCAGTTCCACCACCTCCAAAATAACCAGTTCCACCACCTCCAAAATAACCAGTTCCACCACCTCCAAAATAACCAGTTCCACCACCTCCAAAATAACCAGTTCCACCACCTCCAAAATAACCAGTTCCACCACCTCCAAAATAACCAGTTCCACCACCTCCAAAATAACCAGTTCCACCACCTCCAAAATAACCAGTTCCACCACCTCCAAAATAACCAGTTCCACCACCTCCAAAATAACCAGTTCCACCACCTCCAAAATAACCAGTTCCACCACCTCCAAAATAACCAGTTCCACCACCTCCAAAATAACCAGTTCCACCACCTCCAAAATAACCAGTTCCACCACCTCCAAAATAACCAGTTCCACCACCTCCAAAATAACCAGTTCCACCACCTCCAAAATAACCAGTTCCACCACCTCCAAAATAACCAGTTCCACCACCTCCAAAATAACCAGTTACACCACCTCCAAAATAACCAGTTCCACCACCTCCAAAATAACCAGTTCCACCACCTCCAAAATAACCAGTTCCACCACCTCCAAAATAACCAGTTCCACCACCTCCAAAATAACCAGTTCCACCACCTCCAAAATAACCAGTTCCACCACCTCCAAAATAACCAGTTCCACCACCTCCAAAATAACCAGTTCCACCACCTCCAAAATAACCAGTTCCACCACCTCCAAAATAACCAGTTCCACCACCTCCAAAATAACCAGTTCCACCACCTCCAAAATAACCAGTTCCACCACCGCCAAAATAACCAGTTCCACCACCTCCAAAATAACCAGTTCCACCACCTCCAAAATAACCAGTTCCACCACCTCCAAAATAACCAGTTCCACCACCTCCAAAATAACCAGTTCCACCACCTCCAAAATAACCAGTTCCACCACCTCCAAAATAACCAGTTCCACCACCTCCAAAATAACCAGTTCCACCACCTCCAAAATAACCAGTTCCACCACCTCCAAAATAACCAGTTCCACCACCTCCAAAATAACCAGTTCCACCACCTCCAAAATAACCAGTTCCACCACCTCCAAAATAACCAGTTCCACCACCTCCAAAATAACCAGTTCCACCACCTCCAAAATAACCAGTTCCACCACCTCCAAAATAACCAGTTCCACCACCTCCAAAATAACCAGTTCCACCACCTCCAAAATAACCAGTTCCACCACCTCCAAAATAACCAGTTCCACCACCTCCAAAATAACCAGTTCCACCACCTCCAAAATAACCAGTTCCACCACCTCCAAAATAACCAGTTCCACCACCTCCAAAATAACCAGTTCCACCACCTCCAAAATAACCAGTTCCACCACCTCCAAAATAACCAGTTCCACCACCTCCAAAATAACCAGTTCCACCACCTCCAAAATAACCAGTTCCACCACCGCCAAAATAACCAGTTCCGCCACCGCCAAAATAACCAGCTCCACCACCTCCAAAATAACCAGCCCCACCACCTTCAAAATAACCAGTTCCACCAAATCCAAAATAACCAGTTCCTCCACCGCCAAAAAAAACAGGTCCACCACCTCCAAAATAACCAGTTCCACCACCGCCAAAATAACCAGTGCCAAAACAACCAGTTCCACCACCTCCAAAATAACCAGTTCAACCACCTCCAAAATAACCAGTTCCACCACCTCCAAAATAACCAGTTCCACCACCTCCAAAATAACCAGTTCCACCACCTCCAAAATAACCAGTTACACCACCTCCAAAATAACCAGTTCCACCACCGCCAAAATAACCAGTTCCACCACCTCCAAAATAACCAGTTCCACCACCTCCAAAATAACCAGTTCCACCACCTCCAAAATAACCAGTTCCACCACCTCCAAAATAACCAGTTCCACCACCTCCAAAATAACCAGTTCCACCACCTCCAAAATAACCAGTTCCACCACCTCCAAAATAACCAGTTACACCACCTCCAAAATAACCAGTTCCACCACCGCCAAAATAACCAGTTCCACCACCGCCAAAATAACCAGTTCCACCACCTCCAAAATAACCAGTTCCACCACCTCCAAAATAACCAGTTCCACCACCTCCAAAATAACCAGTTCCACCACCTCCAAAATAACCAGTTCCACCACCTCCAAAATAACCAGTTCCACCACCTCCAAAATAACCAGTTCCACCACCTCCAAAATAACCAGTTCCACCACCTCCAAAATAACCAGTTCCACCACCTCCAAAATAACCAGTTCCACCACCTCCAAAATAACCAGTTCCACCACCTCCAAAATAACCAGTTCCACCACCTCCAAAATAACCAGTTCCACCACCTCCAAAATAACCAGTTCCACCACCTCCAAAATAACCAGTTCCACCACCTCCAAAATAACCAGTTCCACCACCTCCAAAATAACCAGTTCCACCACCTCCAAAATAACCAGTTCCACCACCTCCAAAATAACCAGTTCCACCACCTCCAAAATAACCAGTTCCACCACCTCCAAAATAACCAGTTCCACCACCTCCAAAATAACCAGTTCCACCACCGCCAAAATAACCAGTTCCGCCACCGCCAAAATAACCAGCTCCACCACCTCCAAAATAACCAGCCCCACCACCTTCAAAATAACCAGTTCCACCAAATCCAAAATAACCAGTTCCTCCACCGCCAAAAAAAACAGGTCCACCACCTCCAAAATAACCAGTTCCACCACCTCCAAAATAACCAGTTCCACCACCTCCAAAATAACCAGTTCCACCACCGCCAAAATAACCAGTTCCACCACCGCCAAAATAACCAGTTCCACCACCTCCAAAATAACCAGTTCCACCACCTCCAAAATAACCAGTTCCACCACCTCCAAAATAACCAGTTCCACCACCTCCAAAATAACCAGTTACACCACCTCCAAAATAACCAGTTCCACCACCGCCAAAATAACCAGTGCCAAAACAACCAGTTCCACCACCTCCAAAATAACCAGTTCAACCACCTCCAAAATAACCAGTTCCACCACTGCCAAAATAACCAGTTCCACCACCTCCAAAATAACCAGTTCCACCACCTCCAAAATAACCAGTTCCACCACCTCCAAAATAACCAGTTCCACCACCTCCAAAATAACCAGTTCCACCACCTCCAAAATAACCAGTTCCACCACCTCCAAAATAACCAGTTCCACCACCTCCAAAATAACCAGTTCCACCACCTCCAAAATAACCAGTTCCACCACCTCCAAAATAACCAGTTCCACCACCTCCAAAATAACCAGTTCCACCACCTCCAAAATAACCAGTTCCACCACCTCCAAAATAACCAGTTCCACCACCTCCAAAATAACCAGTTCCACCACCTCCAAAATAACCAGTTCCACCACCTCCAAAATAACCAGTTCCACCACCTCCAAAATAACCAGTTCCACCACCTCCAAAATAACCAGTTCCACCACCTCCAAAATAACCAGTTCCACCACCTCCAAAATAACCAGTTCCACCACCTCCAAAATAACCAGTTCCACCACCTCCAAAATAACCAGTTCCACCACCTCCAAAATAACCAGTTCCACCACCTCCAAAATAACCAGTTCCACCACCTCCAAAATAACCAGTTCCACCACCGCCAAAATAACCAGTTCCACCACCTCCAAAATAACCAGTTCCACCACCTCCAAAATAACCAGTTCCACCACCTCCAAAATAACCAGTTCCACCACCTCCAAAATAACCAGTTACACCACCTCCAAAATAACCAGTTCCACCACCGCCAAAATAACCAGTGCCAAAACAACCAGTTCCACCACCTCCAAAATAACCAGTTCACACCACCTCCAAAATAACCAGTTCCACCACCTCCAAAATAACCAGTTCCACCACCTCCAAAATAACCAGTTCCACCACCTCCAAAATAACCAGTTCCACCACCTCCAAAATAACCAGTTCCACCACCTCCAAAATAACCAGTTCCACCACCTCCAAAATAACCAGTTCCACCACCTCCAAAATAACCAGTTCCACCACCTCCAAAATAACCAGTTCCACCACCTCCAAAATAACCAGTTCCACCACCTCCAAAATAACCAGTTCCACCACCTCCAAAATAACCAGTTCCACCACCTCCAAAATAACCAGTTCCACCACCTCCAAAATAACCAGTTCCACCACCTCCAAAATAACCAGTTCCACCACCTCCAAAATAACCAGTTCCACCACCTCCAAAATAACCAGTTCCACCACCTCCAAAATAACCAGTTCCACCACCTCCAAAATAACCAGTTCCACCACCTCCAAAATAACCAGTTCCACCACCTCCAAAATAACCAGTTCCACCACCTCCAAAATAACCAGTTCCACCACCTCCAAAATAACCAGTTCCACCACCTCCAAAATAACCAGTTCCACCACCTCCAAAATAACCAGTTCCACCACCTCCAAAATAACCAGTTCCACCACCTCCAAAATAACCAGTTCCACCACCTCCAAAATAACCAGTTCCACCACCTCCAAAATAACCAGTTCCACCACCTCCAAAATAACCAGTTCCACCACCTCCAAAATAACCAGTTCCACCACCTCCAAAATAACCAGTTCCACCACCTCCAAAATAACCAGTTCCACCACCCCCAAAATAACCAGTTACACCACCTCCAAAATAACCAGTTCCACTACTGCCAAAATAACCAGCTCCACCATCTCGAAAATAACCAGTTATACCACCTCCAAAATAACCAGTTCCACCACCTCCAAAAAAGCCAGGTCCACCACCTCCAAAATTATCAGTTCCAACACCTCCAAAATAACCAGTTCCACCACCTCCAAAATAACCAGTTCCACCATCTCCAAAATAACCAGTTCCACCACCTCCAAAATAACCAGTTCCTCCACCTCCAAAATAACCAGTTACACCACCTCCAAAATAACCAGTTACACCACCTCCAAAATAACCAGTTCCACCACCTCCAAAATAACCAGTTCCACCACCTCCAAAATAACCAGTTCCACCACCTTCAAAATAACCAGTTCCACCACCGCCAAAATAACCAGTTCCGCCACCGCCAAAATAACCAGCTCCACCACCTCCAAAATAACCAGCCCCACCACCTTCAAAATAACCAGTTCCACCAAATCCAAAATAACCAGTTCCTCCACCGCCAAAAAAAACAGGTCCACCACCTCCAAAATAACCAGTTCCACCACCGCCAAAATAACCAGTGCCAAAACAACCAGTTCCACCACCTCCAAAATAACCAGTTCAACCACCTCCAAAATAACCAGTTCCACCACCTCCAAAATAACCAGTTCCACCACCTCCAAAATAACCAGTTCCACCACCTCCAAAATAACCAGTTCCACCACCTCCAAAATAACCAGTTCCACCACCTCCAAAATAACCAGTTCCACCACCTCCAAAATAACCAGTTCCACCACCTCCAAAATAACCAGTTCCACCACCTCCAAAATAACCAGTTCCACCACCTCCAAAATAACCAGTTCCACCACCTCCAAAATAACCAGTTACACCACCTCCAAAATAACCAGTTCCACCACCGCCAAAATAACCAGTGCCAAAACAACCAGTTCCACCACCTCCAAAATAACCAGTTCAACCACCTCCAAAATAACCAGTTCCACCACTGCCAAAATAACCAGTTCCACCACCTCCAAAATAACCAGTTCCACCACCTCCAAAATAACCAGTTCCACCACCTCCAAAATAACCAGTTCCACCACCTCCAAAATAACCAGTTCCACCACCTCCAAAATAACCAGTTCCACCACCTCCAAAATAACCAGTTCCACCACCTCCAAAATAACCAGTTCCACCACCTCCAAAATAACCAGTTCCACCACCTCCAAAATAACCAGTTCCACCACCTCCAAAATAACCAGTTCCACCACCGCCAAAATAACCAGTGCCAAAACAACCAGTTCCACCACCTCCAAAATAACCAGTTCAACCACCTCCAAAATAACCAGTTCCACCACTGCCAAAATAACCAGTTCCACCACCTCCAAAATAACCAGTTCCACCACCTCCAAAATAACCAGTTCCACCACCTCCAAAATAACCAGTTCCACCACCTCCAAAATAACCAGTTCCACCACCTCCAAAATAACCAGTTCCACCACCTCCAAAATAACCAGTTCCACCACCTCCAAAATAACCAGTTCCACCACCTCCAAAATAACCAGTTCCACCACCTCCAAAATAACCAGTTCCACCACCTCCAAAATAACCAGTTCCACCACCTCCAAAATAACCAGTTCCACCACCGCCAAAATAACCAGTTCCACCACCTCCAAAATAACCAGTTCCACCACCTCCAAAATAACCAGTTCCACCACCTCCAAAATAACCAGTTCCACCACCTCCAAAATAACCAGTTCCACCACCTCCAAAATAACCAGTTCCACCACCTCCAAAATAACCAGTTCCACCACCTCCAAAATAACCAGTTCCACCACCTCCAAAATAACCAGTTCCACCACCTCCAAAATAACCAGTTCCACCACCTCCAAAATAACCAGTTCCACCACCTCCAAAATAACCAGTTCCACCACCTCCAAAATAACCAGTTACACCACCTCCAAAATAACCAGTTCCACCACCGCCAAAATAACCAGTGCCAAAACAACCAGTTCCACCACCTCCAAAATAACCAGTTCAACCACCTCCAAAATAACCAGTTCCACCACCTCCAAAATAACCAGTTCCACCACCTCCAAAATAACCAGTTCCACCACCTCCAAAATAACCAGTTCCACCACCTCCAAAATAACCAGTTCCACCACCTCCAAAATAACCAGTTCCACCACCTCCAAAATAACCAGTTCCACCACCTCCAAAATAACCAGTTCCACCACCTCCAAAATAACCAGTTCCACCACCTCCAAAATAACCAGTTCCACCACCTCCAAAATAACCAGTTCCACCACCTCCAAAATAACCAGTTCCACCACCTCCAAAATAACCAGTTCCACCACCTCCAAAATAACCAGTTCCACCACCTCCAAAATAACCAGTTCCACCACCTCCAAAATAACCAGTTCCACCACCTCCAAAATAACCAGTTCCACCACCTCCAAAATAACCAGTTCCACCACCTCCAAAATAACCAGTTACACCACCTCCAAAATAACCAGTTCCACCACCTCCAAAATAACCAGTTCCACCACCTCCAAAATAACCAGTTCCACCACCTCCAAAATAACCAGTTCCACCACCTCCAAAATAACCAGTTCCACCACCTCCAAAATAACCAGTTCCACCACCTCCAAAATAACCAGTTCCACCACCTCCAAAATAACCAGTTCCACCACCTCCAAAATAACCAGTTCCACCACCTCCAAAATAACCAGTTCCACCACCTCCAAAATAACCAGTTCCACCACCTCCAAAATAACCAGTTCCACCACCTCCAAAATAACCAGTTCCACCACCTCCAAAATAACCAGTTCCACCACCTCCAAAATAACCAGTTCCACCACCTCCAAAATAACCAGTTCCACCACCTCCAAAATAACCAGTTCCACCACCTCCAAAATAACCAGTTCCACCACCTCCAAAATAACCAGTTCCACCACCTCCAAAATAACCAGTTCCACCACCTCCAAAATAACCAGTTCCACCACCTCCAAAATAACCAGTTCCACCACCTCCAAAATAACCAGTTCCACCACCTCCAAAATAACCAGTTCCACCACCTCCAAAATAACCAGTTCCACCACCTCCAAAATAACCAGTTCCACCACCTCCAAAATAACCAGTTCCACCACCTCCAAAATAACCAGTTCCACCACCTCCAAAATAACCAGTTCCACCACCTCCAAAATAACCAGTTCCACCACCTCCAAAATAACCAGTTCCACCACCTCCAAAATAACCAGTTCCACCACCTCCAAAATAACCAGTTCCACCACCTCCAAAATAACCAGTTCCACCACCTCCAAAATAACCAGTTCCACCACCTCCAAAATAACCAGTTCCACCACCTCCAAAATAACCAGTTCCACCACCTCCAAAATAACCAGTTCCACCACCTCCAAAATAACCAGTTCCACCACCTCCAAAATAACCAGTTCCACCACCTCCAAAATAACCAGTTCCACCACCTCCAAAATAACCAGTTCCACCACCTCCAAAATAACCAGTTCCACCACCTCCAAAATAACCAGTTCCACCACCTCCAAAATAACCAGTTCCACCACCTCCAAAATAACCAGTTCCACCACCTCCAAAATAACCAGTTCCACCACCTCCAAAATAACCAGTTCCACCACCTCCAAAATAACCAGTTCCACCACCTCCAAAATAACCAGTTCCACCACCTCCAAAATAACCAGTTCCACCACCTCCAAAATAACCAGTTCCACCACCTCCAAAATAACCAGTTCCACCACCTCCAAAATAACCAGTTCCACCACCTCCAAAATAACCAGTTACACCACCTCCAAAATAACCAGTTCCACCACCTCCAAAATAACCAGTTCCACCACCTCCAAAATAACCAGTTCCACCACCTCCAAAATAACCAGTTCCACCACCTCCAAAATAACCAGTTCCACCACCTCCAAAATAACCAGTTCCACCACCTCCAAAATAACCAGTTCCACCACCTCCAAAATAACCAGTTCCACCACCTCCAAAATAACCAGTTCCACCACCTCCAAAATAACCAGTTACACCACCTCCAAAATAACCAGTTCCACCACCGCCAAAATAACCAGTGCCAAAACAACCAGTTCCACCACCTCCAAAATAACCAGTTCAACCACCTCCAAAATAACCAGTTCCACCACTGCCAAAATAACCAGTTCCACCACCTCCAAAATAACCAGTTCCACCACCTCCAAAATAACCAGTTCCACCACCTCCAAAATAACCAGTTCCACCACCTCCAAAATAACCAGTTCCACCACCTCCAAAATAACCAGTTACACCACCTCCAAAATAACCAGTTCCACCACCTCCAAAATAACCAGTTCCACCACCGCCAAAATAACCAGTTACACCACCTCCAAAATAGTCATTGCCAAAATAACCAGTTCCACCACCTCCAAAATAACCAGTTCCACCACCGCCAAAATAACCAGTTCCACCACCTCCAAAATAACCAGTTCCACCACCTCCAAAATAACCAGTTCCACCACCTCCAAAATAACCAGTTCCACCACCTCCAAAATAACCAGTTCCACCACCTCCAAAATAACCAGTTCCACCACCTCCAAAATAACCAGTTCCACCACCTCCAAAATAACCAGTTCCACCACCTCCAAAATAACCAGTTACACCACCTCCAAAATAACCAGTTCCACCACCTCCAAAATAACCAGTTCCACCACCTCCATAGCCACTATCAGTGGTATTCAGACTTTTCCAGCGGGGACCCCCCATTTTTTATTCTGCCAGAATGTGACTCCACCCTAAATTGCACTGCCCGCAACCGCAAGACTCTCCAGAGGGTGGTGAGGTAAGCCCAACATATTACCGGGTGCACCCGATGTCACTGGAAAGCCAAAAAGATCATCAAGGACATCAACCACTCGAGCCACTGCCTGTTCACCCCGCTATCATCCAGAAGGCGAGGTCAGTACAGGTGCACCAAAGCTGGGACCAAGAGACTGAAAAACAGCTTCTATCTCAAGGCCATCAGACTGTTAAACAGCCATCACTAGCACATTAGAGGCTGCTGCCTTGAGGCATAGACTAGAAATCACTGGCCACTTTAAGGAATGGAACACTAGTCAATTAATAATGTTTACATATCTGGCATGACTCATCTCATATGTATATACTGTAGACCGTTCCGCTCTGACATTGCTCGTCCATATGTATATACTCTTAATTCATTACTTTAGATTTATGTGTATTGGGTATATGTTGTGTAATTTGTTAGATATTACTTGTTAGATATTTACTGCACTGTCGAAACTAGAAGTACAAGCATTTCGCTACACCCGCAATAACATCTGGTAATCACATGTATCTGACCAATAAAATGTGATTTGATTAAATTTGACTCCACCCTAAATCGAATGACACAACTTTAAAATCTGTACATTTCTATTTTTAAATCAACAAATAACCTTAAATTCATTACAAAACGTTTGTATGTTGTTCGATGCAATAATTTGCACTCCTAATTTTGGGATAAATTTGTCAACTTTGAATACCACTGCGCTATGCAGATGTCGGTTAGCGAGAATCTGATAGAATCCAGCCCTAATAATCCAGCCCTTATAAGCTTTAAAAAAAAAAAGTGAAAATACTGCACAACAATGCTGTCACGACTTCTGTCGAAGTCGGTTCTTCTCCTTGTTCGGGCGGTCGACGTCACCTGTCTTCTAGCCATCGCCGATCCATGCGTCATGCGGAATTTATACGGTGGTTGGCAACCAACTTTAAGGTGCATTACCACCACCAACTGGACTGGAATGTGGACCTTAGTTCATCTTTCAATCACCCACGTGGGTATATGCTCCTGAAAACAAATGAGGAGACGGGAGCAAGTTCTATTTTAGCGCCTGGGCTATGCAGACGCTCGTTGACTCACGCGAGCAGTTTGGATGAAATGATTGAATAACATGTATGTGTACACTTATTTTGCAACGCTCGAGCACGTAACACGGCCGGTGTGGTCAGCATGTAAGTGGCACAGGTTAGCGGTTTTTGTCATGAATCTTGTTGTTCTGGATGCATCTCTGCAGAGTAGTCACTAGCTAACACAGCCACAAAGTCATCAAATCTGATTTTAACCTTAACCTTTACCAAACTGCTGTCCGTAAACGTCTCGACCAATAGCATCATTGCATCAATGCTGCGTAATAAAATACTGCAGTCAAACCTTTTTCATTATGTAATCAACATTCTTTTTTTCTGGATATGTGTGCAACAAAAGTTCAACACCCACCTTTTGCTACTATTTCTGTCAGGTCTACACATACAGCTTGATGCATATGTTGGATAGCTGGACCATCTAGTGGAAATCGCTCAGTTCTGCCTCAAGGACAAGACACATACCAATAAAGGAAAACAGGTTTAAGAGGCATTAGAAGAAAACAAACATTTATATTACCAACTGAACAACATCCCACTGGGCACAGACATTCAACATCTAATTCAACGTCTAATTCAACGTCTAATTCAACGTCTAATTCCACGTTGGTACAACGTGATTTAATTGAAATGACGTGGGAACAACTTCAATTCAACCAGTGCCCAGTGGGATCAATTCAACGTCAGAGTTTACATTGCTGGCCATTCATGGATGTTGTATTTTAATTAATGGGTTAGTTATGTAGGCTTCTTCTAACCAATCGCTTTTTACTGTAGATAATAATATGATTAGGCTATATCTTTACATAAAAAACAAATATTTCAAGTTATTCAAGTTATTTGAACACCCCTTGGTGTTCAAGAAAATGACTTGGAAATATGGAAAAATAGATTAGCCAAATAGTTTTACCAGAGCATATCCCGAAAACAAAGGAGTAATTAGCCTACTCTGTTGTTTATGATTTTCACGACTGATTTGGCTCATTGAGCTGAAAAATAAATGGTGTTCTCGGAATGGCATGCTTTGAGCACTACCGAAAAGTGCTATTTGCATGTGAAAAATGTATGCCATATGCTGAATTTGCTATAGGCCTATTGATTACGTTTTTTTGTTGTTGGTGACACTTTCATATATCAATAATTTGCAGCTGTTTAATATTAAGGGTTCTATTTTAACAAACCCAACGCAGTGGTACATCTAAGCACAGGCAGTAGGGCTATACTGTAGGTCCATGGGTTTGTTAGAAATATTTTTACTATTTTCACAATCACAATTATCGGTGCACTTGCTGTCGTTGGCGCAAAAAGGGCCGGGTTTTGATGAATAAACTATTTGTTCGATGTGTCGAGGTTTGCCCCCTCACAGGCCAATCAGAACATGTTCCATGACAAAATATGTGGTTACTTCAAGTTGTTGTGTATTTACGGTCTTTTATGTATTGTCTTGGAATCAACTCCAATTCAAATATTAGTCCGTTATAGTTTGTTAAATGGCTTACAGAAACTAAACAATAAAATGTAGACATTAGTATTTCAACAACTCTTGTCCTCCAATTTGTGAGTCAATCATACCTATGGGGGAAGGATGGCCAGGCACACAGGAGGGGGATTTTCACTAAGGAGGAGAAAGAGGTCGTGCTGACAGAGGTGCATGCTGGACATTTCGGAGTGAAGCGCATGATTGCCAAAATCAACCTACGCTTCTTCTGGCGGGGAATTGTCAAGGATGTGGACAGCTGGGCAAGTGAAATAACCTTTTGTTTTTCAATCACATTCTATTATATCTGATATCAATTAATGTCATATCAGACAGCACACTATTTTTCTATTATTTGTCACTGTGCGTAAAGGTCAGAACCTGTCTCGCCTGCCAGAAGTTTGAGAGGATAAAGACTGTGGCGCCGGAGTTGAAGCCCATCAAAGTTGTTTCACCATGGAACATGATCGATAAGTGTCCCAATTAAAATTTTGCCCTGATAAGTTGTTCTTCAAGACTGCCATGGGCAAGTTCCTTGACGGGTACCAGGAACGGTGGGAGGCCAACCTGAAGGTAGTTCTCTTTTGCACACAACAGCAGTGTGATTGACTTAATGTGTTGTTGTTTGTCTATTGCTATCTTTGTATAACGTACTTTCGGATCACTAAAACTCCACCTGATGTGGTGGAAGTTGTCAAACCAGATTAGAGTGCCTTCGAGGTCCACGTTCAGGCACAGGCTGTCTACTGTTCATTCATTTTCTGTCCCTCCAAGAGATATGTAAGATATGTATTTGTAATAATATGAAATATAATTGCATTTATTTATGTTATCAAGGTGAGAGTGAACATCAACAAGGCGCAGGAAAAACAGGAGAGCTAATGGAGGAGAATCAAGAAGGGGACCAAGTGTTTTTGACATCCAGGTGAATGACTTGGTTTGGACAAAAGGACGAAAGGAAGGCGAGACCTGGGAAACCTCGCTGCTCTTTCACTCTTAGCTGGGCTCACCGTCCGTTAATGTGAATATTAAAATCTCAGATAACAACTATTTGAAATTGCACACAAAATAACTTTAAGATAGTTTTAGTTTCTCTAACACTGATATTTTTTCTCTTTGTCTTCCTAGGGTTACCTCGGTGGAAGACAGCAATCTTCTCCAGGTGGACGGTCAACCATTGAAAGCCCTGACGCCCTACACTTCAGTGAAGCCCATGAGACAAAGTATATTAAAATGGTTGACATTTGAGAAAGCAAGAAATGTGATTTGTGTGATTTATTTGTCCAAAATGGCACCCTAGTCCCTATATGGTGCACTTCTTTTGACCAGGGCCCACTAGGGAATAGGGTACCATTTGTGATGCAACCCACTCTGACAACAACTGTTCTTTCCCTTAGAGAGGGAGTCAACAACATAGTTCTGCTGGCCAGTTTACAAGCTACCAAACTTCTGTTGTGACTGATTTTATTGTCTTAATATGGCAGATGAGAAAGCAGGTCTTCCTCTATTTACGCTTACCTCTCCAAATGACATCAACTGTCCGAACCACCCAGGAGGTATCCCATACACCACAGCCAGTGAGTTCGGATCAGTCTGATTCTCTATGCTCTGAGTCGGAGGGGGACCAGCTAGAGGTAGGCTATACTTTCAAAAACTGTTGAAAAGAATGTATCTCCCATTTCTAACACTGCACTAATCCATCAAATGTTCTCACAGGTGGCTTGTGTCGGACTGGAGGTGTGCGGCATTGCCATGCTGTCAGCAGTACCAACACTGGCCCAGGAGTTTGTCTAGATAGTCAATCTCAAGGCTAACCACTGAGTCACGGTAAGTAGCCTTCGCTGCCAGGTAGGTACAGTTAAGGTGTATGACTCCTAGTGGTCATGACACCAGCCCAGAGTTTCTCTCACAACTCACCTCTCTCTTGTCTTCTCCAGGGCCATTCCTCACCTCCCTCATCAACCCCACTGACACAAACAATTTCAGTCAGGTATCCTTTCTCTTCTGTCCGCCATTAACATTATTGCATGTCTGATCAAATGTTTAATTTAAATTAAATCAATCAATAACTGTTTTTTTATATACCTGATCAACCTGTAACCTGTGTGTTCGCTTGTTTACGTCTCTGTCTCCTACCCTCCTACCCTTTAACTCCTGTTCTCCAGGACCTAGGGGGTTCTGCCCAACACCCAGACATGGATCCACCTGATGTCCTCCATTACCAACCACCCTCCAACTTTTCATTACATCATCTACAGCTACTGTTGTTGTCATGTTGTCATTATCTGCTAAGAAAGTTTTCTTGCTCTATCATACTGGGCACATAATATGTGAGATAAACAGATGAACTAAAAAACACTAGCACTGCAAACACTCAGAAGAAAGAGAGCAGCAGTGCCTGGACTTCGCTGTCTCCCTCTTCAAGTCCCCGAGACTTGCTGCCTGTTGAGAACAAATGACAGGCAGAACCTCCCACCCACACAGCAACCATCTCCTCTATATTCCACACAACAGAATTCAGTATTTTAGTCTATGATTGCCATGCAAGTATCCCACCCCCAAAAATCTGTGAAAATAAGTTAATGAAACACCTGAACCAACAAATATCAAAGTTTAAATATTTCAATCTTAAATATTGCCAGGTTGGTTTTCACATCTGTTTCACAAGGGTTCATTGTTGTAAATTGTAACATATCCCTTGATGGTATTTGTTAGTTCAACATTGTTCATTATTGTATCCTAGGACCTACAATAGGTACATATATATTCAACCACAAGGGGGTACTAATGAGCTATGGGAGATAGAACAAACATGAATCATAATAGAGGACTATTGAAATTATATTATTTCACTGTAGATCAGGGAAGGTTCAAATAATAACATGATAGCCAGACAAACCAGTATGAATCAAATGGATTTGCAGATGAATGGAGTGGAAATTATCTGACTTTGTGATCTCTAAGATAAGTACCTTTTTAAATGTGTCAATCAGATTACACGTTTTTCTTTGCTATTTCCGAAATGTAGCAACATTTAAGACGTGGATTTTATTTTGTTGAAATGTTAACAACATTTATATTTACATTTACGTCATTTAGCAGACGCTCTTATCCAGAGCGACTTACAAATTGTCTCCAAAAGTAGTGTGAAGTAGTGTTTTCATCTTATTAGTAGCTAAACAAAACTTGTTCAAACCCGAAATTGTTGCGGAAATCAGCATTATTTGCATAGCGGGAAAGAAAATAATGTAATTAAGGCTGTAATGAGCTCCAAATTTAGACGCAGTAGGTCATCGCACTGTTGATATGGACTTTTTGGCAGAGGGACACTATTTGGCATGACAGGCACTATTCCTCAAAGAAAAATCTAATCATCCAGGGAGAAGTTCAGATTTATATGGTAAAGAACCTAGTACCATGCTAGCTGGTCTAGTATCTTGCTAGCTAGTCAAGTATCATGCTAGCTAGTCTTGGGTGTTAGCCTGGGAGAAGTTACAGGAGAGATGGGTGGGACGAAAGTAAACGTAACAAAATGTTAACTGATGACCTGGAATACAATTAATGTTTAAGCACAGGCCATTGTCTCCTCGAGTTCCTACTGCTTTTATAATGCTAGCAAAATATCAACAAGTGTCTTGAATGTCTTAAAATTATATATGATATCATTAGAATTATGCCTTAATCAATTGACTTTATCAATCAGCTTCTCACAAAA
The DNA here is from genome assembly GCF_965601325.2 of Salmo salar. Taxonomy (NCBI): domain Eukaryota; kingdom Metazoa; phylum Chordata; class Actinopteri; order Salmoniformes; family Salmonidae; genus Salmo; species Salmo salar. The sequence goes on from NC_138303.1 coordinate 8,257,612, forward strand.
GCTTTTATCGAAAGGTTAGTAGTTAAAATATATCTTTATTATTCTGGGGGTCAATGGCCTTATGTCAAGCCATGGAAATGTGATAAGCATGATGAGATGTCTGTTTGTGAAGAGAATAAAGATGACAAGGACAGCTGGAGCAACTGAATGGTAGGGCTAAGCATGAATATTCATAAAATATGTTGAACAACATCTCCTACTGCGTTACCATTAAAAGTGTGATGAGAAAAAGATGGTTAATGTATCTATTATGTCATCCATTTTAGACGGATTAATATTGTAAGGCAAAATATTGTGGTTTTGCAACATTGCGATGTTGACACATGGTTAATTTTAATAAATTATAAACCTTTAGCATTCATTATTACAATCGACACAAACATGAAATGATAGCTGAAAGTACATTTGTTGAAAATAAAGAGCATTACAAACCAGAAACATGGCGATAAGACAGATATTGTGCACTTCTCGCCAGCATTTATTTCATTTCCAAAGCTGTGTAACTCCCGCCCCACATTTACTTTAGAAATTAAATTACAGTTACTAATGGTAGAGGATATATACAGTACCAGTCAAAAGTTTGGACACACCTACTCATTCAAGGGTTTTATTTTGTATTTTTGTACTATTTTCTACATTGTACAATAATAGTGAAGACATCAAAACTATGAAATAACACATATGGAATCATGAAGTATCCAAAAAGTGTAGAATCTAAAAATATTTCATATTTTGTATTCTTCAAAGTAGCCACCCTTTGCCTTGATGACAGCTTTGCACACTCTTGGCATGACCCTGGACAACTCACTGATGGCTGGGCTCCCTGCTTGTGCCATCAACCCACTGCAACTTATCCAGAATGCTGCAGGCCGCTCGTTTTCAACCTTCCCAAGTTTTCCCATGTCACCCCGCTCCTCTGCACACTCCACTGGCATCCAGTCAAAGCTCACATCCACCACAAGACCATGGTACCTACCTACGGAGTAGCAAGAGGAACTGCCCCTCCCTACCTTAAGGCTATGCTCAACCCTACACCCAACTCAAGCACTCCATTCTGCCACCTCTGGTCTCCTGGCCCCCAATGGTAAAACCAGCTTCCCCCTGAAGCTAGGACAGCAGAGACCTTGCCCATCGTCCCCCTGAAACTAGGACAACAAAGTCCCTGCCCATCTTCCCCCTGAAGCTAGGACAGCAGAGTCCCTGCCCATCTTCCGAAAGAAACTGAAACACTATCTCTTAAACCTTAGAAACCCTAGTGTCTTAAAGAATCCCCCTCATTTACCACTTGCACTTCACCCCCCCCCCCCCCCCCTTTTGCTGGTAGCTGCTTTGAGGACTGAGATTCAGTATGTCGTTGTCCCACCTCACAAACTGCAAGTTAAATGACTAAAATGTTATTGATTGTAACCCAATTGAAGACATTTGGATAGGTAATTCCAGAGTGAAAAATGGGTTGTGTGCGAGTGTGTGTGTGTGTAGACAATGGCTTGCGAAAGTTATCACCCCCCTTGGCATTCTTCCTATTTTGTTGCCTTACAACCTAGAATTAAAATTGCATTTTTGGGGGTTTGTATCATTTGATTGACACAACATGCCTACCACTTTGAAGATGAGAAATATGTTTTCTTGTGAAACAAACAAGAAATAAGACAAAAAAACTGAAAACTTGAGCGTGCATAACTTTTCACCCCCCCAAAGTCAATACTTTTGTAGAACCACCTTTTGCAGCAATTACAGCTGCAAGTCTCTTGGGGTATGTTTCTATAAGCTTGGCACATCTAGCCATTGGGATTTTTGCCCATTCTTCAAGGCAAAACTGCTCCAGCTCCTTCAGTTTGTATCGGTTCCACTGGTGTACAGCAATCTTTAAGTCAAATAAGTCATACCACATATTCTCAATTGGATTGAGGTCTGGGCTTTGACTAGGCCATTCCAAGATATTTAAATGTTTCCCCTTAAACCCCTCAAGTGTTGCTTTAGCAGTATGCTTAGAGTCATTGTCCCGCTTTAAGGTGAAGCTCCGTCCCAGTCTCAAATCTCTTGAAGACTGAAACAAGTTTCCCTCAAGAATTTCCCTGTATTTAGCGCCATCCATCATTCCTTCAATTCTGAACAGTTTCCCAGTCCCTGTCAATGAAAAAACATACCCACAGCATGATGCTGCCATCCCCAAGCTTCACTGTGGGGATGGTGTTATTGGGGTGATGAGAGATGTTGGGTTTAGCCAGAAATAGCAATTTCCTTGATGGCCAAAAAGCTCAATTTTAGTCTCATCTAACCAGAGAACCTTCTTCCATATGTTTGGGGAGTCTCCCACATGCCTTTATGACGAACACCAAACGTGTTTGCTTATAGTTTTCTTTAAGCAATGGCTTTTTTTCTGCCCACTCTTCCGTAAAGCCCAGCTCTGTGCAGTGTATGGCTTAAAGTGGTCCTATGGACAGATACTCCAATCTCCACTGTGGAGCTTTGCAGCTCCTTCAGTGTTATCTTTGGTCTCTTTGTTGCCTCTCTGATTAATGCCCTCCTAGCCTGGTCTGTGAGGTTTGGTGGGTGGCCCTTTCTTGGCAGGTTTGTTGTGGTGCCATATTCTTTCCATTTTTTTATAATGGATTTAATGGTGTTCCAAGGGATGTTCAAAGTTAAATATTTTTTTATAACCCAACCCTGATCTGTACTTCTCCACAACTTTGTCCCTGACCTGTTTGGAGAGCTCCTTGGTCTTCATGGTGCCACTTGCTTGGTGGTGTCCCTTGCATATTGGTGTTGCAGACTTTGGGGCCTTTCAGAACAGGTATATATATACCACACAGGTGGACTTTATTTAACTAATGATGTGACTTCTGAAGGTAATTGGTTGCACCAGATCTTATTTAGGGGCTTCATAGCAAAGGCGGTGAATATATAGGCACGCACCACTTTTCCGTTTTGATTATTTATTTTTTTAACAAGTAATTTTTTTTCATTTCATTTACCAATTTGTAATATTTTGTGTATGTCCATTACATCCAAATATAAATCCATTGAAATTACAGGTTGTAATGCAAAAAAAAAAGCCAAAATGCCAAGGGGGATGAATACTTTTGCAAGGCACTGTACAGTGTATATGCACTACCATTCAAAAGTTTGTTTTCACTTCATTAAATAGTACCCACAAAACACCTGTCTCAACTTCAACAGTGAAGAGGCGACTCCGGGATGCTGGCATTCAAGGCAGAGTTTGTCTGTCCAGTGTTTGTGTTATTTTTCCCATCTTAATGTTTTCTTTTTATTGGCCAGTCTGAGAAATGGCTTTTTCTTTGCCACTCTGCCTAGAAGGCCAGCATCCCGGAGTCGCCTCTTCACTGTTGACGTTGAGACTGGTGTTTTGTGGGTACTATTTAATGAAGTTGCCAGTTGAGGACTTGTGAGGCGTCTGTTTTTCAAACTAGGCACTCTGATGTACTTGTCCTCTTGCTCAGTTGTGCACCGGGGCCTCCCACTCCTCTTTCTATTCTGGTTAGAGCCAGTTTGCACTGTTCTGTGAAGAGAGTAGTACACAGCATTGTACCAGATCTTCAGTTTCTTGACAATTTCTCACATGGAATAGCCATCATTTCTCAGAACAAGAATAGACTGATGAGTTTCAGAAGAAAGTTTTTTGTTTCTGGCAATTTTGAGCCTGTAATTGAACCTGAAAATGCTGATGCTCCAGATACTCAACTAGTCTAAAGAAGGCCAGTTTTCAGCTGTGATAACATCATTGCAAAAGGGTTTTCTAATGACCAATTAGCCTTTTAAAATGATCAACTTGGATTAGCTAACACAACGTGCCGTTGGAACAGGAGTGATGGTTGCTGATAATGGGCCTCTGTATGACTATGTAGATAATCTGAAACAAAATCAGCCGTTTCCAGCTACATTAGTCATTTACAACATTAACAATGTCTGCAATGTATTTCTGATACATTTTATGTTATTTTAATGGACAAAAAAATTAGCTTTTCTTTCAAAAACAAAGACATTTCTAAGTGACCCCAAACTTTTGAACGGTAGTGTATACATTTGTTATTTCTTAACCAAACAGGAATGAATGTTGACTGTTGAAAGAAATAGGTTGCAACTTGAAATAAAGATTTTTTTTGTTAACAATCAAATATAACAGTTGGCCTTATATATTTGGTGTCAACAAATGTCAATTTTGGGGGGGTTGATCCGAAGAATCATTTTTTACAGTGCACGCACAGTTGCACACACAAACACATTTGTTTTACTGTCCTTGTGGGGACCAAACAATGGATTTCCATTCAAAATGCTATTTTCCCTAACCCAAATCAAACATTGCTCACGTGCAAATATTTAGCAAATGTTATCGCAGCGAAATACTTATGTTTCTAGCTCCAACAGCGTAGTAATGTGTAACAATACACACAATTCCTAAAAATAAAGTAATTAAGAAATATCAAAAAGAGCAATGTCAGAGTCCAGAATGAAAGGTTCAGGGCAGGGAACTGGGTGGAGGGCAAGCTGCTGGGCGGAGGGCAGGGTACTGGATGGAGGGCAAGCTGCTGGATGGAGGGCAGGGTACTGGGCAGAGGGCAAGCTGCTGGGCGGAGGGCAGGGTACTGGATGGAGGGCAAGCTGCTGGGCGGAGGGCAGGGTACTGGATGGAGGGCAAGCTGCTGGGCGGAGGGCAGGGTACTGGGCAGAGGGAAGGGTACTGGATGGAGGCCGGCTAGTGATGACTATTTAACAGTCTGATGGTCTGGAGATAGAAGCTGTTTATCAGTCTCTCAGTCCGAGTTTTGATGCACCTGTACTGTCTCCTCCTTCTGGCTGGTAGCGGGGTGAACAGGCCGTGGCTCGGGTGGCTAAGGTCCTTGATGATCTTCTTGGCCTTCCTGTGAGACCTGGTGCTGTAGATGTCCTGGAAGGCAAACAATGTGCCCCCGTTGATGCGTTGGGCTGGATAGCCCCTTGCGGACGGTGCAATTGTCATACCAGGCGGTGATGCAGCCTGACAGGATGCTCTCAATGGTGCATCTTTAGAAATGTGTGAGCGTCTAAGGGGTTAAGCTGAGTTTCTTAAGCCTTCTTCACCACACTGTCTGTGTGAATGGACCATTTCAATGTGATTGGGAGCGTACGTTCTCTGCTGTCAACTGAAGTCCACAATCAGCTCCTTGGTGGACAATGGTGGATAATCAATGGAGTGGACGCATAAAATTATATTAAAAACCTTGAACATGTTCTTTACTGCTTTCCTTTTCTATCTGTCCTGCTTCCCTGATGGATGAAATTGCCTTTATCTTCCAGTACTTTAGTGCAATCAACTGTACCAATGGTTTTTCTATGGGATTATCCCTCCCTGCTTCATTGTCTCTCTCTGTCTCTCTCTCACACTCGCTCTCGCGCTCCTGTATTTTACATAATGAGTAAGACCACTGTTTTATGGAGATAGAGAGAGGAACGTACTTCTTATTAGACCTCTTAGGCAGTCATCTTGGATAGGAAGAGAAGAGAAAGTCATTAAATATAAAAGTTAATGTTCTCTGTGAATTCAGTCAAGAGGTTATGCGTTTCAGCGGTATCCCAAATGGTACCCTGTTCCCATTATAGTGCACCTATAGTGTCTCTGGTCTAAAGTACTGCACTATCGATTAGGGTACGATTTGGAACAGAACCCTTGATCGGTGATAGAGGAGGGTTTGGGGATGCAGATGAGGAAAAACTCCCCCATGGAAACTAGCTTGTCTGTCAGAGCTTATCATTGGCACTAATACCCTTTTCACATGGTTGTGCTGTTGTCTTTTCACATGGTCCTGCTGTTGTCTTTTCACATGTTCCTGCTGTTGTCTTTTCACATGATCCTGATAGTCAAGCTCTGATTGTCACGATCCTGCTGTTGTCTTTTCACATGGTTCCTGTGACTCAAACCATACTGTGCTGGCTCAGACCTTTTCTCATCCTTTCCAGCACTGTTCCAGAAACTATGATGTATGAGTGAAGAAACCACTTGACTATCAGACCTTGACTATCAGAGCTTGGTTATCAGAGCTTGGTTATCAGAGCTTGGTTATCAGAGCTTGGTTATCAGAGCTTGGCTATCAGAGCTTGGTTATCAGAGCTTGGTTCTCAGAGCATGGTTATCAGAGCTTGGTTATCATAGCTTGGTTATCAGAGCTTGGTTATCAGAGCTTGACTATCCGTAATAGACCAGCATTAGTGACATAGAGTACATTATATCTAACATCTATACAGCGCATATGGGTCAGATCCTTTCTTCTTTAAGGTTGTAGCGGCGATCATCGCCAAGCCTATCTCTGACCATTTTAACCTGTCTCTCTTCTCTGGGGAGGTTCCCATTGCTTGGAAGGCGGCCACGGTGCATCGTTTATTTTTGTAAATATTGAACCTTTATTTAACTAGGCAAGTCAGTTAAGAACTAATTTTTATTTACAATGACGGCCTACCGGCGAACAGTGGGTTACCTGCCTTGTTCAGGACGACAGGTTTTTACCTTGTCAGCTCGGGGATTCAATCCAGCAATCTTTCAGTTACTGACCCAACGCTCGAACCACTAGGCTACCTGCCACCCCAAATCTGAACTATTTAATTATAGGGCGACACCAAGCTGACCCTAACTGTTATTGGCCAATTTCTATTTTGCCCTGTCTATCAAAAGTGTTGGAAAAACTTGTATTCTCTCTCCTATGCAATCTGGATTCCGCTCAGGTTATGGATGTGTCACTGCAACCTTAAAGGTCCTCAATGATGTCACCATTGCCCTTGATTCTAAGCAATGTTCTGCTGATATTTTTATTGACTTAGCCAAAGATTTTGATACGGTAGACCATTCCATTTCTGTGGGCCGGCTAAGGAGTATTGTTGTCTCTGATGGGTCTTTGGCCTGGTTTGATAGTTCTCTCTCTCAAAGAGTACAGTGTATAAAGTCAGAACGTCTGCCGTCTCAGCCACTGCCTGTCACCAAGGGAGTACCCCAAGGCTCGATCCTAGGCCACATACTCTTCTCAATTTACATCAACAACATAGCTCAAGCAGTAGGAAGCTCTCTCATCCATTTATATGCAGATGATACAGTCTTATACTTAGCTGGCCCCTCCCTGGATTTTGTGTTAAACGCTCTACAACAAAGCTTTCTTAGTGTCCAACAAGCTTTCTCTGCGCTTAACCTTGTTCTGAACTCCTCCAAAACAAAGGTAATGTGGTTTGGTAAGAAGAATGCCCCTCTCCCCACAGGTGTGATTACTACCGCTGAGGGTTTAGAGCTTGAGGATGTCACCTTATACAAGTACTTGGGAGTATAGCTAAACGGGCCAGGGTCCTTCTCTCAGCACATATCCAAGCTGCAGGCTTGGGTTAAATCTAGACTTGGTTTCCTCTATTGTAATCACTCCTCTTTCACCCAGCTGCCATCCTACCCATGCTAGATTACGGAGACGTAATTTATAGATCAGCAGGTAAGGGTGCTCTTGAGCGGCAAGATGTTCTTTACCATTCGACCATCAGATTTGCCACCAATGCTCCTTATAGGACACATCAATGCACTCTATACTCCTCTGTAAACTGGTAATCTCTGTATACCCGTCGCAAGACCCACTGGTTAATGCTTATTTATAAAACCCTTTTAGGCCTCACTCCCCCCTATCTGAGATACCTACTGCAGCCCTCATCCTCCACATACAACACCTGTTCTGCCAGTCACATTCTGTTAAAGGTCCCCAAAGCACACACATCCCTGGGTCGCTCCTCTTTTCAGTTCGCTGCAGCTAGCGACTGCATGTTGCGTTGTGGAAGCAGAGTGGTTGTGGCTAATGTTTATCCTCTATGGGCTAGGTGGGACGCTTGCGTCCCACCTACGTAACAGCCACTGGCAGCCTGTGGCGCGATTTTCAAAACGTTAAAAATCCTATTACTTCAATTTCTCAAACATATGACTATTTTACAGCTATTTAAAGACAAGACTCTCGTTAATCTAACCACACTGTCCGATTTCAAAAAGGCTTTACAACGAAAGCAAAACATTAGATTATGTCAGCAGAGTACCAAGCCAGAAATAATCAGACACCCATTTTTCAAGCCAGCATATAATGTCACCAAAACCCAGAAGACAGCTAAATGCAGCACTCACCTTTGATGATCTTCATCAGATGACAACCCTAGGACATTATGTTATACAATACATGCATGTTTTGTTCAATCAAGTTCATATTTATATCAAAAACCAGCTTTTTACATTAGCATGTGACGTTCAGGGGAATTCGCTAACATTTTACTAAATTACTCACAATAAACGTTCACAAAAAGCATAACAATTATTTTAAGAATTATAGATACAGACCTCCTCTATGCACTCGATATGTCCGATTTTAAAATAGCTTTTTGGTGAAAGCACATTTTGCAATATTCTAAGTACATAGCCCAGGCATCACGGGCTCGCTATTTAGACACCCGGCAAGTTTAGCACTCACCATAATCATATTTACTATTATAAAAGTTTGATTACCTTTTGTTGTCTTCGTCAGAATGCACACCCAGGACTGCTACTTCAATAACAAATGTTGGTTTGGTCCAAAATAATCCATCGTTATATCCGAATAGCGGCGTTTTGTTCGTGCGTTCCAGACACTATCCGAAATAGTAAAGAAGTGTCGCACGCATGGCGCAATTCGTGACAATAAAATTCTAAATATTCCATTACCGTACTTCGAAGCATGTCAACCGCTGTTTAAAATCAATTTTTACTACATTTTTCTCGTAGAAAAGCGATAATATTCCGACAGGGAATCTCCTTTTCGGCAAACAGAGGAAAAAATCCCAAAGGCGGGGGCGGTCGGGGTCACGCGCCTAAGCCCAGTGTCCCTTGATCGGCCACTTGAGAAAGGCGATAATGTGTTTCAGCCTGGGGCTGAAATGACGACATTCTGTTTTTTCCCGGGCTCTGAGCGCCTATGGACGACGTGGGAAGTGTCACGTTAGAGCAGAGATCCTTAGTAAATGATAGAGATGGAAAAGAAGTTCAACAAATGGTCAGACAGGCCACTTCCTGTAAAGGAATCTCTCAGGTTTTGACCTGCCATTTGAGTTCTGTTATACTCACAGACACCATTCAAACAGTTTTAGAAAATGTAGGGTGTTTTCTATCCATATGTAATAAGTATATGCATATTCTAGTTACTGGGTAGGAGTGGTAACCAGATTAAATCGGGTATGTTTTTTATCCAGCCGTGTCAATACTGCCCCCTAGCCCTAACAAGTTAAGTCTCATCCAGCTGGCTAAGACAACAACGTGAATGGGCTGGAGGGGCTGCAGAAGATGGACAGTCCTTACACAGTATGCTTTGTTGTACATGGGAGATTGAGGAGAAATGGCACCTTTCAAACTTTCTCATACAACAACAATACATTTACTGTCTCTAAACACAACCCAAAAACCCCTTCCTCATCTCAAAGATCTACAGTATATGTAAACCTCTCACATTGACTTTGACGGATCAATCTTGTCAGTAGTAGCAGGGGATTTTTTGTAGACGTGTCTTTGTATTGTGTTTTGAGAATCTGCAGAGAGAGGAATGAGGTGGTTTTGTCATTACTGTTGTCTTGATTTTAGACCTTTCAGTGTACCTTGCTCATTTTTTGTCGTAAAATCTTGTTATGCTCTGTAATCGCAAGGTGTGACCCCTCCCTCATGTTTGTGTACCCAAAATGTCCCACTTTGAGGTATTTCTCAGCAGAGCACTGTGGAAGGACTCCAGATAACCAGAGTTTTACAAAAAGAAAAGGTAAAAAGAGAAGAGGGATAGACGAAATTAAAGACAAGATACTCTGTGGTCCTCAGGCTGCCTCTAACCACCTGTAACCCAATAACACAAACCCTACCCAATTCGTGTTTATACAATGCTTACTCTAAATTGAGCTATTTTAGCCATCAGCTTGTAGATATTTTTGCCAACTTACCTTCACCATGTGCAGAGCTTGGGGTTGGAAACACATGGTGGAATCAGATTCTGTGACTCTTTTCAGGAAACTAGTTGTATGTCGCGTGTCACTACTTCACAGGAGAGCCATTTGAACGTAAACTTTTTTTAAATCAAAATGTGTTTTTGGCAGAAATGCCTTCTGGAACATGTAAACTTATATCTGCCTTAATAAAACACTTGTATGACATCTGTAAATAAAGAATAAAAATGTTAAATTACGAGCCTAGTTGGTTTAGCCACAGAAAAAGTTGGCAACCTTCTCGTTAGCCATGATTGGCAAAGATAATGACTGGGCTGGACATGCTGAGAGATGAATTTGGATTGGTCTGCATGTAGAACGCTTCTGTCTATTTGAGCTGGTCAGTATGTGTAGATAATTCTGTCTAACGCAGCTTTTTTGAAAGATATCCTGTAGTAGAACTGCATAAGTGTTGCTCTCCAATTTCTTAGGGACCGAGTTTTGAAATCACTGGATTTAGAGTATGATAGCTAAGGAGATGGAGAAAACACCTGTCTCTGGATTACATCTTCAAACTAAGGGCAACCATGGCATCTGTGTCAGAGAGGGAGAAGCGTTCATCCATGTATATGGGTAAGATAGTCTAGCTAGCTATAGTTTCTGATATTACACATTTCTAATTTAGTCAGAAAGTAATTTTCATTGCAAGTTAAAGCATACTGTTAGCTAGATAGCTAACGTTAGCTGACTGGCTCGCTAGCTAATGTTACATGTATGATCTGTGAAGTAATATTATTTGTATCTCAGAGCCATTTGCTTTGCTAGTTATAGCCTAATGTTAACCTGTTTAGGATAGGGGGCAGTATTTTCACTGCCGGATAAAAAACGTACCCGTTTTAATCTGGTTATTACTCCTGCCCAGAAACGAGAATATGCATATAATTGTTTGATTTGGATAGAAAACACCCTAACATTTCTAAAACTGTTTGAATGGTGTCTGTGAGTATAACAGAACTCATATGGCAGGCCAAAACCTGAGAAGATTGCATACAGGAAGTGCCCTCTCCGACCATTTGCTTTGCTAGTTATAGCCTAATGTTATTAACTAGCAAAAATGTTACCTGGTTGGTTAGCTACCTGAAGATTCATGCAGGGTCGTAACGTCATGAGTTGGGATTATGGTTCATTGTTTAGCTAGCTAGCTAGATATCTTAACAAAAGACTCCACTATGCAAGTATCCATTTCAATAGGGTGAGTAAAAATGGTCAGAGTGAGCTGTTCTCTCATTTGTGTCTGGAAGTACCTAGCAAGCTAGCCAACGTTAGCCAGTTAGCTTGGGTGCTTGATTGCTGTTGTTAGGACAGAACGCTCAGATCAACCCTTAAAGAGATGGGTGGGGCTAAAGCTTAAGAGGGTGTGAACGATGCTGAATGGGTGTAGACAAAGAACAGCTCTCCAGTAGGTGTACCAAAACATTCAAAGGCCATTTTCTCAAAAGTGAGGTTACAAGCTTATCAACTTTCAATGCAAAATTACTTTCCCATTGTTCCTCAAATGTAGTGTATGATATACAATTTTCTAGCTCTAAAGTAGAGACCAAGTCTCTACTTTAAAAAAAAATGCAAGATTTCAAATTTTGCTACATAAGACCGAATCTGGCCGGTTGGTCACAAACACACAACAATACACAATTTACCTAACATGTACATTTCAATTATGTCAGCTTGCTGTTAGCATCACTAAATTGGCAGCAAGATTGCTAGCCAGCTGAGAACCAACTAACCAACCATAGACAATTATTACACATTTACCATTACTACCAACACACTCAAGAGTGAGTTAGCTATATCGACAATTCTATTTGAAGTAACTGAGTGTTTTCCAGACAAGATTGGAATAGATGGCTACCAGATTGAGTTACTCTCATTTGCTAATGTTAGCTAGCTCACGTTAGCTAGCGTTAGTCAAAGAGAATAAACAGACACACGTTTACTCTGCTGAAGGTAGCTGCCAGTCTACCAGTGACTACCATGGCATAGGGTAAATTGATTGACAGTGTGTATATCAAAAGAAAGCTAGCCATATGATATAGATTATGTCTTCAGAGTTCAATACAGGACTGTAATGTTACCTAACGTAGCTAATTTATCTAGTCCAGCTAACATTAAGTTACCTCTAATCGAGAATCTTCCATTTTCGTTGTTGAAGGGAGAAAACGATGGTATCGTCGTCTGAAGCCAATTTATGCTTTAGAATGTTCTGGAAATGTGGTCCGGAGACTCCGTTTGGAAGGTGTGATGCAATTGCGGTGCACCTCTCAAATTTCGTAACAATACGGAGGGCTCCATATACTGTAGCTCCGTATAGCTCTGCATTGAAATGATTGGTTGATGGTAGGTGGGGGTGGGGACCAATCTGAATAAACACAAACTCACATACTTGACAACTTCCTTCACAATAAACTCTGTGAAGTGAAGTGTAAGAAATATGAATTCCTTGATATCTGCAGAGGCCGCATCGCTGTAAATGCAGAAAGATGTCAGATTGACAGTACAGAGGCTTAAGGATTCCCCATCTGTTCAGCCTGAAAATCCCTCTGATTATCTTTGGTCACAGTAAAGCATGATTCTTGATAGCCGCAAAAAACACTGGCAGCATCTGGGTAAATCTCTGGTAGGTAGAACTCATTTTCACGCTTGTTTGTAATTAGCACAGCCAGACGAAACACCACATAGACAAACGTTAGTGAAAAAAAACAGCAATTTTCACCAAAAAAAAGAGAAGTTCTGACATTACTGTGTGTTGGTCGTTCTAAGTAAACAATACCATAGATTAAGTTTGTGGACATGCCCCATCTACTTAGTAATGCGGAATCTGCATTCGTTATGAATGCTGGACATTGAGCAATGATGAATACAGAGGAAGTCGAAACTTCCCGATTCTACCAGTGAAATAAAAATGCGCACGTTCCAATTTGTGGTTTGAATAATGTTACATTACATTTACATTACATTTAAGTCATTTAGCAGACGCTCTTATCCAGAGCGACTTACAAATTGGTGCATTCACCTTATGATATCCAGTGGAACAACCACTTTACAATAAAAAAATGTTGATGTTAATGATAAAATATTGTAATGACTATATGCCGTGGCAGAGCCAGGGTGAAATAACTCCTTTAAGCTTACGTCTCTGCCTCTCGGCCCTTCGTCAGAGCTTCTTTTTGTTGCCTTTGTTAACACTGGCTTTCATAATGTACCATTTACCAAGATGCTTTTATCCAAGCATTTATAGTCATTGCGAGTATATATTTTTTTTACATGTGGGTGGTCCCAGGATTCAAACCAACAATCCGGACTTTGCAAGATTCATGCTTTACCAACTGAGCTACAGAGGACCACACTAAGTAAAGGAACAACTGATGTATTTTCATTAAGCTAGCATCCTGACTAAGAAACATTATCGCTTTTAGAGGCTGTTTGGTTGCAGCAGTTAGTCCAATTACTACACTTATCATACCGGCCTTGCGTACACAGCTATTAGCATCACACTGACAAGCATCGTCATTGACACACACGCTCACACTCACAAACACTCATGCACAGTAATATCTTAGTATCAGTATCTTGTGGTTGCCATGGCACCTTCTTCTTCTTCTTCAAAAAAAACTATAATTCATTCCCCTTTGGTTTCTCTGTAATGTCCAGATCAGATGAAATCGAATCAACATCCTTAATAATTTGGCACAATGTCGGATCAGGGTGTAAAATCAGGGAGAATAACATCTAATGGGAGTTTTGAACAAAATTGGATATGAAAATCTGATGGTGGAAAGCTAGTGTTTTGAGATTGGCGGTGGCACACAGAGCATGTGTTGTCAGTGTTATTACATTATCTTTCGTTACTAGGGGCGGCCACAGTAAATTAAAGGTCGGGCCGCTCATTTCAATTTCCTGTCTCTTTTGGTTCGCCACCTCTAAATATTTCCCTTAAAACCAGTTTTTTTTTGTGTATTTAAAGGTCCAACGCAGCTGTTTTTTTTTTATCTCAATATCAAATAATTTCTGGTAAGTACCTTACTGTGATTGTTTTCAAACAAAATGGTCAAAACGAAGAAAAAAATTGCTTTTTAGATAAATGCAATTACTCAAGTATGAATCGTGCTAATACTGTCTGAGAGAGGGTTCTAATTGGAGGAGCCTAATGGGAGGGATGTGTAACCTGAAAACGAACTGTTATTGGCAGAGAGGTGGGCAAACTCTCTTTGTTATTGGTCTATTAACAATGGTGACTTCAAAAACCCCACCCAGACAAACAAGTTGCATTTTCAGAGGTCTTTTCAAACAGCCTATACACTAAAAGTGTATTATCATCATTTTCACAATTTCCCAGTATTATTCCCCATACCTCATAGTATGGAAATATATATAAAACACAGAAAAATCACGTTGTTGACTGTACTACCCCTTTAATAAAAGTTATTCTTGATTAACTTTTAGATTCCTTTCCTTCCTTCTCCGGCAGAGTTGTGTTGTATTTACTTTCTTGTTTATTATTTCTTATCAGCATATTAAATCATGGTTAATAATATAAAATTAAGTTTTATTAGGTCTAGTTTGTGAAAAAGGTTTTTGCAATTCATAGTGATCATGCATTTAACCCTCCTTCTGTGTTCGGGTCAAATTGTTTTTTCTCTCTGAAAAATCTACAGTGAGGGAAAAAAGTATTTGATCCCCTACTGATTTTGTACGTTTGCCCACTTGACAAAGAAATGATTAGTCTATCATTTTAATGGTAGGTTTATTTGAACAGTGAGAGACAGAATAACAACAAATAAATCCAGAAAAACGCATGTCAATAATGTTATAAATTGATTTGCATTTTAATGAGGGAATAAGTATTTGACCCCCCCTCAATCAGAAAGATTTCTGGCTCCCAGGTGTCTTTTATACAGGTAACGAGCTGAGATTAAGAGCACACTCTTAAAGGGAATGCTCCTAATCTCAGTTTGTTACCTGTATAAAAGACACCTGTCCACAGAAGCAATCAATCAATCAGATTCCAAACTCTCCACCATGGCCAAGACCAAAGAGCTGTCCAAGGATGTCAGGGACAAGATTGTAGACCTACACAAGGCTGCAAAGGGCTACCAGACCATCGCCAAGCAGCTTGGTGAGAAGGTAACAACAGTTGGTGCGATTATTCGCAAATGGAAGAAACACAAAAGAACTGTCAATCTCCCTTGGCCTGGGGCTCCATGCAAGATCTCACCTCGTGGAGTTGCAATGATCATGAGAACGGTGAGGAATCAGCCCAGAACTACACGGGAGGATCTTGTCAATGATCTCAAGGCAGCTGGGACCATAGTCACAAAGAAAACAATTGGTAACACACTATGCCATGAAGCACTGAAATCCTGCAGCGCCCGCAAGGTCCCCCTGCTCAAGAAAGCACATATACATGCCCGTCTGAAGTTTGCCAATGATCATCTGAATGATTCAGAGGACAACTGGGTGAAAGTGTTGTGGTCAGATGAGACCAAAATAGAGCTCTTTGGTCTATGACCCCAAGAACACCATTCCCACCGTCAAACATGGAGGTGGAAACATTATGCTTTGGGGGTGTTTTTCTGCTAAGGGGACAGGACAACTTCACCGCATCAATGGGACGATGGACGGGCCATGTACCGTCAAATCTTGGGTGAGAACCTCCTTCCCTCAGCCAGGGCATTGAAAATGGGTCGTGGATGGGTATTCCAGCATGACAATGACCCAAAACACACGGCCAAGGCCACAAAGGAGTGGCTCAAGAAGAAGCACATTAAGGTCCTGGAGTGGCCTAGCCAGTCTCCAGACCTTAATCCCATAGAAAATCTGTGGAGGGAGCTGAAGGTTCGAGTTGCCAAACGTCAGCCTCGAAACCTTAATGACTTGAAGAAGATCTGCAAAGAGGAGTGGGACAAAATCCCTCCTGAGATGTGTGCAAACCTGGTGGCCAACTACAAGAAACATCTGACCTCTGTGATTGCCAACAAGGGTTTTGCCACCAAGTATTAAGTCATGTTTTGCAGAGGGGTCAAATACTTATTTCCCTCACTAAAATGCAAACCAATTTTTAACATTTTTGACATGTGTTTTTCTGGATTTTTTTGTTGTTATTCTGTCCCTCACTGTTCAAATAAACCTACCATTAAAATTATAGACTGATCATTTCTTGTCAGTGGGCAAACTTATAAAATCAGCAGGGGATCAAGTACTTTTTTCCCTCACTGTAGTTCATCTAATATGATTGTCATAAGGTTCCATGACTTTGTCCACACAGGGCATCTGAACACACAAAATACATTTTGATGATTTTCATAACATTTTGGGTGTTTTATTTCACTTTTGTACACCTGTGGTGTTCCCGGTGAAAAATGACTGGTCATTAGAAATGAATGGGTGAGACTACGATTAGTGTATAAAATTGAGTTCAGGCACATGCCCATTCATCAGATGGACACACTTCCTTTCTCAGACCTACACATGCATGTGTGTTTGAGCACACACACACACCTCACTCCCCTTCTTGGCTTCCATGGCAACCCCCATGGGCACCTATCCCCAATAGAATCTTTCCCCCACGGGAACCACACCTGTTGGCATTCTCACAAACAATCGCAGCATTGTTTCAATAATATATAGAACTTTTCTCGCAGCTCTGGTATATGAAGATTTTTTGAGGCCTTGCACACAATTCATTCTGTGACAGCACAATAACCAAACGATATACTGTATGTGAGGCTCTTGATCATATCTTTGATCATGACACTGGTGAGGAGGAGAGAGTCCTTGTTAAACTTTGACATAAAGTAGTCTGTGATAAATAGCACAATATGTTTCATCTGAGTATTTGTTATGGTCAAAATAATCTATACATTATGTTTTTTTTAACTCAAAAACGAGTTGTATGAGCTCAGGTCAATGAGGCCTACATAAATAGCACATAGAAGTTAAAAACGTGTAATGTTCAGAAGAACATAAGTTGATAAAAAATATCTAACACAACATTAGGTAATAATATATGTATTATTATGGATTTATAATCAGCTATAATGGGGGCGGTCATTTTGGACCGGGAACACAGAATAAATGAACATGAAAGGAACACAACAGGAGGGTTAAATACAATAAACTCTCCTGGATTGAGAAAATGCATTGGCTTGGCTGCAGAAGGAGTCCATTTATTACAATAATTGTAGCTCTCCTGTGTGAAACATACAGTATTCACAGCAGAAGCCACCACAGCCGAAGCCACCACAGCAGAAGCCACCACAGCAGAAGCCACCAAGTCTCAAAGTTTTGCTCGCCTGAGGTAGAGTATCTCATGATAAACTGTAGACCAGACTATCTACCTAGAGAGTTTTCATCTGTATTTTTCGTAGCTCTCTACATACCACCACAGACCGATGTTGGCACTAAGACCGCACTCATCAAGCTGTATAAGGCCATAAGCAAACAAGAAAACGCTCACCCAGAGGTGGCGCTCCTAGTAGCCGGGGACTTTAATGCAGGGAAACTTACATCAGATTAACCTAATTTCTATCAGCATGTTAAATATGCAACCCAAGGGGAAAAAGCTCTAGACAACCTTTACTCCACACACAGAGACGCATACACAGCTCTCCATCACCCTCCATTTGGCAAATCTGACCATAGTTCTATCCTGCTGATTGCTGCTTACAAGCAAAAATGAAAGCAGGAAACACCAGTGACTCTGTCAACAAAAAAATGGTCAGATGAAGCAGATGCTAAACTGCAGGACTGTTTTGCTAGCACAGACTGGAATATGTTCCGGGATTATTCCGATGGCATTGAGGAGTTTACCACATCAGTCACTGGCTTCATCAATAAGTGCATCGATGACATCGTCCCCACAGTGACCATACATGCATACCCCAACCAGAAGCCATGGATTACAGGCAACATCCGCACTGAGCTAAAGGCTAGAGCTGCCGCTTTCAAGGAGTGGGACTCTATTTATTTTATTTGATTTATTTAACCTTTATTTAACTAGGCAAGTCAGTTAAGAAGAAATTCTTATTTACAATGACAGCCTACACTCTAACCCGGAAGCTTATAAGAAACCCTGCTATGCCCTCCGACGAACCATCAAACATGCAAAGCGGCAATACACGAATAAGATCGACTCGTAGTACACTGGCTCAGATGCTCGTCGGATGTGGAAGGTTTTGCAAACTATTACAGACTACAAAGGGAAGCACAGCTGAGAGCTGCCCAGTGACACGAGTTTACCAGATGAGCTAAATCACTTCTATGCTCACTTCGAGGCAAGAAACACTGAAACATGCATGAGAGCATCAGCTGTTCCCGACTACTGTGTGATCACACTCTCCACAGCCGATGTGAGTAAGGCCTTTAAACAGGTCAACATTCACAAGGCCGCAGGGCCAGATGGATTACCAGTACTCCGAGCATGTACTGACCAACTGGAGAGCGCGAAGGTGAGAAGGAGGACTGGAGGTCAACTTTGATAGCTTGCTACAACTATAATTGATTTTAATAAAAGCAATATGCTTCTTGTCCTTGATGTATTTATCATCATTAAGTTTACGTGTGCGGTAACACAGTCATGGGTGAACAGGGAGTACAGGAGGGGACTAAGCACGCACCCCTAAGGGGCCCCTGTGTTGATGGTCAGCGTGGCAGATGTATTGTAACCTACCCTCACCACCTGGGGACGGCCTGTCTGGAAGTCCAGGATCCAGTTTTAGAGGGAGGTGTTCAGTCCCAGGGACCTTAACTTTATGTTGAGCTTAGAGGGTACTACGGTGTTGATCGCTGAGCTGTAGTCAATGTATAGCATTCTCACATAGGTGTTTCTTTTGTCCAGGTGTGAAAGGGCAGTGTGGATCTGTCGATGTCCCCAGGTGGTGAGGGTAGTTTCATTCATAATAAACTCTCCTGTGTTTGAGATTAATTGGCAGAAAGACTTCATTTAGTTTCGTGTTTTATTTAATCATAAATAATGATCCGTTGTATGAATCTCACATATTGTGTCTTTTTGCCAATATTAAAACCTGTGGCTTTACTGCTTTTTATTCCCCTTTGTCCATGGTAAGAACAAGTTTAAGAGACAAGATGTTACTCCTGGAAACTCATTTTGGGTGGCTACTATAGAAACGAGGTAGATCTATTCACGTCAGGGGAATTTAGAGAAACAAGGTAGCTTTATTCACGTCAGGGGAATTTAGAGAAACAAGGTAGCTTTATTCACGTCAGGGGAATTGAGAGAAACAAGGTAGCTTTATTCACGTCAGGGGAATTGAGAGAAACAAGGTAGCTTTATTCACGTCAGGGGAATTGAGAGAAACAAGGTAGCTTTATTCACGTCAGGGGAATTTAGAGAAACAAGGTAGCTTTATTCACGTCAGGGGAATTGAGAGAAACAAGGTAGCTTTATTCACGTCAGGGGAATTTAGAGAAACAAGGTAGCTTTATTCACGTCAGGGGAATTTAGAGAAACAAGGTAGCTATATTCACGTCAGGGGAATTTAGCGAAGTGTTTGCAACGCACCTCCTTTGTCACACCGTGATCTGTTTCACCTGTCGTGATCTGTTTCACTCATTGTTGCCCCACCTCTGGATTATTGACCTCTGCCTACCCTGACCCTGAGCCTGCCTGCCGTCCAGTACCGTTGCCCCACCTCTGGTTTACTGACCCCTGCCTGCCTTGACCTGTCTTTTGCCCGCTCCCGTTGGATTATTAAACCATTGTTAATTCGATGTGTCTGCATCTCTGTTTTACCTTGATTCCTGAAATCCTTGTTATTGCATTTTCTTGTGATTACATTCAATAGCGTTGATGAATCACATGATTATAAAAGGCAGAACTGTATAAAAGCGTATATAGTTATTTTAAATGTATATACACTGAGCAAAAATATAAATGCAACATGGAACATTTTCAAAGATTTTACTGAGTTACAGTTCATACATGCATTTGGCCCTAATCTATGGATTTCACATGACTGGGGATACAGATATGTATCTGTTGGTCACAGATACCTTAAAAATGGTAGGGGCATGGATTAGAAAACCAGTCAGTATCTGATATGACCACCATTTGTCCCTCATGCTGTGCGACACATCTCCTTCGTATAGAGTTGATCAGGCTGTTGATTGTGGCCTGTGTAATGTTGTCCCACTACTCTTCAATGGCTGTGCGAAAATGCTGAATATTGCTGGACACTGAAACATGCTGTGGTACATGTCGATCCAGAGCATCCAAAACATCCTCAGTAGGTGACATGTCTGGTGAGCATGCAGGCCATGGAAGAACTGCGACATTTTCAGCTTCCAGAAATTGTGTACAGATCATTGTGACAAGATGGCGGATGAATGGCATGACAATGGGCCTCAGGATCTCATCACGGTATCTATGTGCATTCAAATTGTGATCGATAAAATGCAATTGGGTTCATTGTCTATAGCTTATTTCCATACCATAACCCCACCGCCACCAAGGGGCACTCTGTTCACAACGTTGACATCAGCAAACCACTCGACCACGCGACTCCATAGACGTGGTCTGCAGTTGTGAAGCCGTTTGGACGTAATGCCAAATTCTCTAAAACGACATTGGAGGCGGCTTATGGTCGAGAAATAAATATACGATTCTCTGGCAATAGCTCTGATGGACATTCCTGCAGTCAGCATGCCAATTGCACACTCCCTAAAAACTTGAGACATCTGTGGCATTGTGTATTGTGACAAAACTACACATTTTAGAGTGGCCTTTCATTGTCCCACACCACAAGGTGCACCTGCGTAATTATTATGCTATTTAATCAGCTTCTTGATAAGGTTCTTGTTTCAGCTCATGAAACATGGGATCAACACTTTAAATGTTGCGTTTATATTTTTTGCTCAGTTTATTCATTGAGCTGTTGTCTCTTCATGTTATGTATTATGTCATGTTTTATGTTTTCTGTGAACCCCAGGAAGAGTAGCTGCTGCTTCAGCAGGAGATAATGGGGATCCTTAATAAACCCCATGAAGAGTAGCTGCTGCTTCAGCAGGAGATAATGGGGATCCTTAATAAACCCCAGGAAGAGTTGCTGCTGCTTCAGCAGGAGATAATGGAGATCCTTAATAAACCCCAAGAAGAGTTGCTGCTGCTTCAGCAGGAGATAATGGAGATCCTTAATAAACCCCAGGAAGAGTAGCTGCTGCTTCAGCAGGAGAAAATGGAGATCCTTAATAAACCCCAGGAAGAGTAGCTGCTGCTTCAGCAGGAGATAATGGGGATCCATAATAAACCCCAGGAACATACACAAACACACACAGTTTTGGCAGATGGCTGTGTTGGTATGAATGTCAGTGGTCATTGCTGTTTTGTCCTTGGAGGTGGTATGTGAAAGCAGCATTCCTGTTTAGTAAATCACAACGGCTTGGTTGGACACCGTTTGTTTTGTTTAGTCCCCTGTTGTGCTGCTGCCTCTCTCCTCCCACATGGAAACAGTGGTGCCTAACACACACACACACACACACACACACACACACACATAGAAAATCACACACACACGCACACAAACACACACAAAAAGACACACACACACATACACAGGCAAACACACGCACAAACGCACACACATCAGATCAGTGGCGCTTCACTCTCTCTTGTCTACAGAATAGTTTAAATGCAGATTCTGGGATATTTTACTGCCAGTACAAGTCCTGTTGTAACTAAACAGAGTCCGGGATATTTTACTGCCAGTACAGGTCCTGTTGTAACTAAACAGAGTCTGGGATATTTTACTGCCAGTACAGGTCCTGTTGTAACTAAACAGATTCTGGGATATTTTACTGCCAGTACAGGTCCTGTTGTAACTAAACAGATTCTGGGATATTTTACTGCCAGTACAGGTCCTGTTGTAACTAAACAGATTCTGGGATATTTTACTGCCAGTACAGGTCCTGTTGTAACTAAACAGAGTCTGGGATATTTTACTGCCAGTACAGGTCCTGTTGTAACTAAGCAGATTCTGGGATATTTTACTGCCAGTACAGGTCCTGTTGTAATTAAACAGATTCTGGGATATTTTACTGCCAGTACAGGTCCTGTTGTAACTAAACAGATTCTGGGATATTTTACTGCCAGTACAGGTCCTGTTGTAGCTATACATGCTGATCTGCTCGTACCTCTGTTTATATATTTGTTAGTAGTTCACAAAAGTTAGTTGCAAGATACCTGTCTCCCGTTTGTTTTAAAAAAGCACAATCTGGGCTATTTCCTGTTTTTCCTGGTAGTGGATGTGAAGGGGCTG
Organism: Salmo salar; assembly: GCF_965601325.2. Lineage (NCBI taxonomy): Eukaryota > Metazoa > Chordata > Actinopteri > Salmoniformes > Salmonidae > Salmo > Salmo salar. The sequence continues at coordinate 8,279,880 of NC_138303.1, forward strand.
TCGTTAGGCCTGAAAGACAGGGGAGGTGAAGGGGCTGTCGTGAGGCCTGATAGACAGGGGAGGTGAAGGGGCTGCCGTTAGGCCTGATAGACAGGGGAGGTGAAGGGGCTGCCGTTAGGCCTGATAGACAGGGGAGGTGAAGGGGCTGCCGTTAGGCCTGATAGACAGGGGAGGTGAAGGGGCTGCCGTTAGGCCTGATAGACAGGGGAGGTGAAGGGGCTGTCGTGAGGCCTGATAGACAGGGGAGGTGAAGGGGCTGCCGTTAGACCTGATAGACAGGGGATGTGAAGGGGCTGTCGTGAGGCCTGATAGACAGGGGAGGTGAAGGGGCTGCCGTTAGGCCTGATAGACAAATGTCCAAGATGGCATAGCAGTCAGGCTTCTTTTGTCTTCGTCTTGCTTTGTCCCATGTATATATATTTATATATATATTTTTATATATTTTGGATCTGCTATTTTCTATACTTTAGAACCGGAACCCCCAACAGAAGCTAGTCAGCTAACTAGCTACTAGCTAGTAGTCAGCTAGCCACTGCTAGTGGTCATCAGCTAACCTTTAGCCCGGACAACTCCTGCCAGTCTGCACAGCGTGATTCAACCCAGAACTTATCGGACTCCTTTTTCTCCTAATCTCCGGATTCCTACCGCAAACTATGAACCGCTTCACCTGGATCAGCGCAGCTTGCTAGCTGCTATCTGAGTGGCTTCTCCTGGCTAACGTCGTTGTCCCAAAGCAAGCACCAATTAGCCTGGAGCTAGCCTATGCTTGGCCTATCTCCCGGCTAGCTCAAGAGGTCCATCAGCCATTCCTTGGGCTACAATACCTATTTTGCCAATTGACCTGGACCCTTTTATTACACGGATCCCTGCTGATCCATCACGACTGGTCTGCCGACGTAACCGCATGAGGGGGCTACAACAGACTTCTTCCGTTGCGACGTCCCTCTAAGGTCCTTTAGCTAGCCTGCTAGCCCCGGCCCGCTAGCTGTCTGATTCGCCATGTCTCCAGCCCATCCAGCTACTCATTGGACCCTATGATCACTCGGCTACGCATGCCTCTCTCTAATGTCAATATGCCTTGTCCATTGCTGTTTTGGTTAGTGATTATTGTCTTATTTCACTGTAGAGCCTCCAGCCCTGCTCAATATGCCTCAGCTAACCCTCTTGTACAACCCTCCAACCCTCATGTCCCACCTCCCACACATGCGGTGACCTCACCTGGTTTAATTGATGCCTCTAGAGACAATACCTCTCTCATCGTCACTCAATGCCTAGGTTTACCTCCATTGTATTCACATCCTACCATACCTTTGTCTGTACATTATACATGGAATCTATTCTACCTCACCCAGAAACTTGCTCCTTTTACAGTCTGTTCCGAATAGACTAGACGACCAGTTCTTATAGCCCTTAACCTACTCCTCCTCTGCTCCTCTGGTGATGTAGAGGTTAACCCAGGCCCTGCAGTGCCTAGCTCCACTCCCATTCCCCAGGCGCTCTCATTTGTTGACTTCTGTAACCGTAAAAGCCTTGGTTTCATGCATGTTAACATTAGAAGCCTCCTCCCTAAGTTTGTTTTATTCACTGCTTCAGCACACTCTGCCAACCCAGATGTCCTATCCGTGTCTGAATCCTGGCTTAGGAAGAACACCAAAAACACAGACATTTCCATCCCTAACTATAACATTTTCCGACAAGTTAGATCTGCCAAAGGGGAGGAGTGTCACGTCTGTGTGTAGGAATGGACCAAGGCACAGCATGCGTATCGTTCCACATCTTTATTATATAGTGAAACTTAAGCCAAACAAACAATAAACTATAAATAAAACACAAACCGTGACGAAAGAGGTGCAACATGCACTAACTCAAAATAATCTCCCACCAACAAAGGTGGGAAAAACAACTACTTAAATATGATCCCCAATTAGAGACAACGATGACCAGCTACCTCTAATTGGGGATCCTCCAAAAACACCAACATAGAAAAACAGAAACTAGAACCAAACAACATAGAACTAAATACACTAGATAAACCCCCCCAGTCACGCCCTGACATACTCTACCATAGAAAATAAATAAGAGCTCTCTATGGTCAAGACGTGACAAGGAGTTGCAATCTACTGCAGAGATAGCCTGCAGAGTTCTGTCTTACTATCTAGGTCTGTGCACAAACAATTTGAGATTCTACTTTTAAAAATCCACCTTTCCAGAAAAAAGTCTCTCACCGTTGCCGTTTGCTATAGCCCACCTTCTGCCCCCAGCTGTGCCCTCGACACCATATGTGAATTGTTTGCCCGTCATCTATCTTCAGAGCTCATGCTGTTAGGTGACCTGAACTGGGACATGCTTAACACCCCGGCCATCCTACAATCTAAGCTTGATGCCCACAATCTCACACAAATGATCAATGAACCCACCAAGGTACAACCCCAAATCCGTAAACACGAGCACCCTCATAGATATCATCCTAACCAACCTGCCTCTCCAAATACACCTCTGCTGTCTTCAACCAGGATCTCAGCGATCACTGCCTCATTGCTTGCGTCCGCATCCCTGTCAAACGCTCCTTAAAACACTCCCACTGTGTTAACTAACCTCCAAACGAGATTCAATGCCATACAACACTCCTTCCGTGGCCTCCAACTGCTCTTAAACGCTAGTTCTACTTTCTTACTACTTTCTTACTTTCTACGCTACTCCGGCGATGTCATTTACAAAATAGCTTCCACTACTCTACTCAGCAAACTGGATGCAGTCTATCACAATGCCATCCGTTTTTTCACCAAAGCCCCTTATACCACCCACCACTGCGACCTGTATGCTCTAGTCGGCCTGCCCTCGTGTAACGGCCGTCGTCAGAAAGAGACCAAGGTGCAGCGAAGGATGTGTTCATCATAAAGGATTTAATGAATCGCATGAACACTATAAAATAAACAAAACGACCAGCAACAGTTCTGTCCGGTTACACACTAAACAGAAAACAATCACCCACAAAAACCCAAAGGAAAACCAGGCTACTTATGTGTGACTCCCAATCAGCAACAACGAACTACAGCTGTGCCTGATTGGGAGCCACACACGGCCCAAAACAAAGAAATACAAAAACATAGAAAAATGAACATAGAACGCCCACCCAATGTAACACCCTAGCCTAACCAAAATAAAGAACAAAAACCCCTCTCTATGGCCAGGGCGTTACACCTCGCTACATATTCGTCGCCAGACCCACTGGCTCCAGGTCATCTATAAGTCTATGCTAGGTAAAGCTCCGCCTTATCTCAGCTCACTGGTCACGATAATAACACCCACCCGCAGCATGCGCTCCAGCAGGTATATTTCACTTGTCATCCCCAAAGCCAACACGTTTGGGCGCCTTTCCTTCCAGTTCTCTGCTGCCAATGACTGGAACGAATTGCAAAAATCGCTGAAGCTGGAGACTGATATTTCCCTCGCTAACTTTAAACATCAGCTATCTGAGCAGCTAACCGATCGCTGCAGCTGTACATAACCCATCTGTAAATAGCCCACCCAATGTGTAACTCTGTGTTGTTTGTGTCACACTGCTTGCTTTATCTTGGCCAGATTGCAGTTATATATGAGAACTTATTCTCAACTGGCCTACCTGGTTAAATAAAGGTGAAATAAACTTTTTTTTTAAATTAAAATGGAGCAGGGCTTTCTATTTGACCTTGAAGGATATTGACCTTATTCCGTCAGTAGAAGATGCCTGGTTATTCTTTAAAAGTGCTTTCCGAACAATCTTAAATAAGCATGACCCGTTCAAAGAATTTAGAACCAGGAACAGATACAGCCTGTGGTTAACTCCAGACCTGACTGCCCTTGACCAGCACAAAAACATCCTGTGGTGTACGGCATTAGCATCGAATAGCCCCCGCAATATGCAACTTTTCAGGGAAGTTAGGAACCAATATACACAGGCAGTTAGGAAAGAAAAGGCTAGCTTTTTCAAACAGAAATTTGCATCCTGCAGCACAAACTCCAGCAAGTTCTGGGACACTGTAAAGTCCATGGAGAATAAGAGCATCTCCTCCCAGCTGCCCACTGCACTGAGGCTAGGAAACACTGTCACCACCGATAAATCCACGATAATCAATCATTTTAATATGCATTTTTCTACGGCTGGCCATGCTTTCCACCTGGCTACCCCGACCCTGGTCAACAGCCTTGCACCCCCCACAGCAACTGGCCCAAGCCTCCCCCATTTCTCCTTCACACAAATCCAGACAGCTGTTGTTCTGAAAGAGCTGCAAAATCTGGACCCCTACAAATCAGCAGGGCTAGACAATCTGGACCCTCTCTTTCTAAAACTATCAGCGAAATTGTTGCAACCCCATTACTAGCCTGTTCAACCTCTCATTCGTATTGTCTGAGATCCCCAAAGATTGGAAAGCTGCCACAGTCATCCCCCTCCTCAAAGGGGGAGACACTCAAGACCGACAGACCTATATCTATCCTACCCTGCCTTTCTAAGGTCTTCGAAAGCCAAGTTAACAAACAGATCACCGACCATTTCGAATCCCACCGTACCTTCTCCGCTATGCAATCTGGTTTCCGAGCTGGTCATGGGTGCACCTCAGCCACGCTCAAGGTCCTAAACGATATCACAACCGCCATCGATAAGAGACAATACTGTGCAGCTGTATTCATCGACCTTGTCAAGGCTTTCGACTCTGTCAATCACCACATTCTTATCGACAGACTCAACAGCCTTGGTTTCTCAAATGACTGCCTCGCCTGGTTCACCAACAACTTCTCAGAAAGAGTTCAGTGTGTGAAATTGGAGGGCCTGGCAGTCTCTATGGGGGTGCCACAGTGTTCAATTCCCGGGCCGACTCTCTTCTCTGTATACATCAATGATGTCGCTCTTGCTGCTGGTGATTCTCTGATCCACCTCTACGCAGACGACATCATTCTGTATACTTCTGGCCCTTATTTGGACACTGTGTTAACTAACCTCCAGATGAGCTTCAATGCCATAAAACACTCCTTCCGTGGACTCCAACTGCTCCTAAATGCAAGTAAAACGAAATGCATGCTCTTCAACTGATTGCTGCCCGCACCTGCCCGCCCGTCCAGCATCACTACTCTGGACGGTTCTGACTTAGAATTTGTGGACAACTACAAATACCTAGTGTCTGGTTAGACTGTAAACTCTCCTTCCAGACACACATTACGCATCTCCAATTCAAAATTAAATTTAGACTTGGCTTCCTATTTCTCAATAAAGCATCCTTCACTCATGCTGCCAAACATACCCTCGTAAAACTGACTATCCTACCGATCCTTGACTTCGGCGATGTCATTTACAAAATAGCCTCCAACACTCTACTCAGCAAATTGGATGCAGTCTATCACAGTGCAATCCGTTTTGTCACCAAAGCACAATATACTACCCACCACTGCGACCTGTATGCTCTCGTTGGCTGGCCCTCGCTTCATATTCGTCGCTAAAACCACTGGCTCCAGGTCTTTGCTAGGTAAAGCCCCGCCTTATCTCAGCTCACTGGTCACCATAGCAGCACCCACCCGTAGCACGCGCTCCAGCAGGAATATTTCACTGGTCACCCCAAAAGCCAATTCCTCCTTTGGCCGCCTTTCCTTCCAGTTCTCTGCTGCCAATGACTGGAACAAATTGCAAAAATCACTGAAGCTGGAGACTCATACTTCCCTCACTAGCTTTAAGCATCAGCTGTCAGAGCAGTTCACAGATCACTGCACCTGTACATAGCCCATCCAACTACCTCATCCCCATACTGTTATTTTTTTTCTCCTTTGCACCCCAGTATCTCTACTTGCACATTCGTCTTCTGCACATCCATCACTCCAGTGTTTATATTGCTAAATTGTAATTATTTCACCACTATGGCCTATTTATTGCCTTACCTCCCTTATCTTACCTCATTTGCACACACTGTACATATACTTTTTTCTATTGTGTTATTGACTGTTTGTTTGTTTATTCCATGTGTAACTCTGTGTCATTGTTTGTGTCGCACTGCTTTGGTTTATCTTGGCCAGGTCGCAGTTGTAAATGTGAACTTGTTCTCAACTAGACTACCTGGTTAAATAAAGATGAAATATATATTTTTTTAAATATTAAAGACAGCGGAGGTGAAGGGGCTGCCATTAGGCCTGAAAGACATGCAGGCAGGCCAATCATCATCATATTGTTGGTTTTTACAATAACTTTGGCACTAATTTCAGAACCTTGTGGTCATTTTTCAAAACTCTAGACACAAAACTCAAAACGGTCATCACTTGAAACACAGGCTGTCCAATGTTGAAAACATTGCATTATGCATTCAGATCTGTAAAGAAACCTTGCACTTGCAGAATCATTGGTTTAAATAACTCATTAATCATGAAATACCATAGGAACATTCACTTAGATCACCCACACACAAGATACCGATAGTTTCACTGTGTAGTTGTTCGTACAATCATTAAATATTGTAGTACAAAATATGTGATACATGTTATGGTACTACACGTAAATACATCACTGTAAAAGGACTAGTAGAGAGAATACTACAGAGGCAGTGGAATCATTGAACAAAATCTGAAATGTATTGATGAAATACAATAAAATCACAACATAGGTTTCCTTGAATAAAAAAAACTACAGTAAAACATCAACTGCAGTGTTCCTCACCTGGCTTACTGTAAAAAAGCAAAATAAACGATTGATTACTGTACTTCTATATTGGCCGATATAGCCACACACTTGGTGATGTTGGCCCCACGGTTCCGGTACTTGGATGGTTGCCCACTGGCCAAAGAAATTCCGACCTCTCCTCCTTGTCTTGGCCAGGTTGACGACTGCCTCATCCAAAAAGAGGAATTTGTGATGGTTTTCATCAGCGTCCAGCTCCATCACCTTCTAAAAAGACATTTTGGAAAGAGAATAACTGATGATTACAATGATGTAGAATTTTATTGGGGAATTTTTCACAACAGGCATCTTGAAACTGAACATTACGCAGTCCTCAGTTGATTTTCCCTGTCTGCATTTCTTTCTAAAGGCACACGGTATAGCTGTTTTAGAGACACCTGGTGCCTTTTCAGCGTGTGTGCAATAGTCAGAAAACTTATGGCTTCCACATTGTTGAACATGTTGTCATAGTCCAAGATGTGCTGGCAAATTTCTGTAAGGCGAATATCATTTCTGTCCCGAACCAAATTGACCACAGCCCACTCTTGTTGGTCAATCAGAATTGTGCCTCTGCTTCCCCTATTTGGCCTAGTCTAAATTCTGCAAGGAAAATGATAGTAAGAACACATTTAGTCACATCACCGACTCTGTGGTACACATTGACATGCAGTATACAGTCATTTGACAGTTGAGAGTAGCCTCATGCTTAGTGCACGCTGAAGACTTACCGGTTCTCATTGCGGAAAGTTCTGATGATTGAGGCCACGGTTGATCTTCTGAGGTTTGGTTGAATCATTGTAACTGCCTCAGTCATTGTCATGCCATGATTTACGACATGGTTTACAGCTATATTGCTCAGATTTCATTGGAGACTCTTTGCTGTTGCTGCCGCTGTCTTGGTCCGTGGTCTTGTCCTCTACCACGTTCCCCCACACCTCTCAAACGAGGCCCACGACCACCTCTCAGAAGGGGTGCTTGTCCCCTGTCATTCCTTTGACCACCACATCTTCCTCATCTTCCTCCTCCCACTGCTTGACCTCTATTGTGACCTGGATCACCTGCCGGCTCCATGTTATCGCTATGTTGTTGTACATTTTACATTTTTTTTTTACATTTTAGTCATTTAGCAGACGCTCTTATCCAGAGCGACTTACAAATTGGTGCATTCACCTATAATATCCAGTGGAACAACCACTTTACAACATTGTAGGTGGATACCACTCATTTCACTATATACTCGTACCACAATGTGAAATCAATCATCACTAACGAGTTGGCAGTATTGGAAAAGCAATTACAAGGGCCTGCATACATGTACTCACTTTATTAGGTACACCTGCGTGTTAACGCAAGTAGCCTGCTCCTTCGAACAGTGAATAATGTGGCTGCCTGCAACTCAATATATAGCGTAGATAGCTTTAGCTGTTGTTCGACCAAACATTAGAACGGGCAAGATAGGTAATCTAAGCAATTTTGACCGTGGTATGATTGTTGGTGCCACATATGGTGGTTCCAGCATCTCAGAAACAGCTGCCCTCCTGGGATTTTTACGCACTACAGTCTCTAGAGTTTACAGAGACTCTAGAGCGATAAACAATAAACAAAACACATTCAGTGAGCGGCAGTTCTGTGGGCAAAAACACCTTGTTCATGAGAGAGGTCAGAGGAGAATGTCCAGAATCATTCAAGATAACAGAAAGGCCACAAATGCTCAAATAACAGCCGTTTAAAACAGTGGTGTGCAGAAGGGCATCTCTTAACGTACAACACCGTGAATAATTCAGGCTGTTGTGGAGGCAAAAGGGGGTCCTACCCATTACTAGATAGGTGTACCTAATAAAGTGGGTGTGAAGTAATGTCAAATCTGAAAACAAAGTGGTAAATGGGACAATAGAAACAGTGTCTGATAAAAAATGATGATGAAATTTTACATCCATAGATAATGTAGTCCAATTGGTCCATGGTCCACTGTAATTGGTGTCAATGGATCTCGTTATCCTGAAACTTTCATGATCTAAACATGGAATATTGTTTGTCAGTTTCCAAAAAACTATGCTATTAAGAGTAATGCAACCGTTACTTATCATTTTGATCAGTTGTATCAATTGATAGTGAGATCATTGTAATGACATGAATAGACAGTCATCTCAGATGTAATGTGTGAATTGCATTTTGAAATGGTAATACTTTGATGTTGTGTCATTTTGAACAGGTGATTTTAGTTCAACGAACAAATGATCTTAGCTTTATGTGTATTGTTTCGTAATCAATTGGAAAAAAGTGTCCAGAGTTTTGAAAAATGACATCAAGGTTTTGAAATGAGTGCCAAAGTGATTGAAAGAAAACTGTAATGAGAAATTTTGTATCAGCACGCCGCAATCGTTTCTTCTCCTGAAGGCGATGTGTGTGTGTGAGTGTGCGGTTGCGATGTGTGTGTGTTTGAGTGTGCAGTTGCGATGTGTGTGTGTGTGTGTGTGAGTGTGTATGTAATATATGCCATTTAACAGATGATTTAATCCAAAGAGATTTACAGTCACGTGTGAATACATTTTTAAGTATCGAACCCACTATCCTGGCATTGCACTACCAACTGAGCTACCTACAGTTTGTGTGTGTGTGTGTGTGTGTGTGTGTGTGTGTGTGTGTGTGTGTGTGTGTGTGTGTGTGTGTGTGTGTGTGTGTGTGTGTGTGTGTGTGTGTGTGTGTGTGTGTGCCAGGACCCAGAACATGCAATAAAATGAACAGCGGTGAGGTACTCCATGCCTCCCTCCATCCATGCATCAATATGCCAAACTATTACACCCCTCCATCTTGTGTCAAGGTAATCTCCTGGTCTCTATTGCACTGGTGACAGCTGAGAGAGCAGGGGGACATGAGGGGACACGGGATAAAATACTGTTTTATTTTACAGGAATATCACACACACACACACACACACACACACACACACACACACACACACACACACACACACACACACACACACACACACACACACACACACACACACACACACACACACACCTTAGATGTTACCAGAGCTGCAATTGGTACTTAAGGGGAACAATCACCCAGCCCCTCACAGGAATATCAGTTGATCACCAGCTTTCATTTTCTAATGTCAGTTTGATTCTCTCTCCTTCATTCGCTCTTTCTGTCTCTCTCTACCCTCTATCTTCTCTCTCTCCTTCCTTCTCACTTTCTCTCTCTGTCTCTCTCTCTACCCTCTCTATCTTCTCTCTCTCCTTCCTTCTCACTTTCTCTCTCTATCTTCTCTCTCTCTACCCTCTCTATCTTCTCTCTCTCCTTCCTTCTCTCTCTCTCTCTCTCTACCCACTCTCTCTCTACCCTCTCTATCTTCTCTCTCTCCTTCCTTCTCACTTTCTCTCTCTCTATCTCTCTCTACCTTCTCTATCTCTCTCTCTCTCTCGCTCTCTCTCTCTCTACCTTCTCTCTCTCTCTACCTTCTCTCTCTCTACCCTCTCGCTCTCTCCTTCTCTCTCTCTACCTTCTCACTCTCTCTACCTTCTCTCTCTCCCTACCTTCTCTCTCTCCTTCCTTCTCTCTCTCCACCCTCTCTCTCTACCTTCTCTCTCTCTCTACCCTCTCCCTCTCTACCTTCTCTCTCTCTCCTTCTCTCTACCTTCTCTCTCTCTCTCTACCTTCTCTCTCTCCTTCCTTCCTTCTTTCCTTCTCTCTCTCTCTACCCTCTCTCTCTACCTTCTCTCTCTCTCTACCCTCTCCCTCTCTACCTTCTCTCTCTCTCTCCTTCTCTCTCTCTCTACATTCTCTCTCTCTCTCTCTACCCTCTCTACCTTCTCTCTCTCTACCCTCTCTCTCTCTCTACCTTCTCTCTCTCTCTCCTTCTCTCCCTCTCGCTCTACCTTCTCTCTCTCTCTCTCTCTCTCTACCTTCTCTCTCTCTTTCCTTCCTTCCTTCCTTCCTTCCTTCCTTCCTTCCTTCCTTCCTTCCTTCCTTCCTTCCTTCCTTCCTTCCTTCCTTCCTTCCTTCCTTCCTTCCTTCCTTCCTTCCTTCCTTCCTTCCTTCCTTCCTTCCTTCCTTCCTTCCTTCCTTCCTTCTCTCTCTCTACCCTCTCCCTCTCTACCTTCTCTCCCTCTCTCCTTCTCTCTCTCTACCTTCTCTCTCTCTACCCTCTCTACCTTCTCTCTCTCTCTCCTTCTCTCCCTCTCGCTCTACCTTCTCTCTCTCTCTCTCTCTCTCTCTCTCTCTCTCTCTCTCTCTCTCTCTCTCTCTCTCTCTACCTTCTCTCTCTCTCCTTCTCTCTCTACCTTCTCTCTCTCTCTACATTCTCTCTCTCTCTCTCTACCATCTCTCTCTACCTTCTCTCTCTACCTTCTCTCTCTCCTTCCTTCTCTCTCTCTCTCTCTCTCTCTCTCTCTCTCTCTCTCTCTTCTGGACTATCTTTATATTTCTTACATACTGTCTTCAATGTCTCTCCTCACTCTTCTCCTCTACAATTCTTCCTGATGTTCTGCATCTGTCATCATGTCACTCCAGCCATGGAAATGAGAGTTGGCCTTCATCAAGAGTGTGATGTATTCAGTCATTTACTGCTGGAGACAGCATGAAAACAGATTGGAGACTGATGGGAGACTGTTGGAGACTGATTGGAGACTGATTGGAGACTGATTGGATACTGCATGGAGACTGCATGGAGACTGATTGGAGACCGACTGGAGACAGCACGGAGACCGCCTGGAGACTGCATGGAGACTGCATGGAGACCGACTGGAGACTGCATGGAGACTGATTGGAGACTGCATGGAGACCGACTGGAGACTGATTGGAGACTGCATGGAGACTGCATGGAGACTGCATGGAGACTGATTGGAGACCGACTGGAGACTGCATGGAGACTGCATGGAGACTGCATGGAGACTGCATGGAGACCAACTGGAGACTGATTGGAGACTGCATGGAGACTGATTGGAGACTGCATGAAAACCGATTGGAGACTGCATGGAGACTGATGGGAGGCTGATTGGATACTGCATGGAGACTGTTGGAGACATTTTTTTACATTTTAGTCATTTAGCAGACGCTCTTATCCAGAGCGACTTACATGGTATGGTATGAATGCATACATTTCATACCATACATTTTTTTTCTGTGCTGTGGAGACTGCATGGAGACTGCATGGAGACTGTTGGAGACTGTGGGAGACTGTTGGAGACTGATGGAGACTGTTGGGAGACTGATTGGAGACTGCATGGAGACTGCATGGAGACTGCATGGAGACTGTGGGAGACTGATTGGAGACTGTTGGAGACTGCATGGAGACTGTTGGCCAACAGGGAAGATAGGTCCTGTGGAGATGTTCATATTGAAACAGTATCTTGTTTATTTAAGTTTCTGACCCCAAGTTTGAGACACCAGACTGACTGACATACTGTATGCATCAGCAGCTATTTACCAGCTGTCACTCATTCTCTGAGAGCTGTTTTTTGTTTATTTGGGGGATGTCTGTAGACACGGCAGGAGTCACAGTCTGGCATCTCGCAAAGCACACTGTCGGCAGGTCTCTAGTTGTCTACTTGAGCCAACTCCTAGCTGGGATAGTTCATTTCACGTCTCAGGCCCACAGCCTGTGCCTCGAAAAGGCCGAGTTAGCCATTTCAGAGAGTGGTGAATGTGCTGCTAAAAGGCAAATCCAGGAAGCAAATCCAGGAGGCAAATCCAGGAGGCAAATCCAGGAGGCCAATCCAGAAGGAAAATCCAGGAGGCCAATCCAGAAGGAAAATCCAGGAGGCCAATCCAGGAGGAAAATCCAGGAGGCAAATCCAGGAGGCAGGTGAACATAACAAACAACCCACTTGTTGTTCGCAAAAAAGCAGGCGTGATTAGAACTCAGTCAGATCAAGAATCTAAGCGTCCTGATCTTTGATCAACACTGGGATTTTCTCTATCGTGTACAAAATATATACATTTTCAAATTAGAAAAGATTTACCGAGGTCCGGAACCTTGGTGTCCTCATATGTAGTTACGGCCATGGGGACAGGTGTGTCATCGTGACAATGACCACACGAGTAGGCCGTCATTGTAAATAAGAATTTGTTCTTAACTGACTTGCCTGGTTCAATAAAGGTTCAATAAATAAAAAATGTACAAATTAATTAAAGAGCAGCTGCTCACCGAATTGACAGCTGTAACGCAGATACACCTCCGACACCGCCAAAACATCAGCTATGCGGGATGGCTGTCGCGGGTTAAGACTTGATCTGATTAAATTCAGGCATAGTCAATCATCAGCAATGTGAGTTTTCTGAAGGCCATCTGCTGTTATCAATGTACCACCTTGAAAAAAATAAAAACAGCCCATCTATCATGTATCCAGGTGCATGGAATGAAGAAAACAAATATGAACAGATGCTCCACAAAACTATTTCATGGTTTGATATCTGTTTATTAGTTTGGTTTGATATCTGTTTATTAGTTTGGTTTGATATCTGTTTATTAGTTTGGTTTGATATCTGTTTATTAGTTTGGGTTGATATCTGTTTATTAGTTTGTGTTGATATCTGTTTATTAGTTTGGTTTGATATCTGTTTATTAGTTTGGTTTGATATCTGTTTATTAGTTTGGTTTGATATCTGTTTATTAGTTTGGGTTGAAATCTGTTTATTAGTTTGTGTTGATATCTGTTTATTAGTTTGTGTTGAAATCTGTTTATTAGTTTGGTTTGATATCTGTTTATTAGTTTGTGTTGAAATCTGTTTATTAGTTTGGTTTGATATCTGTTTATTAGTTTGGGTTGAAATCTGTTTATTAGTTTGTGTTGATATCTGTTTATTAGTTTGTGTTGAAATCTGTTTATTAGTTTGGTTTGATATCTGTTTATTAGTTTGGTTTGATATCTGTTTATTAGTTTGGGTTGAAATCTGTTTATTAGTTTGTGTTGATATCTGTTTATTAGTTTGTGTTGAAATCTGTTTATTAGTTTGGTTTGATATCTGTTTATTAGTTTGGGTTGAAATCTGTTTATTAGTTTGTGTTGATATCTGTTTATTAGTTTGGTTTGATATCTGTTTATTAGTTTGGTTTGATATCTGTTTATTAGTTTGTGTTGAAATCTGTTTATTAGTTTGGTTTGATATCTGTTTATTAGTTTGGTTTGATATCTGTTTATTAGTTTGGTTTGATATCTGTTTATTAGTTTGGTTTGATATCTGTTTATTAGTTTGGGTTGAAATCTGTTTATTAGTTTGTGTTGATATCTGTTTATTAGTTTGTGTTGATATCTGTTTATTAGTTTGGTTTGATATCTGTTTATTAGTTTGTGTTGATATCTGTTTATTAGTTTGGGTTGATATCTGTTTATTAGTTTGTGTTGAAATCTGTTTATTAGTTTGGGTTGAAATCTGTTTATTAGTTTGGGTTGATATCTGTTTATTAGTTTGGTTTTGTAAATGTTTATTAGTTTGGTTTGATATCTGTTTATTAGTTTGGTTTGGTAAATGTTTATTAGTTTGGTTTGATATCTGTTTATTAGTTTGTGTTGATATCTGTTTATTAGTTTGTGTTGATATCTGTTTATTAGTTTGGTTTGGTAAATGTTTATTAGTTTGGTTTGATATCTGTTTATTAGTTTGTGTTGATATCTGTTTATTAGTTTGGTTTGATATCTGTTTATTAGTTTGTTGATATCTGTTTATTAGTTTGGTTTGGTAAATGTTTATTAGTTTGGTTTGATATCTGTTTATTAGTTTGTGTTGATATCTGTTTATTAGTTTGGTTTGATATCTGTTTATTAGTTTGTTGATATCTGTTTATTAGTTTGGTTTGGTAAATGTTTATTAGTTTGGTTTGATATCTGTTTATTAGTTTGGGTTGAGATCTCTTAATTCGTTTGTTGAGCATTCAAAATTATCATTGTGCTGGAGTTTATTCATTTTTATTACTTCTATATTATTATTATTAATATAAGAGTTTAGCTTTTACATTTTATTCATTTAACAGAGGCTCTTATCCAGAGCCACTACCGTAATTTTCTAACTTTCATTTATTTTTGTATTTATTATTTTGTTTTGTCATTATTATTGTATATCATTATTAGTATGCAAACTTAAACTGGAAATGTATTATTGTATTTATTAAAGAATAAAAAATGAATATGCAAAACGTTTCGTTTTTTTTTTTTTTTTTAAAGATATTTTCGTTGGATAAATTAAGTTAAAAACATTTGGGTTTTTGTGCTCCGTATTTACACTGAAGAAAACCATAAAAGCAAGAGAGAAGAGGAGGTCAGGACGAGGAGGAAGGCAGAGGCTGAGTCAGATATCTAATAGATGTAACTTTTAGCTTTTGTGTTCCTCGTCTCGTTCCCTCAAGTTGTTATTTGCTGTTGGTGAAGATGCGTATCGCTCAGGTCCATAGCCTCTTCAAAAAACTGATCTCCATTGTGCATTTTGTCAGAAGAATGTCTGCCTCTCTGCCTGTCAACAATCAGGAATAATGTTTGCCTTGAGATTGGAAAAGGAGACAATGAAACAATGATTTTACTAGGTATTGTATTTAGGTATTTACAATGAGATGAGATGGATTCTGCTGCACAGCAATATGCACGTAACACACACACACACACACACACACACACACACACACACCCACACACACACACACACACACACACACACACACACACACACACACACACACACACACACACACACACACACACACACACACACACACACACCACACACACACACACCACACACATATACACACACCACACACACACACCACACACACACACACCACACACCACACACACACCACACAACAGGAGAAATAAAAGTAGAACTGCAGTTAGCCTCGAGGTTAGAGCGTTGGGCAAGTAACTGAAAGGTCGCTGGTTTGAATACAGGAGCAAACAAGGTGAAACATCTGTCACTGTGCCCTTGATCAAGGCATTTAACACTAATTGCTCCAGGTGCTCTGTAGAAGGGTGACCCTGGCTGTGACCCCTCTCTCTGCGTGTGTCTCAGGGCTGAGTTTGGATAGAGTGACCCTGGCTGTGACCCCTCTCTCTGCGTGTGTCTCAGGGCTGAGTTTGGATAGGGTGACCCTGGCTGTGACCCCTCTCTCTGCATGTGTCTCAGGGCTGAGTAGGGTGACCCGGGCTGTGACCCCTCTCTCTGCGTGTGTCTCAGGGCTGAGTTTGGATAGGGTGACCCTGGCTGTGACCCCTCTCTCTGCGTGTGTCTCAGGGCTGAGTTTGGATAGGGTGACCCTGGCTGTGACCCCTCTCTCTGCATGTGTCTCAGGGCTGAGTAGGGTGACCCTGGCTGTGACCCCTCTCTCTGCGTGTGTCTCAGGGCTGAGTTTGGATAGGGTGACCCTGGCTGTGACCCCTCTCTCTGCGTGTGTCTCAGGGCTGAGTTTGGATAAGCAAGAAACACATTTCCATCACACACGTGTGTGTAACAGAACAAATATAAACACCCCTTCCAAGTGATTTTATTATTATTCTCAAAGCTCTTAGAAGGTAAAACAATGTGCCAGGGAACAGCTAAAAAACTGTAAAGCTGTAGAAATTTGATCAGCCTCCCAAATGGATCCATATTCCCTTTCCAGCGCACTACTTTGGACCATGATCCTTAGGAAATAGGGTGCCATTTGGGACAAACCCTTGGTATAAGTTTCTCTTTGAAACATCACAAAGCACTATGACATTTTTTTTGTGATAACTCTCCCCAAAGTCTTTCTCTAAGAAACTCATTTTCTCAAATTCCCTTTTGGTGCTGGCACAGGCTGTCTAGGCTCACATTCCTCTTGACGTGGAATGACTTTAATAAGCACTGAATCTGAGTCGCAAATGGCTCCCTATTCCCTATTTAGTTCACTACTTTTGACCAGGAACCCATAGGAAATAGAGTACCATTTGGGATAAACCCTAAACCTGTCTCCTCTCTTAAGCTAAGTGATAAGCATATAGTTAGCTCCACCAGAAGACTTGCGATGAATCTGAACAAACAAAATATTATCCGGGTCCATTTTCTTGGTGCATAAATGTGTAATTGAATATACTCCATGTTGAATTCATTTGTTACATTGTGTAACAGTGCAGGTTCCATCTCTCTCTTCGCCCCAACCTGGGACCCTCTGCACACATCAACAACTGACACCCCACGAAGCATCGTTACCCATCGCGCCACAAAAGCCGCGGCCCTTGCAACGAAAGGGGAACAACCACTTCAGGTCTCAGAGCGAATGACGTCACCGATTTGAAACGCTATTAGCGCGCACCACCGCTAACTAGCAAGCCATTTCACATCGGTTACAATTGGAATTAGATGGTTACGCCCATCCGCTAACTAGCTAGCCATTTCACATCGGTTACAATTGGAATTAGATGGTTATGCCCATCCGCTAACTAGCTAGCCATTTCACATCGGTTACAATTGGAATTAGATGGTTACGCCCATCTGCTAACTAGCTAGCCATTTCACATCGGTTACAATTGCATGAAATGTTATAAACTGTCAACTTGTCTTTCAACCAAAATAATGAACCTTGATGAATGCAGAATGTCAGCTAAATGGACTGGCAGTCGGTAGGTTTCCATCCAATTGGCGACAGACGTCCATCCGAATACTCTAATAATCTGCATTAAAAAAAACAATATACGCATTTTCCCACCCGGAGATGTTTCCATCAAAAAAAACCTGCTGAAAGGCTCTGCGTAATGACGTAGTGCACATAAATATAAAACCTGCTGAAAGGCTCTGCGTAATAACGTAGTGCACATAAAAATAAAACCTGTTGAAAGGCTCTGCGTAATGACGCAGTGCACATAAAAATAAAACCTGCTGAAAGGCTCTGGGTAATGACGTAGTGCACATAAAAATAAAACCTGCTGAAAGGCTCTGCGTAATGACGTAGTGCACATAAAAATAAAACCTGCTGAAAGGCTCTGCATAATGACGTAGTGCACATAAAAATAAAACCTGCTGAAAGGCTCTGCATAATGACGTAGTGCACATAAAAATAAAACTTGTGGTAAATTCCCATGTCCCGAAGAATTTTTTTTTTTTTTTAAATTAAATGAGTTTCCATCGGTTTTCTGATCAAAGAAATGTTGCGTCATACAGCGTCGATATCGATAGATTGCACATACAGCCTACATCATGAGATTACTGTATTATCATGAGATTACATGAGATTACTGTATTATCATGAGATTACATGAGATTACTGTATTATCATGAGATTACATGAGATTACTGTATTATCATGAGATTACGTGAGATTACTGTATTATCATGAGATTACGTGAGATTACATGAGATTACTGTATTATCATGAGATTACATGAGATTACTGTATTATCATGAGATTACATGAGATTAATGTATTATCATGAGATTACATGAGATTACTGTATTATCATGAGATTACATGAGATTACTGTATTATCATGAGATTACATGAGATTACTGTATTATGGACAAAAGATTAGGTTATTTTTATTTGTCAAATGGCAGCCAAGCGTCAATGATCATGTCACCAAAATAGAAAGCAGTATAACTGCTCGTCTTTGCACGTTCAACACCTTGAGAAGTTCACCATAAATTGGAAAAACGACAGAACATGTCATTGCATGACTCCAAGTTTACTTCAATATATGATGGTTGGTTATTATATCACATTGCACATAAAAGCATTTCCACTGACCTTTCTGGCATAATTAATTTCACCTACACAAAAAAATATATCTCTGTCTCGCATATTTAATTTTGTCGAACATTTGAAACAATCTGTTTCCATCAGACCTGTCATTTTGTGTTTTATTCGAAATGTACTTTATTGGCATAAAACGGCTAGATGGAAATCTGGTTAGTGATGAGATGAATTCATAGCACCATCAGATTGGATGTCCATTATTGACAGAATGTAGAATAGTAGAATGTTTTTACATCACCGTACAGGAAGTTAGAATAGAACAGAAGAGGGAAGTTCGCCCTTCACCGGTCCGTCCGCCTTCACTTGGTTGTGTAACTTACAGAGGCTTCGTGTCCTCTGGATGAAACCTATAACACAAGACAATACATGAAGAGAAGGGAGCCACAGAGTAACATGACAGAGAGTAGGAGGACAACCTTTCTAAGAATTAGTCACACGGACATGTGTTTTATGAACGTCTTAATGAACTACAGTACACTTGACTCATTAGCACCCACATATGTATGCTTGACAAGGGCCGTTGAAAACATCAAACGCATAAAGGAACCATGTCATTATGTTTTCCTACCTCTTTTTTTTTCATCTGTGCCCCTGTCAATACTGCGGATACACAATTGGCCCAGCGTCGTCCGGGGTTACGGTTCGGCCGGGGTTGGCCGTCATTGTAAATAAGAATTTGTTCTTAACTGACTTGCCGAGTTAAATAAAGGTTAAATAATTAAAAATTATTTATAATTATGTAATGGATATTAAACTCTATCTACATCAGGCGACAGCCTGGCTTAGATCAGTTTGGTCCTATGGTCATTGTTATTCCAAACATGCACAACAAATAGATCTTTGGCATTTCTGTCTGTCAGATAACAGTGTACTGATAATCAATCATATCAAGATATATCAATCACAGATGTCTTTATGAAAGATCAGTTAATATGCCATGGCTCTCTCTCACTCTCTCTCTCTCTCTCTCTCAGTCTCTCTCTCTCTCTGTCTCCCCCCCTCTCGCTCTCGCTCTCTCTCTCTCTCTCTCTCTCTCTCTCTCTCTCTGTCTCTGTCTCTGTCTCCTCTCTCTCTCTCTCTCTCTCTCTCTCTCTCTCTCTCTCTCTCTCTCTCTCTCTCTCTCTGTCTCCCTCTCTCTCTCTCTCTCTCTCCCTCTCTCTCTCTCTCATCCATCTGATTGATGCAGATTGATGGTCCTGACGGAGAATTGCTCTAAGATGATTGGTTGTGATGGACAGTGTATCTCAGTTGTAATCCAATCAGATGCCTCGTCCGAGCCTGTCTGCCTGAATCCACGGTCCTATCAGTGACGTGTCTATATTTCAACCTGTCTGCTACGCGTCCTGTAAAACTACCCATGACAACTACCCTTCTCACGGGCAAGAGAGGTATGGATATATTCGATAAGGTACCCTATTCCTTATGTAGTGCGTTACTGTAGACTAGAGCCCTATGAGTACCGTGGCCCCATAAGGGATAGGGTCCCATTTGGGACACAAGAGTCTGTTTCTGCCGCTTTCTATTATTCTCCTCAAAAAATGGACCATGAAATATTGGTCTGAAACTGTTGCTCAGGAAATTACATTGCAGATGACTAAAATGTTATCATTAAGATGTTCCTCTCCCATTTAAAATCCAATATAACTTAGTATGAGACATGATGTACCTCTCCCATTTTGAATCCAAAATATCCTAGGATCAGACATGATGTACCTCTCCCATTTTAAATCCAATATAACTTAGTATCAGACATGATGTACCTCTCCCATTTTAAATCCAATATAACTTAGTATCAGACATGATGTACCTCTCCCATTTTAAATCCATTATAACTTAGTATCAGACATGATGTACCTCTCCCATTTAAAATCCAATATAACTTAGTATCAGACATGATGTACCTCTCCCATTTTAAATCCATTATAACTTAGTATCAGACATGATGTACCTCTCCCATTTAAAATCCAATATAACTTAGTATCAGACATGATGTACCTCTCCCATTTTAAATCCATTATAACTTAGTATCAGACATGATGTACCTCTCCCATTTTAAATCCATTATAACTTAGTATCAGACATGATGTACCTCTCCCATTTTAAATCCAATATAACCTAGTTTCAGACATGATGTACCTCTCCCATTTTAAATCCATTATTACCTAGTATCAGACATTATTACCTAGTATCAGACATAAATCATTATATTAAGAACAAAATCTTATTTACTATGACGCCTACAAAAATTAATTATAACTTAGTATCAGACATGATGTACCTCTCCCATTTAAAATCCATTATTACCTAGTATCAGACATTATTACCTAGTATCAGACATAAATCATTATATTAAGAACAAATTCTTATTTACTATGACGCCTACAAAAATTAATTATAACTTAGTATCAGACATGATGTACCTCTCCCATTTAAAATCCATTATTACATAGTATCAGACATGATGCACCTCTCCCATTTTAAATCCATTATAAGCTAGTATAAGACATGATGTACCTCTCCCATTTTAAATCCAACATAACTTAGTATCAGACATGATGCACCTCTCCCATTTTGAATCCATTATAACTTAGTATCAGACATGATGTACCTCTCCCATTTAAAATCCATTATAACCTAGTTTCAGACATGATGCACCTCTCCCATTTTAAATCCATTATAACTTAGTATCAGACATGATGTTCCTCTCCCATTTTAAATCATTATATTAAGAACAAATTCTTATTTACAATGACGCCTACAAAAAGGCAAAATGCCTCCTGCAGGGACGGGAGGCAGGAATTTAAAAATAAATAAATAAATATATAGGACAATACTACATAAAGAGAGACCTAAGACAACACCATACAGTGCCTTGCAATAGTATTCACCCCCCTTGGTGTTTTTCCTATTTTGTTGCATTACAACCTGTAATTTAAATAGATTTTTATTTGGATTCCATGTAATGAACATAAACAAAATAGTCCAAATTGGTGAAGTGAAATGAAAAAAAGAACTTGTTTAAAAAAAATGTAAACTATTAAAAACGGAAAAGTGGTGCGTGTGTATATATTCACCCCCTTTGCTATGAAGCCCCTAAATAAGATCTGGTGCAACCAATTACCTTCAGAAGTCACATCATTAGTTAAATAAAGTCCACCTGTGTGCAATCTAAGTGTCACATGTTCTCAGTATATATACACCTGTTCTGAAAGGCCCCAAAGTCTGCAACACCAATATGTAAGGGACACCACCAAGCAAGCGGCACCATGAAGACCAAGGAGCTCTCCAAACAGGTCAGGGAAAAAGTTGTGGAGAAGTACAGATCAGGGTTGGATTATAAAAAATATCAGAAACTTTGAACATTCCACGGAGCACCATTAAATCCATTATTAAAAAATGGAAAGAATATGGCACCACAACAAACCTGCCAAGAGAGTGCTGGCCACCAAAACTCACGGACCAGGCAAGGAGGGCATTAATCAGAGAGGCAACACAGAGACCAAAGATAACCCTGAAGGAGCAGCAAAGCTCCACAGCGGAGTTTGGAGTATCTGTCCACAGGACCACTTTAAGCCGTACACTCCACAGAGCTAGGCTTTACGGAAGAGTGGCCAGAAAAAAGCCATTGCATAAAGAAAAAAATAAGCAAACATGTTTGGTGTTCGCCAAAAGGCATGTGGGAGACTCCCCAAACATATGGAAGAAGGTACACTAAAATTGAGCTTTTTGGCCATCAAGGAAATTGCTATGTCTGGTGCAAAACCCAACACCTCTCATCACCCCAATAACACCATCCCCACAGTAAAGCATGGTGGTGGCCACGTCATGCTGTGGGGATGTTTTTTAATCGGCAGGGACTGGGAAACTGGTCAGAATTGAAGAAATTATGGATGGCGCTAAATACAGGGAAATTCTTGAAGGAAACTTGTTTCAGTCTTCAAGAGATTTGAGACTGGGACGTTCACCTTAAAGCAGGACAATGACTCTAAACATACTGCTAAAGCAACACTTGAGTGGTTTAAGGGGAAACATTTAAATGTCTTGGAATAGCCTAGTCAAAGCCCAGACCTCAATCCAATTGAGAATCTGTGGTATGACTTAAAGATTGCTGTACAGAACCCATACAACTTGAAGGACCTGGAGAATGGGCAAAAATCCCAGTGGCTAGATGTGCCAAGCTTATAGAGACATACCCCAAGAGACATGCAGCTGTAATTGCTGCAAAAGGTGGTTCTACAAAGTATTGACTTTTTTTTGGGGGGGGGGGGGTGAATGGGTGAATAGGTTATGCACGCTCAAGTTCAGTTTTTTTGGTCATATTTCTTGTTTGTTTCACAAGAAAAAAGATTTTTCATCTTCAAAGTGGTAGGCATGTTGTGTCAATCAAATGATACAAACCCCCCAAAAATCTATTTTAATTCCAGGTAAAGGCAACAAAATAAGAAAAATGCCAAGGGCGGTGAATACTTTCACAAGCCACTGTAGCACGTGTTGGGTTATATTTTCTTAAACTAGTTGTGGTGCATAGCTTATGAATACATTAATGTTAAACATAACAGGTTTGTGCTGTGCTGACATAGATTGAGCACCATATAATAAGATGTGACTACTGGGAGGGCTACTAGGGTGTAGGCTGAGTTAGACTCGTGACACACACACACACACTCTGCCTGATTGTGAAGCCGCTCAAGGACATGTGTACGTGAGGAACTGATAGAGTGGAGAATAACTGTCCTTGGGGTTGCTGACTTTTGGGTGAAAAACACAAAGATAAGCTGGAAGACAACTACGCCTGGCAACTACGCAGGCGCACAGGCTAGTCCCAAGAGGCTGGGACCAGCCTGTGCGCCTGCGATAGGCTGAGCAAGTCTAAACCACGCTCAGCCTCTAACTCTGACAGGCCCGCTCTGAGTGGGAACTATCTCTGTCAGAGTATTAAAAAAGAACTTTGTGTTTGAACAGTTAGTTAGTTCTCTGTTTGCCCTGCGAGGTGTTACAGTGAACCCGTATATACGAAGATTGCATTTACCATTTATTCGCTTGACTAATTATATTGAATAAAAAAGCTGAGAATATATTCAGTGACTTAGTGTTATATTCTGTTCTGATACCAGATTCGATTGACGCAACCTAACACAAAGCAGCAACACATGACAACACAGCATTGTAGCAACACATGACAACACAGCATGGTAGCAACACAACATAATCTCATCATTGATATAAGTTCTGATGATTATGAAAACAGGAGTCAGTCAATATGAGGGAGATGTTACCAGACCAGGAGTCATCCTGTTCAACACACTAAAGGCTGCATAACAAATTACACCCTATTCCCCATAGGGCTCTGGTCAAACGTAGTGCACTATGTAACAAACATGGTTCCATTTGGTACGCTAACACAGGCTACAGTCAATGCTCTCCTCTCCTCTCCTCCAGAAAACAGGATGTCATTATTTTTCTCTAGCTCTTCTGTTCTCATGCGTGTTTTTCACTCGGTCTCATATGAATGAATAGACCAGGCTTCAATAATCTGTTACGAAATACAACAACAGCATTTAACTGTAGAGCATGAGACTACCAACGCTCTGTGAATTCTCGATAACTCCTTCTTGAAAAATAACACCCTTATTCTAAGTGCTCTTATTCGGCTGTGTTTTGACAGACAGTCCACGCACATTCTGAATGTCCTTACAGGGATGGAGTTGACAGAAAGTCTTCTTGATTAAACTGTTTCATCTCAACTGTCCACATGAGATTTTTTTATAACTTGGGCTGAATTAAAGAAACACTCGGGCTGGACTTGTGAGGAACTTGTGTTATCTCCCCTGAACTAATGCCTAGGCTTTAGCTTACTGGGCTAATGTAACAGTGTAGGTTCCGTCCCTCTCTTCGCCCCAACCCGGGCTCGAACCAGGGACCTTTGCACACATCAACAACTGACACCCCACGAAGCATCGCGCCACAAAAGCCGCGGCCCTTGCAACGCAAGGGGAAACCCTACTTCAAGTTTCAGAGCGAGTGACGTCACTGATTGAAACACTATTAGCGCGCACCACCGCTAACTAACTAGCCATTTCACATTGGTTACACTAACACGGTATCGTGGGTACTGGATTAGTAGTCCACTGGGGCTGTGCAGTATAAGAGCGTGCAGTGGTGTTTAAAAGACTTGTATTAGCTCCACCTAAGCTAATGCCTAGGCTTTAACTCAACGGGCTAACATAGTCTTATGGCGTGCAGACGATCTGGGTTCAAGCCCACCCTTACGTTGTCTTTTTGTCAAGGAAACATTTTGTGTGGAAGGTACTACGCAGTGCAGAGACCACCCTCGTGCACTCAACGTCGTTCGACATAAGTCGAGTTTCCTTGTAGACCTATTTTGGCAGAGAAACTGAAGCCTGCTCTATAGCCTATTGTCTGTTTTTATTAAAGTATTTAATTAAAGAATGTGAAACATTATGTCTGTTTGCTGTTTTCATTAACCTGTTTAGGATAGGGGGCAGTATTTTCACGGCCGGATAAAAAACGTACCCGATTTAATCTGGTTATTACTCCTGCCCAGAAATTAGAATATGCATATAAGTGTTTGATTTGTATAGAAAACACCCTAAAGTTTCTAAAACTGTTTGAATGGTGTCTGTGAGTATAACAGAACTCATATGGCAGGCCAAAACCTGAGAAGATTCCATACAGGAAGTGCCCTCTCTGACCATTTCTTGTCCTTCTATAGCCTCTTTATGGAAAATAGAGGATCTCTGCTGTAACGTGACATTTTATAAGGCTCCCATAGGCTCTCAGAAGGCGCCAGAATGGGGAATGATGACTCTGCAGTCCCTGGGCGAAAAACAGTAGGGGATTTGGAAAGTGGTCGACCTGAGAACAATGACACGGGTGCGCGCGTGCATGTGAAGACACCATTTTCTTCTTTCAGTGTGTGAACGGATACGTCTCCCGGTCGGAATATTATCGCTATTTTACGAGAAAAATCGCATAAAAATTGATTTTAAACAGCGTTTGACATGCTTCGAAGTACGGTAATGGAATATTTCTAAATTTTTTGTCACGATACACGCTGACGCGTCACCCTTCGGATAGTGTCTTGAACGCAAGAACAAAATATAACTATGGATTATTTGGAACCAAAACAACATTGGGTGTTGAAGTAGAAGTCCTGGGAGTATCATTCTGACAAAGAACAGCAAAGGTAATCCAATTTTTCTTATGGTAAATCTGAGTTTGGTGAGTGCCAAACTTGGTGGGTGTCAAAATAGCTAGCTATCTACTCAGAATATTGCAAAATGTGCTTTCACCGAAAAGCTATTTTAAAATCGGACACAGCGATTGCATAAAGGAGTTCTGTATCTATAATTCTTAAAATAATTATGTTTTTTGTGAACGTTTATCGTGAGTAATTTAGTAAATTCACCGGAAGTTTTCGGTGGGTATGCTAGTTCTGAACGTCACATGCTAATGTAAAAAGCTGGTTTTTGATATAAATATGAACTTGATTGAACAAAACATGCATGTATTGTATAACATAATGTCCTAGGAGTGTCATCTGATGAAGATCATCAAAGGTTAGTGCTGCATTTAGCTGTGGTTTTGGTTTTTGTGACATTATATGTAAAGCCTTTTTGAAATCGGACAGTGTGGTTAGATAAAGGAGAGTCTTGTCTTTAAAATGGTGTAAAATAGTCATATGTTTGAAAAATTGAAGTTTTGGGATTTTTGAGGAGTTTGTAATTCGCGCCACGCTCTATCATTGGATATTGGCGAAGCGTTCCGCTAGCGGAACATCTAGATGTAAGAGGTTTTAAATCATGCATAGGTGTTCTTTATATGGCCTAAAATAAATGTGTTCATATGGGCAGGATATTATCTATAGGTTATAGCCGACCGAATTTTGATCAGTTATGAAATTACAATATTTCACGTGTGGAAAACATTTTTTGTTGGTAAAAGGCCAACAATTGGACTTTTAATTGAAAAAAAGACTCTTTGTCACATGACAATAGAAATGTAAACAGTGTGATATTAGAGACAGACAGTAACCATAACCTCTGATGAAAGGGTTTGGGTTATACTGGGTTCATCATCATTAGCATTATTCACATTCTAATTCAATCAAGTCACAATTATCAGCTTTGTTATTGGCATCAGTGAGTAGTGGGTTTTCCGAGTGAGGAGAGACACATGAGTAGGTCTACCAACTGAAAAACGAAAATGATTATGAAATTCGAACCACGGAAATACAATGTTTACATAACATTTATAATGACTCTACACACACATACAATCTTCATTTACGCTGCTGCTACTCTGTTTATCATAAATCCTGATGCCTACTCACCTTACCCCTATACATATCTACCTCCATCATTTATTCTGATGCTACTCTGTTTATCATGCATCCTGACACCTAGTCACCTTACCCCTCTACATATCTACCTCCATCATTTATTATGCTGCTACTCTGTTCATCATGCATCCTGATGCCTAGTCACCTTACCCCTATACATATCTACCTCGATCATTTACGCTGCTGCTACTCTGTTTATCATGCATCCTGGCGCCTAGTCACCTTCCCCCTATACATATCTACCTCCATCATTTATGCTGGTAGGTCTATTCACATTCCAATTCAAATGTTATTGGTCACATACACGTGTTTAGCAGATGGTAATGTGAGTGTAGCGAAATGCTTCAGAATAAGATGCAATAGATGGTATAAAATACAGTATATACATATGAGATGAGTGATGCAAGATATGTAAACATTATTAAAGTGACTAGTGATCCATTTATTAAAGTGGCCAATGATTTCAAGTCTGTATGTAGGCAGCAGCCTCTCTGTGTTAGTGATGGCTGTTTAACAGTCTGATGGCCTTGAGATAGAAGCTGTTATTCAGTCTCTCGGTCCCAGCTTTGATTCACCTGTACTGACCTCGCCTTCTGGATGATAGCGGGGTGAACAGGCAATGGCTCAGGTGGTTGTTGTCCTTGATGATCTTTTTTGGCAGAGAAACTGAAGCCTGCTCTATAGCCTATTGTCTGTTTCTGTTTTTATTAAAGTATTTAATTAAAGAATGTGAAACATTATGTCTGTTTGCTGTTTTCATTAAATCACGCATAGCTGTTCTTTGTATGGCCTAAAATAAATGTGTTCATATGGGCAGGATATTATCTATAGGTTATAGCGGACCGAATTTTGATCAGTTATGAAATTACAACATTTCACGTGTGGAAAAAAAAGATATGTTGGTAAAAGGCCAACAATTGGACTTTGAACTGAGAAAAAGAATCTTTGTCACATGACAATAGAAATGTAAACAGTGTGATCAAATCAAATCAAATGTATTTATATAGCCCTTCTTACATCAGCTGATATCTCAAAATGCTGTACAGAAACCCAGCCTAAAACCCCAAACAGCAAGCAATGCAGGTGTAGAAGCACAGTGGCTAGGAAAAACTCCCTAGAAAGGACAAAACCTAGGAAGAAACCTAGAGAGGAACCAGGCTATGAGGGGTGGCCAGTCCTCTTCTGGCTGTGCCGGGTGGAGATTATAACAGCACATGGCCAAGATGTTCAGATGTTCATAAATGACCAGCATGGTCAAATAATAATAATCATAGTAGTTGTCGAGGGTGCAACAAGTCAGCAACACAAGAGTAAGTGTCAGTTGGCTTTTTCATAGCCGATCTTTGAGAGTATCTCTACCGCTCCTGCTGTCTCTAGAGAGTTGAAAACAGCAGGTCTGGGACAGGTAGCACGTCCGGTGAACAGATCAGGGTTCCAGCAGGTCTGGGACAGCAGGTCTGGGACAGGTAGCACGTCCGGTGAACAGGCTAGGGTTCCATAGCCGCACGCAGAACAGTTGGAACTGGAGCAGCAGCACGGCCAGGTGGACTGGGGCCAGCAAGGAGTCATCATGCCAGGTAGTCCTGAGGCATGGTCCTAGGGCTCAGGTCCTCCGAAAGAGAGAGAAAGAGAGAATTAGAGAGAGCATATTTAAATTCTCACAGGACACCGGATAAGACAAGAGAAATACTCCAGATGTGACAGACTAACCCTAGCCCCCTGACACATAAACTACTGCAGCATAAATACTGGAGGCTGAGACAGGAGGGGTCAGGAGACACTGTGGCCCCATCCGATGAAACCCCCGGACAGGGCCAAACAGGTAGGATATAACCCCACCCACTTTGCCAAAGCACAGCCCCCACACCACTGGGGGAATATCTCCAACCACCAACTTACCATCCCGAGACAAGGCCGAGTATATCCCACAAAGATCTCCGCCACGGCACAACCCAAGGGGGGGCGCCAACCCAAACAGGAAGACCACGTCAGTGACTCAACCCACTCAAGTGACGCACCCCTCCCAGGGACGGCATGGAAGAACACCAGTAAGGCAGTGACTCAGCCCCTGTAATAGGGTTAGAGGCAGAGAATCCCAGTGGAGAGAGGGGAACCAGCCAGGCAGAGACAGCAAGGGTGGTTCGTTGCTCTAGCCTTTCCGTTCACCTTCACACCCCTGGTCCAGACTACACTTAATCATAGGACCTACTGAAGAGATGAGTCTTCAGTAAAGACTTAAAATTTGAGACTGAGTCTGCGTCTCTCACATGGGTAGGCAGACCATTCCATAAAAATGGAGCTCTATAGGAGAAAGCCCTGCCTCCAGCTGTTTGCTTAGAAATTCTAGGGACAATTAGGAGGCCCGCGTCTTGTGACCGTAGCGTACGTGTAGGTATGTACGGCAGGACCAAATCGGAAAGATAGGTAGGAGCAAGCCCATGTAATGCTTTGTAGGTTAGCAGTAAAACCTTGAAATCAGCCCTTGCCTTAACAGGAAGCCAGTGTAGGGAGGCTAGCACTGGAGTAATATGATCACATTTTTTGGGTAGCCGGAAAGTAGAGCATTGCAGTAGTCCAACCTAGAAGTAACAAAGGCATGGATTAATTTTTCTGCGTCATTTTTGGACAGAAAGTTTCAGATTTTTGCAATGTTACGTAGATGGAAAAAAGCTGTCTTTGAAACAGTCTTGATATGTTCTTCAAAAGAGAGATCAGGGTCCAGAGTAATGCCGAGGTCCTTCACAGTTTTATTTGAGACGACTGTACAACCATCCAGATTAATTGTCAGATTCAACAGAAGATCTCTTTGTTTCTTGGGACCTAGAACAAGCATCTCTGTTTTGTCCGAGTTTAAAAGTAGAATGTTTGCAGCCATCCACTTCCTTATGTCTGAGACACAGGCTTCTAGCGAGGGCAATTTTGGGGCTTCACCATGTTTCATTGAAATGTACAGCTGTGTGTCATCCGCATAGCAGTGAAATGTAACATTATGTTTTCGAATGACATCCTCAAGAGGTAAAATATATAGTGAAAACAATAGTGGTCCTAAAACGGAACCTTGAGGAACACTGAAATTTACAGTTGATTTGTCAGAGGACAAACCATTCACAGAGACAAACTGATATCTTGCCAACAGATAAGATCTAAACCAGGCCAGAACTTATCCATGTAGACCAATTTGGGTTTCCAATCTCTCCAAAAGAATGTGGTGATCGATGGTATCAAAAGCAGCACTAAGATCTAGGAGCACGAGGACAGATGCAGAGCCTCGGTCTGACGTCAATAAAATGTTAATTTACCACCTTCACAAGTGCAGTCTCAGTGCTATGATGGGGTCTAAAACCAGACTGAAGCGTTTCGTATTGGACTTTGAATTGAAAAAAATACTCTTTGTCACATGACTATAGAAATGTAAACAGTGTGATATTAGAGACAGACAGTAACCATAACCTCTGATGAAAGGGTTAGGGTTATACTGGGTTCATCATCATCATTAGCATTAGTCACAATTATCAGCTTTGTTATTGACATCAGTGAGTAGTGGGTTTTCCGAGTGAGGAGAGACACATGAGTAGGTCTACCAACTGAAAAACGAAAATGATTATGAAATTCGAACCACAGAAATACAATGTTTACTTAACATTTATGCTGACTCTACACACACATACAATCTTCATTTACGCTGCTGCTACTCTGTTTATCATGCATCCTGATGCCTAGTCACCTTACCCCTCTACATATCTACCTCCATCATTTATGCTGCTGCTACTCTGTTTATCGGTGCAGTTGCCGTACCAGGCGGGGATACAGCCCAACAGGATGCTCTCAATTGTGCATCTGTAAAAGTTTGTGAGGGTTTTAGGTGATAAGCCTAATTTCTTCAGCCTCCTGAAGTTGAAGAGGTGCTGCTGCGCCTTATTCACCTCACTGTCTGTGTGGGTGGACCATTTCAGTTTGTCAGTGACGTGTACACCGAGGAACTTAAAACTTTCCACCTTCTCTTGTCCCGTCGATGTGGATATGGGGGTGCTCCCTCTGTTGTTTCCTGAAGTCCACGATCATCTCCTTTGTTTGCTTTGTTGATGTTGATTGAGCGGTTGTTTTGCTGACACCACACTCTGAGTGCCCTCACCTCCTCCCTGTAGGCTGTCTCGTTGTTGTTGGTGATCAAGCCCACTACTGTTGTGTTGTCTGCAAACTTGATGATTGAGTTGGAGGCGTGCATGGCCACGCAGTCATGGGTGAACAGGGAGTACTGTAGGAGGCTGAGCACTGTCACAAGTGCAGAGAGGAGTAGGCCGGAGGCAGTCGCAGGTTTAGACCTACTCAGTTTATTAAAGCACTATAATTATAATAGCGGGACGAAATCCAAAGTGCCAAGTAATAATGTACTCAGGAAATAGTAGGAGAGATTCCTCTCAGGAAAACAAGCAACATTTACAATGACCGACAAAGACAAATTAGTATATATACAGTGATAGAGTTGGGATTGGAACCAGGTGTGTGTAAAGAGCGTTGCCTACACTTTTACATTGCAGTTGTGAGTACTCCAAAAACCATCTGAGAAAAATTAGCACCTAGCCTACTTGGACACCTCTTCATGACACTTGTCTATTTCAACCCTTTCAATGACTCCAACATCCTTATGAGACCAGAACACATTCTGGGATGATTTGTTCCTGAACTTGTTTTTATGGCACTGCATTCTCTTGTATTTTTTTGTTATTTTAAATAAATGTTTAAGGTCTACTTATTTTGGCCCAATCATTTTTTGTATATTACATTTTTGTTGTTGTTGATGAATTGTCATGTCCTGACCATAGTAATATGTTATTTTCTATGGTAGAGTAGGTCAGGGCGTGACAGGGGAGGGGTTTCTATGTTTTGTATTTCTATGTTCATGTTCTAGTTTTGTATTTCTATGTTGGTTTTGTTAGGGATGATCTCCAATTAGAGGCAGCTGGTCCTCGTTGTCTCTAATTGGAGATCATACTTAAGTAGGGTTTTTTTCTACCTGGGTTTGTGGGAGATTGTTTCTGAGTAGTGTATGTTTCACCTCTGTGTCACGGTTTGTTCTTTTTGTTAGATCAGTTTATTGTTTATGTATCGCATAGTTTCACGCTGAAAATAGAATGTGGAACGACACACACGCTGCACTTTGGTCCGCCTCTTCCTACGACAACCGTGACAGAATCTCCCACAACCCAGGTGGAAAAAAACCCAACTTAAGTATTATGTACTATTGTAAAGTGGTTGTTCCACTGGATATCATAAGGTGAATGCATCAATTTGTAAGTCGCTCTGGACAAGAGCGTCTGCTAAATGACGTAAATGTAATGTAAATGTAAAATGAAATAGACAGGAGACAGACAGGAGACAGACAGGAGACAGACAGGAGACAGACAGGAGACAGACAGGAGACAGACAGGAGACAGATAGGAGACAGACAGGAGACAGATAGGACATAGACAGGAGACAGACAGGAGACAGATCAACTTCTTTGATCTGTCAATGGCCACAGGGGAAAAACCAAACAGGACTGGTTGTGTACCTGAGAGAGAAATCAAATCAAATTAATTTGATCTTCAATTTAGCATATAGCTATGTGCAGCCAACCAAATGAGATGGGAGTCTTTAGCTTGATTAATTAAACAATTTAAATTGATCATTAGTGGTTGTCAAAGGGTTCTGAGCACTGCAGCCTGTTTGTGTGTGTGTGTGTGTGTGTGTGTGTGTCTGTGTGTGTGTGTGTGTGTGTGTGTGTGTGTGTGTGTGTGTGTGTGTGTGTGTGTGTGTGTGTGTGTCGAAGTCCTAACTCCTCAACGAAGAGGCTGTGAGAGTTGTAGCATACACACAGTCATTAACATGGTAACTTAGCAACTGCTAAGATTGAGCCAAACATTAAGTGGAGTATCCAAATGACACTAATTGACATTTTGAATGCTGGTTCTGACACGTCGTTATTGCATTGGACGTTTCATCCTAAGTTGTTCATTATTACGTTTTACACCGAGGTTATAATAATTTCAAATCAGTGTTGTTATTGGCCTGTCATTTGAAAAACTAGCTTAATGTGTACATACATATTGTTTTCATTTTAAACTAATTACAAGGCATCCACATTTGTTATTGTTAATGTCACCAGATATAATTTAACTGGCTGTAATTTACATTGGAGATGAAAAACAATTCTCAGACGAGAAGGCTGAGATAGCTGCTTTGTGACAGTATTCATTTACTACTTCTGAGACACATTATACTCTGAAGTGGAGGGGGGAGAGAGAGAGTTGAAAGGGAGGGAGAGAGAGATGGACAGAGAAGAGAGGGAGGGAGGGAGGGAGGGAGGGAGGGAGAAGAGAGAGATGGAGAGAGAGATGGAGAGATGGAGAGAGGAGGGAGAGATGGACAGAAAAGAGAGGGAGGGAGGGAGAGATGGAGAGAGAAGAGAGAGGAGGGGGGAGAGATGGAAAGAGAGGAGACGGGAGGGAGGGAGGGAGGGAGGGAGAGACGGCGATAGAAGAGACAGGAGGGAGGGAGAGATGGAGAGAGAAGGGAGGGAGGGAGGGAGATGAGAGATGGTTAGATGGAGAGAGAAGAGAGAGGGAGGGAGAGCTGGAGAGAGGAGATGGGAGGGAGGGGAGGGAGGGAGGGAGGGAGGGAGGGAGGGAGGGAGGGAGGGAGAGAAGAGAGGGAATGGAGGGAGAGATGGAGAGAGAAGAGATGGGAGGGAGGCAGGGAGGAGAGAGAGGAGGGAGGGAGAAAGAGAGAAGAGGGGGGATGGAGGGAGAGATGAGAGATAAGAGGGAGGGAGGGAGAGATGGAGAGAGAAGAGACAGGAGGGAGGAAGAGAGAGAGGGGAGGGAGGGAGAGATGAAGAGAGGGGAGGGAGAGATGGAGAAAGAAGAGAGAGGGAGGGAGAGACAGGTAGATGGAGAGAGAAGAGAGAGGGAGAGAGAAGAGATGGGAGGGATGGAGAGACGGAGAGAGTAGAGACGGGAGGGAGGGAGGGAGGGAGGGAGAAGAGACAGGAGGGAGGGAGAGAGAGAGAGAGAGAAGAGACAGGAGGGAGGAAGAGAGAGAGGGGAGGGAGGGAGAGATGAAGAGAGGGGAGGGAGAGATGGAGAAAGAAGAGAGAGGGAGGGAGAGACAGGTAGATGGAGAGAGAAGAGAGAGGGAGAGAGAAGAGATGGGAGGGATGGAGAGACGGAGAGAGTAGAGACGGGAGGGAGGGAGGGAGGGAGGGAGAAGAGACAGGAGGGAGGGAGAGAGAGAGAGAGGAGAGGGGATTGAGGGAAAGATTGAGGGAGGGAGGGAGGGAGGGAGGGATGGAGAGAGAAGAGACAGAAGGGAGGGAGAGAGAGAAGACGGGTGAGGGAGGGAGGGAGAGATGAGAGAGAAGAGAATGAGAAGGAAGAGTCCAAGTGTTGCAACCTTCATTAGTACTACTCTAGTCTAGTCTACTCTACTCTACTCTACTCTACAGTACTCTAATCTACTCTACTCTACTCTCTACTCTACTCTACACTACTCTACTCTACTCTACACTACTGTCTACACCACTGAATTCACAACGAGCAACAATGTGTTTTGTCGGCGTAATTAAAAAAGTTAAGGAAAGAGGGCCGTGACATAGCTGCCCACCACGTAGCCATAACTGAACATGACATGCTGCTCATCAAACAATCCAAAGGCTCTGGACACTGAAACACCTCAGGGTTTGGTGAACAAAAGTGTGTTTTGATATTCAAACTTCATTTTGAGACGAGGGAAACCATCTGCTGAAAACTGACTCATTTAAAAAATATGTACAGACGAGGACTCTCTCATTCAACAAACCCACAAAAAAAAAACACAAGGACCCACAGGAGAGTGGACGGGGATTCATGTTTGAACTTCCAGGTCATCCCCTCTGCCCGGTGGCTTCCCTTAAGAAGTATCTGTCCCTCCTTGCCTCTGACACCCCCGGCGTTGTAGCTCCACCCAAAACGGAAAGCAGTAAAGGGAGACATATAGCATGTAACTGTTAGCTAGCTAAATCTAATGTACCCTGGCCATATAACCGGCAGCTACGTAGGCCTAACTATTAGCTAACATTATTTTTTTATTGTATATGTTGCAAGTACACAAAAGAGCAGATGGGAGTGAATAACTTCAGAACAATGTTGCCAAAGATATGCAATATGCCAAATTAGCTGGCACATCACAGATTTACACAAACCACTGCCTCCGAATCACCACGATCCAGAAACTGTTGGATGTCACACTAGAGGCACGAGAAATAACGTCTGTCAGTGGACCTCGATCCGAAACCTCTCAACAAAGTTACCGGAGGACAAATCTGGAAGCGAGGAAGCGGTGGAACACTATTCTCTCTAACAACACAGCAGCAGCTCCTGCCAGCTAAAAGAACTTCCATTAAAACAAACGTTTTCAAATTAGATGTGTTGTTCATTGTCTTGCTGTGTTTGGCATCCGGTTTCTAAACGCAATAAGGATCGTTGTATATGGCCAATGTACCACAGCTAAGGGCTGTATCCAGGCACTCCACGTTGGGTTGTGCTTAACCCCTGGTCGGGCTCGGGACGGACATCCAGCGAAAAATCCTATCGCCATTAGCATAACAAAATTTTTCAAATATAGGACTATGTTATATCGTTTTATAGATACACCTCTCCTGAATCGAACCACGTTGTCCGATTTCAAAAAGGCTTTACAGCAAAAGCAAAACATTAGATTATGTTAGAGGAGTATATCGTAAAAGTAGCCACATAGCCATTTTCCGACCAACCACATGCATCACAAATAACCAAAAAACAGCTAAATGCAGCACTAACCTTTGACAATCTTCATCAGATGACACTCCTAGGACATCATGTTACACAATACATGCATTCTTTTGTTCGATAAAGTTCATATTTATATATAAAAACAGCATTTTACATCGGCGCGTGACGTTGACTAACTATTTTCCCTCAAATGCATCCGGTGAAACAGCGCTACAATTTACTAAATTACTATTCGAAAACATTTTTAAAATGTAATATTGTCATTCTAAGATTTATAGATGAATATCTCTTGAAAGCACCTGTAATGCCAGATTTAAAAATAACTTTACTGGGTAATCACACTTAGCGATAAAAGGGGATGCGATACTCAGAAAAATAGGCTACCGTTACAGGTCAGCGCCATCTTGGAACAATCGCATATCAAATCTACTCTTGTATACTATTGTCAATAATCCCTTACCTTTGATTATCTTCCTCAGAAAGCACTTCCAGGAATCCCAGGTCCACAACAAATGTATTTTTGTTCGAAAAAGTTAATCCTTTACGTCCCAATAGCTTGTTCTTGTTAGCGCGTTCTGAAGGCTGCTCCAAAACCTCCGTCGGCTGCGGGACTCCTCTTTCAATAAAATTCATTTTTTTTAAATTTAGGTTCGTTCAAACATGTCAAACGTTGTATAACATAAATCTTTAGGGCCTTTTTCAACCAGAGCTCCAATAAGATTCAAGGGGGACGATTGCATTGTCTTTCAAAACGTTTCGAAAGGGGAGGGTAGCCAGGGGCGCCGGCGTCATAATGGTGATGGCCCTCCTCATGTGGCCACTTTCCACAGCGTCTCATTCAGTCAGTTTTCACAGTAGGAGACTCAAACCACTTTGTAAAGACTGGGGACATCTAGTGTAAGCAATAGGAAGTGCTCAATGAACCATTGCTCACGGTGTGATTAATAGGCAAAGTGATGAATTTGAGTCCACAATTCAGAATTCCACATCCTGTTACGATCGGACTCGGGGTTTTGACTGCCATATGAGTTCTGTTATACTCACAGACACCATTTAAACAGTTTTAGAAACTTTAGGGTGTTTTCTATCCACAAGTATTACTTATATGCATATCCTAGCTTCTGAGTTTGAGTAGGAGGCCGTCTAAAATGGGCACGAATTTTTTTCAAAAATCGCTGTAGCGCCCCCTATCCTAGGCGACCGTCAAGAGGTTAATAACAACCCTTATCTGTGGTATATATTCCATATACCACACCCCCTCGTGCCTTATTGGTTAACTACATGGACCGGAATTATGCCTCCTCATTCAAACCAGGAAGATGGGAGAGAACATGTGATGCTGGTGCAGGACATGCAGCCTACATACAGTAGTTACAATTATAGGCTAGCCAATTTTATTTTAATTTGGAATATAATGAAATATATTTAAAAGGATCTGCCCCTTTTTTTTTTAAATGTTGGGGCTAAAATGACATACCCAAATCTAACTGCCTGTAGCTCAGGAACTGAAGCAAGGATATGAATATTATTGATACCATTTGAAAGGAAACAGTAAAGTCTGTGGAAATGTGAAATGAATGTAGGAGAATATAACACAATAGATCTGGTAAAAGATAATACAAAGATAAAACCAACCGCTCTTATGTATTTTTTTTGGACCATCAGAAAGGCCATAATGTATTATTCCAGCCAAGGTGCAGTTTAGATTTTGGACACTAGATGGCAGCAGTGTATGTGCAAAGTTTTAGACTGATCCAATGAACCATTGTATTTCTGTTCAAAATTGTGTATCAAGACTGCTCAAACGTGCCTACTTTGTTTATTGATAACGTTTCATGTTCAAAATGTTGCACTCTCCTCAAACAATAGCATCGTATTCTTTCACTGTAGTAGCTACTGTAAATTGGACAGTGCAGTTAGATTAACAATCATTTTAAGCGTTCTGCCAATATCAGACATGTCTATATCCTGGGACATTTTCTTGTTACTTACAACCTCATGCTAATCGCATTAGCCTACGTTAGCTCAACCGTCTCATGGAAGGGACACCAATCCCGAAGAAGTTTTAAATGTTTTATAATATAATGGGGCCAATTTCAATGTTTTATAATATAATGGGGCCTATTTCAATGTTTTAGAATATAATGGGGCCTATTTCAATGTTTTAGAATATAATGGGGCCTATTTTGTAACGGCTGTTGCAGGGAGTAGACCAAGGCGCAGCGTGTTGAGTGCTCATCATGTTTTTATTGTAATGAGAACACATAAACACATAAACAAAAACTCACCCTAGTCACACCCTGGCCTAACCAAAATAGAGAACAAAAACCTCTCTATGGCCAGGGCGTGACATATTTAAATGTTTTGTAATATAATGGGGCCTATTTCAATGTTTTATAATATAATGGGGCCAATTTATATTAGGGTGACGCATTACCTTTAATATGTTTTGTTTTGCAACTTACGTATTACCTCCTCTTTCTCTCTGTAGTATTGTTGTTTCATTCCTTCCTCGCTCTCAACAGTTACATAACATAATTTCCGTTGCCCTTATCATCATCATTCTAATAACATGCTTGAATAATATAGGACTACAATGAGATGCAGACGGCTTTCACTTCGCTTCTCTTCATGAAGATGGAATGGTTATGGGTCTGAATGGTTATGGGTCTGAATAAATAACTGCTATAGCCTACAACCATCTGAATGGTTATGGGTCTGAATTAATAACTGCTATAGTCTACCACCATCTGAATGGTAATGGGTCTGAATGGTTATGGGTCTGAATGGTTATGGGTCTGAATGGTTATGGGTCTGAATTAATAACTGTTATAGTCTACCACCATCTGAATGGTTATGGGTCTGAATGGTTATGGGTCTGAATGGTTATGGGTCTGAATTAATAACTGTTATAGTCTACCACCATCTGAATGGTTATGGGTCTGAATGGTTATGGGTCTGAATTAATAACTGTTGTAGTCTACCACCATCTGAATGGTTATGGGTCTGAATGGTTATGGGTCTGAATTAATAACTGTTGTAGTCTACCACCATCTGAATGGTTATGGGTCTGAATGGTTATGAGTCTGAATGGTTATGGGTCTGAAATAATAACTGTTATAGCCTACCACCATCTGAATGGTTATGGGTCTGAATGGTTAAGGGTCTGAATTAATAACTGTTATAGTCTACCACCATCTGACGGGTTACGGGTCTGAATGGTTATGGGTCTGAATGGTTATGGGTCTGAATGGTTATGGGTCTGAATTAATAACTGTTATAGTCTACCACCATCTGAATGGCTATGGGTCTGAATGGTTATGGGTCTGAATTAATAACTGTTATAGCCTACCGCCATCTGAATGGTTATGGGTCTGAATGGTTATGAGTCTGAATGGTTATGGGTCTGAATGGTAATGGGTCTGAATGGTTATGGGTCTGAATGGTTATGGGTATAGTCTACCACCATCTGCATGGTTATGAGTGTGAATGGTTATGGGTCTGAATTAATAACTGTTATAGTCTACCACCATCTGAATGGTTATGGGTCTGAATTAATAACTGTTATAGTCTACCACCATCTGAATGGTTATGGGTCTGAATGGTTATGGGTCTGAATTAATAACTGTTATAGTCTACCACCATCTGAATGGTTATGGGTCTGAATGGTTATGGGTCTGAATGGTTATGGGTCTGAATGGTTATCGGTCTGAATGGTTATGGGTCTGAATTAATAACTGTTATAGTCTACCACCATCTGAATGGTTATGGGTCTGAATGGTTATGGGTCTGAATGGTTATGGGTCTGAATTAATAACTGTTATAGTCTACCACCATCTGAATGGTTATGGGTCTGAATTAATAACTGTTATAGTCTACCACCATCTGAATGGTTTTGGGTCTGAATGGTTATGGGTCTGAATTAATAACTGTTATAGTCTACCACCATCTGAATGGTTATGGGTCTGAATTAATAACTGCTATAGTCTACCAGCATCTGAATGGTTATGGGTCTGAATGGTTATGGGTCTGAATGGTTATGGGTCTGAATTAATAACTGCTATAGTCTACCACCATCTGAATGGTTATGGGTCTGAATGGTTATGGGTCTGAATGGTTATGGGTCTGAATGGTTATCGGTCTGAATGGTTATGGGTCTGAATTAATAACTGTTATAGTCTACCACCATCTGAATGGTTATGGGTCTGAATGGTTATGGGTCTGAATGGTTATGGGTCTGCATGGTTATGGGTCTGAATTAATAACTGCTATAGTCTACCACCATCTGAATGGTTATGGGTCTGAATGGTTATGGGTCTGAATGGTTAAGGGTCTGAATTAATAACTGTTATAGTCTACCACCATCTGAATGGTTATGGGTCTGAATGGTTATGGGTCTGAATGGTTATGGGTCTGAATAAATAACTGCTATAGTCTACCACCATCTGAATGGTTATGGGTCTGAATGGTTATGGGTCTGAATGGTTATGGGTCTGAATTAATAACTGCTATAGTCTACCACCATCTGAATGGTTATGGGTCTGAATGGTTATGGGTCTGAATGGTTATGGGTGTGAATGGTTATGGGTCTGAATTAATAACTGTTATAGTCTACCACCATCTGAATGGTGATGGGTCTGAATGGTTATGGGTCTGAATTAATAACTGTTATAGCCTACCACCATCTGAATGGTTATGGATCTGAATGGTTATGGGTCTGAATGGTTATGGGTCTGAATAAATAACTGTTATAGTCTACCACCATCTGAATGGTTATGGGTCTGAATGGTTATGGGTCTGAATGGTTATGGGTCTGAATGGTTATGGGTCTGAATGGTTATGGGTCTGAATAAATAACTGATATAGTATACCACCATCTGAATGGTTGTGGGTCTGAATGGTTATGGGTCTGAATGGTTATGGGTCTGATTTAATAACTGCTATAGTCTACCACCATCTGAATGGTTATGGGTCTGAATGGTTATGGGTCTGAATTAATAACTGTTATAGTCTACCACCACCTGAATGGCTATGGGTCTGAATGGTTATGGGTCTGAATTAATAACTGTTATAGCCTACCGCCATCTGAATGGTTATGGGTCTGAATGGTTATGAGTCTGAATGGTTATGGGTCTGAATGGTTATGGGTATAGTCTACCACCATCTGCATGGTTATGGGTGTGAATGGTTATGGGTCTGAATTAATAACTGTTATAGTCTACCACCATCTGAATGGTTATGGGTCTGAATTAATAACTGTTATAGTCTACCACCATCTGAATGGTTATGGGTCTGAATGGTTATGGGTCTGAATTAATAACTGTTATAGTCTACCACCATCTGAATGGTTATGGGTCTGAATGGTTATGGGTGTGAATGGTTATGGGTCTGAATTAATAACTGTTATAGTCTACCACCATCTGAATGGTTATGGGTCTGAATTAATAACTGTTATAGTCTACCACCATCTGAATGGTTGTGGGTCTGAATGGTTATGGGTCTGAATTAATAACTGTTATAGTCTACCACCATCTGAATGGTTATGGGTCTGAATGGTTATGGGTCTGAATGGTTATGGGTCTGAATGGTTATTGGTCTGAATGGTTATGGGTCTGAATTAATAACTGTTATAGTCTACCACCATCTGAATGGTTATGGGTCTGAATGGTTATGGGTCTGAATGGTTATGGGTCTGCATGGTTATGGGTCTGAATTAATAACTGCTATAGTCTACCACCATCTGAATGGTTATGGGTCTGAATGGTTAAGGGTCTGAATTAATAACTGTTATAGTCTACCACCATCTGAATGGTTATGGGTCTGAATGGTTATGGGTCTGAATGGTTATGGGTCTGAATAAATAACTGCTATAGTCTACCACCATCTGAATGGTTATGGGTCTGAATGGTTATGGGTCTGAATGGTTATGGGTCTGAATTAATAACTGCTATAGTCTACCACCATCTGAATGGTTATGGGTCTGAATCGTTATGGGTCTGAATGGTTATGGGTCTGAATTAATAACTGCTATAGTCTACCAGCATCTGAATGGTTATGGGTCTGAATGGTTATGGGTCTGAATGGTTATGGGTCTGAATGGTTATGGGTCTGAATTAATAACTGCTATAGTCTACCACCATCTGAATGGTTATGGGTCTGAATGGTTATGGGTCTGAATGGTTATGGGTCTGAATTAATATCTACTATAGTCTACCACCATCTGAATGGTTATGGGTCTGAATGGTTATGGGTCTGAATGGTTATGGGTCTGAATGGTTATCGGTCTGAATGGTTATGGGTCTGAATTAATAACTGTTATAGTCTACCACCATCTGAATGGTTATGGGTCTGAATGGTTATGGGTCTGAATGGTTATGGGTCTGAATTAATAACTGCTATAGTCTACCACCATCTGAATGGTCATGGGTCTGAATGGTTATGTGTCTGAATGGTTATGGGTCTGAATGAATAACTGTTATAGTCTACCACCATCTGAATGGTTATGGGTCTGAATTAATAACTGTTATAGTCTACCACCATCTGAATGGTTATGGGTCTGAATGGTTATGGGTCTGAATGGTTATGGGTTTGAATTAATAACTGTTGTAGTCTACCACCATCTGAATGGTCATGGGTCTGAATGGTTATGGGTCTGAATGGTTATGGGTCTGAATGGTTATGGGTCTGAATGAATAACTGTTATAGTCTACCACCATCTGAATGGTTATGGGTCTGAATTAATAACTGTTATAGTCTACCACCATCTGAATGGTTATGGGTCTGAATGGTTATGGGTCTGAATGGTTATGGGTTTGAATTAATAACTGCTATAGTCTACCACCATCTGAATGGTTATGGGTCTGAATGGTTATGGGTCTGAATGGTTATGGGTCTGAATGGCTATGGGTCTGAATTAATAACTGATATAGCCTACCTGTGAGGATCGACGCTGAAGACAGAAAGCAGGTACAGGGAGAACATTTACTAGACAACGGACATGAAACAGGACAGGAACAGCGTCTGGGCAGGGGACAAAATAACAACATCAACACCAACAAAAAACAAGGCCTCCCTGATGCTTCCGATTTTGGTGTCAGCATTCTGTGAGGATCGACGCTGGAGACAGGAAGCACGTACAGGGAGAACATTTAATAAATAAAGGACATGTGTCTGGTGGAAAGCAGACTGAACCAGGTTTTCCTCTAGGATTTCGCCTGTGCTTAGCTCCATTCTGTTTCTTTTTCATCCTGAAAAATTCCCCAGTCCTTAACGATGACAAGCATACCCATGATATGATAAAGCTACCACTATGCTTGAAAATATGGAAAGTGGTACTCAGCAATGTGTTGTATTGGATTTGCCTCAAACATAGCACTTTGTATCCAGGACCAAAAGTGAATTGCTTTGTCACAAATTTTAGCAGTATGCATGTTTTGGAATATTTTTACTCTGTACGTGCTTCCTTCTTGTTGACTCTGTCATTTAGGTTAGTATTGTGCAGTAACTACGATGTTGTTGACCCATCGTTAGTTTTCTACAATCACAGCCATTAAACTCTTTAACTGTTTTTAAAGTAACCATTAGCCTGAGTTAGGAAGGACACCTACATCTTTGCTGTGATTTTTTTTAATTCATTTTTTACCCATCTACCAATAGGTGCCCTTCTTTGCGAGGCATTGGGAAACCTCCATAATCTTTGTGGTTGAATTTGTGTTTGAAATTCACTGCTCGACTGAGGGACCTTAGAAATAATTGTATGTGTGGGGTACTGTAACGATCGTCGTCGGGTGATGAGGAAGCGGACCAAAACGCAGCTGGGAGCGAACACATGTTTATTCTTTACACTGAAAATAAACACGTCCACAAAACCAAGACAAGGCCGATACGTTACTTGCTCAAACACAGAGGCACCACCCCACAAACAGCGTGGGGGAAAAAGGAACTTAAATGTGATCCCAATCAGAGACAACTAGCGACAGCTGTCTCTGTTTGGGAATCGACAGAACCCAACATAGAAATAAACCACATAGAGCTAACACAAGGCTATAACGCTAACATGGAAAACAAACCAAGGAAAAATACCCAACATGACACACCCTGACCCAAAATACCCGAGTTCACCTGGTCAGGGCGTGACAGGTACAGAGATGAGGTAGTCATTCAAAAAACATGTTAAACATTATAATTGCACACAGAGTGAGTCCATGCAACTTATTATGTGACTTATCTTTACTCCTGAACTTATTTAGGCTTACCATAACAATACTTATTGACTCAAAACATTTCAGCTTTTAATTTTTTATGAATCTGTAAAAAAAACATTATTTTACTTTGACATTATGGGGTATTGTGTGTAGGACGTGACAAAAACAATCTCAATATAATACATGTTTCATTATGGTTGTAACATAACAACATGTGGAAAAAGTCAAGGGTTGTGCATATTTTATGAAGGCACTGTATTTACTGAACAAAAATATAAAGGCAACATGTAAGGTGTTGGTCTCATGTTTCATGAGCTGAAAAGCTTATTTGTCTCATTTGTTTACATCCCTGTTAGTGAGCATTTCTTCTATGCCAAGATAATCCACCTGACAGGTGTGGCATATCAAGAAGCTGATTAAACAGAATGATCATTACACAGGTGCACCTTGTGCTGGAGACAATAAAAGGCCAATCAGTACTGCAGTTTTGTCACACAACACAATGCCACAGATGTTTGAAGTTTTGAGGGAGTGTGAAATTTGAATTCTGACTGCAGGAATGTCCACCAGAGCTGTTGCCAGATCATTTAATGTTCATTTCTCTACCATAAACCGCCTCCGACATTGTTTTAGAGAATTTGTCAGTACGTTCAACCGGTCTCACAACCGCAGACCACCTGTAACCATGCCAGCCCAAGACCTTCACATCTGTCTTTTTCACCCACGAGATTATCTAAAACCAGCCATTCAGAGAGGTGATGAAACGGTCACGTGAAATCCATAGATCGTGAATTTATTCAAATTGACTGATTTCCTTATATGAATTGTAACTCAGTAAAATTGTTGAAATTGTTGCATGTTGAGTTTATATTTTTGCTCAGTATATATACACAGTGCATTCGGAAAGTATTCAGACCCCTTGACTTATTCCACATTTTGTTACATTACAGCCTTATTCTAAAATGGATATGAAAAAATTCCCCTCATCAATCTACACACAATACTCCATAATGACAAAGCAAAAAACTGGTCTTTAGACATTTTTGCAAATGTATAAAAATACATATTACGTAAATATCACACTTACATAAGTATTCAGACCCTTTACTCAGTACTTTGTTGAAGCATCTTTGTCAGTGATTACAGCCTCGAGTCTTCTTGGGCACTGCATCT
This sequence comes from Salmo salar, assembly GCF_965601325.2. Classification (NCBI taxonomy): domain Eukaryota; kingdom Metazoa; phylum Chordata; class Actinopteri; order Salmoniformes; family Salmonidae; genus Salmo; species Salmo salar. Next base: position 8,324,785 of record NC_138303.1, read on the forward strand.
CAGCGCTAGAGTCTGTATCACAACCGGACGTGATTGGGAGTCCCATAGGGCGGCGCACAATTGGCCAAGCGTTGTCTGGGTTAGGGTTTGGCCGGGGTAGGCTGTCATTGTAAATAAGAATATATTCTTAACTGACTTGCCTAGTTAAATAAAGCTTAAATAAAAAATAAAAAAATGTGCTGAGTTTCTCCCATTCTTTTCTGCAAATCCTCTCAAGCTCTGTCTGGTTGGATGGGGAGCGTCGCTGCACAGCTATTTTCAGGTCTCTCCAGAGATGTTCGATCTGGTTCAAGTCCGGGCTCTGGCTGGGCCACTCAAGGACTTGTCCCAAAGCCACTCCTGCATTGTCTTTGCTATGTGCTTAGGGTCATTTTCCTGTTGGAAGGTGAACATTCGCCCTAGTTTGAGGTCCTGAGTGCTCTGGAGCAGGTTTTCATGAAGGATCTCTCTGTACTTTGTTCCGTTCATCTTTCCCTCAATCCGGACAAGTTTCCCAGTCCCTGCTGCTGAAAAACATCCCAACAGCATGATGCTGCCACTACCATGCTTCACTGTAGGGGGGGTGCCAGGTTTCCTCCAGATGTGACGCTTAGCATTCTGGCCAAAGAGTTCAATCTTGGTCTCATCAGACCAGAGAGTCTTGTTTTTCAAGGTCTGAGAGTCCTTTAGGTGCCTTTTGGTAAACATCAAGTGGGCTGTCATGTGCCTTTTACTGAGGAGTGGCTTCAGTCTGCCCACTCTACCATAAAGGCCTGATTGGTGGAGTGCTGCAGAGAAGGTTCTCCCATCTCCACAGAGGAACTCTGGAACTCTGTCAGAGTGACCATCCCAGACCCTGACCAAGGCCCTTCTCCCCTGATTGCTCAGTTTGCCCAGGCGGCCAGCTCTAGGAAGAGTCTTGGAGGTTCCAAACTTCTTCCTTTTAAGAATTACGGAGGTCACTTTGTTCTTGGGGACCTTCAATGCTGCAGAAATGTTTTTGTACACTTCCCCAGATCTATGCCTCGACACAATCCTGTCTCGGAGCTCAACGGACAATTCCATCGACCTCATGGCTCGGTTTTTACTCTGACATGCACTGTCAACTGTGGGACCTTATATAGATAGGTGTGTGCCTTTCCAAATCATGTCCAATCAATTTAATTTACCACAGGTGGAGTCCAATCAAGTTTTAGAAACATCTCAAGGATTCTCAATGGAAATAGGATGCGCCTGAGCTCACTTTCGAATCATATAGCAATGGGTCTGAATACTTATGTAAACAAGGTATACATTTGCAAAAATGTCTAAAAACCTCTTCTCGCTTTGTCATTATGGGTTATCGTGTGTACATTGAGGAGAAAAAATAACAATTTTATCAATTTTAGAATAAGGCTGTAACGTAACAAAAGATGGAAAAAGGGAAGGGGTCTGAATACTTTCCGAATGCACTTTATATGTAACGTAGACGCCGGGAGTCGGAAAAGCAAGTGCAGGTGGTGAGTTTAATAATAAATGGAACATAGAACAATACAAGAAAAACGAATAGCATATAGACATGAAACACATAGTCAATACTGCCTGGAGAATGGAACTAAAGGAGTGACAGATATAGGGGTGGTAATCAGGGAAGTGATGGAGTTCAGGTGTGCCTAATGACGAAGCGCAGGTGTGTGTAATGATGAATGCAAGGTGCCCGTAATGATGAATACGAGGTGTGTGTAATGATGAATGCCAGGTGTGTGTGATGATGAATGCCAGGTGTGTGTAATGATGAATGCCAGGTAGGCGTAATGATGAATGCCAGGTAGGCGTAATGATGAATGCCAGGTGCCCGTAATGATGAATGCCAGGTGGGCGTAGTGATGAATGCCAGGTAGGTGTAATGATGAATGCCAGGTAGGCGTAATGATGAATACCAGGTGTGTGTAATGATGAATGCCAGGTGGACGTAGTGATGAATGCCTGGTAGGTGTAATGATGAATGCCAGGTAGGCGTAATGATGAATGCCAGGTAGGCGTAATGATGAATGCCAGGTGCCCGTAATGATGAATGCCAGGTGGGCGTAGTGATGAATACCAGGTAGGCGTAATGATGAATACCAGGTAGGCGTAGTGATGAATGCCAGGTAGGCGTAATGATGAATGCCAGGTGCTCGTAATGATGAATGCCAGGTAGGCGTAATGATGAATACCAGGTGTGTGTAATGATGAATACCAGGTAGGTGTAGTGATGAATGCCAGGTAGGCGTAATGATGAATGCCAGGTGCCCGTAATGATGAATGCCAGGTGGGTGTAATGATGAATGCCAGGTCTGTGTAATGATGAATACCAGGTAGGCGTAGTGATGAATACGAGGTAGGGGTAATTATGAATGCCAGGTAGGCGTAATGATGAATGCCAGGTAGGCGTAATGATGAATACCAGGTGTGTGTAATGATGAATACCAGGTAGGCGTAGTGATGAATACGAGGTAGGCGTAATGATGAATACCAGGTAGGCATAATGATGAATGCCAGGTAGGCGTAATGATGAATGCCAGGTGTGTGTAAAGATGAATGCCAGGTGGGCGTAATGATGAATGCCAGGTAGGCGTAATGATGAATGCCAGGTAGGCGTAATGATGAATACCAGGTTGGCGTAATGATGAATACCAGGTAGGTGTAGTGATGAATACCAGGTAGGCGTAATGATGAATGCCAGGTGTGTGTAATGATGAATGCCAGGTGGCCGTAATGATGAATGCCAGGTAGGCGTAATGATGAATGCCAGGTGGGCATAATGATGAATGCCAGGTGGGCGTAATGATGAATGCCAGGTAGGCGTAATGATGAATGCCAGGTAGGCGTAATGATGAATACCAGGTAGGCGTAATGATGAATACCAGGTAGGCGTAGTGATGAATACCAGGTAGGCGTAATGATGAATGCCAGGTGTGTGTAATGATGAATGCCAGGTGGCCGTAATGATGAATGCCAGGTAGGCGTAATGATGAATGCCAGGTGGGCATAATGATGAATGCCAGGTGGGCGTAATGATGAATGCCAGGTAGGCGTAATGATGAATGCCAGGTAGGCGTAATGATGAATGCCAGGTAGGCGTAATGATGAATACCAGGTAGGCGTAGTGATGAATACCAGGTAGGCGTAATGATGAATGCCAGGTGTGTGTAATGATGAATGCCAGGAACCCGTAATGATGAATACCAGGTAGACGTAATGATGAATGCCAGGTATGCGTAATGATGAATACCAGGTAGGCGTAATGATGAATACCAGGTATGCGTAATGATGAATACCAGGTAGGCGTAATGATGAATACCAGGTAGGCGTAATGATGAATGTCAGGTATGCGTAATGATGAATACCAGGTAGGCGTAATGATGAATGCCAGGTATGTGTAATGATGAATACCAGGTGCCCGTAATGATGAATGCCAGGTGTGTGTGATGATGAATGACAGGTGTGTGTAATAATGAATGCCAGGTGCCCATAATGATGAATGCCAAGTTAGGCGTAATGATGAATGCCAGGTAGGCGTAATGATGAATGCCAGGTAGGCGTAATGATGAATACCAGGTAGGCGTAATTATGAATACCAGGTAGGCGTAGTGATGAATACCAGGTAGGCGTAATGATGAATGCCAGGTGTGTGTAATGATGAATGCCAGGTGGCCGTAATGATGAATGCCAGGTAGGCGTAATGATGAATGCCAGGTGGGCATAATGATGAATGCCAGGTGGGCGTAATGATGAATGCCAGGTAGGCGTAATGATGAATGCCAGGTAGGCGTAATGATGAATACCAGGTAGGCGTAGTGAAGAATACCAGGTAGGCGTAATGATGAATGCCAGGTGTGTGTAATGATGAATGCCAGGAACCCGTAATGATGAATACCAGGTAGGCGTAATGATGAATGCCAGGTATGCGTAATGATGAATACCAGGTAGGCGTAATGATGAATACCAGGTATGAGTAATGATGAATACCTGGTAGGCGTAATGATGAATACCAGGTAGGCGTAATGATGAATGTCAGGTATGCGTAATGATGAATACCAGGTAGGCGTAATGATGAATGCCAGGTATGTGTAATGATGAATACCAGGTGCCCGTAATGATGAATGCCAGGTGTGTGTGATGATGAATGACAGGTGTGTGTAATAATGAATGCCAGGTGCCCATAATGATGAATGCCAAGTTAGGCGTAATGATGAATGCCAGGTAGGCGTAATGATGAATGCCAGGTAGGCGTAATGATGAATGCCAGGTAGGCGTAATGATGAATACCAGGTAGGCGTAATGATGAATGCCAGGTGTGTGTGATGATGAATGACAGGTGTGTGTGATGATGAATGACAGGTGTGTGTAATGATGAATGCCAGGTAGGCGTAATGATGAATACCAGGTAGGAGTAATGATGAATACCAGGTAGGCGTAGTGATGAATACCAGGTAGGCGTAATGATGAATGCCAGGTGTGTGTAATGATGAATGCCAGGTGGCCGTAATGATGAATGCCAGGTAGGCGTAATGATGAATGCCAGGTGGGCATAATGATGAATGCCAGGTGGGCGTAATGATGAATGCCAGGTAGGCGTAATGATGAATGCCAGGTAGGCGTAATGATGAATACCAGGTAGGCATAATGATGAATACCAGGTAGGCATAGTGATGAATACCAGGTAGGCGTAATGATGAATGCCAGGTGTGTGTAATGATGAATGCCAGGAACCCGTAATGATGAATACCAGGTAGGCGTAATGATGAATGCCAGGTAGGCGTAATGATGAATGCCAGGTAGGTGTAATGATGAATACCAGGTAGGCGTAATGATGAATGCCAGGTATGCGTAATTATGAATGCCAGGTGTGTGTGATGATGAATGACAGGTGTGTGTAATAATGAATGCCAGGTGCCCATAATGATGAATGCCAAGTTAGGCGTAATGATGAATGCCAGGTAGGCGTGATGATGAATGCCAGGTAGACGTAATGATGAATACCAGGTAGGCGTAATTATGAATACCAGGTAGGCGTAGTGATGAATACCAGGTAGGCGTAATGATGAATGCCAGGTGTGTGTAATGATGAATGCCAGGTGGCCGTAATGATGAATGCCAGGTAGGCGTAATGATGAATGCCAGGTGGGCATAATGATGAATGCCAGGTGGGCGTAATGATGAATGCCAGGTGGGCGTAATGATGAATGCCAGGTAGGCGTAATGATGAATGCCAGGTAGGCGTAATGATGAATACCAGGTAGGCGTAGTGAAGAATACCAGGTAGGCGTAATGATGAATGTCAGGTATGCGTAATGATGAATACCAGGTAGGCGTAATGATGAATGCCAGGTATGTGTAATGATGAATACCAGGTGCCCGTAATGATGAATGCCAGGTGTGTGTGATGATGAATGACAGGTGTGTGTAATAATGAATGCCAGGTGCCCATAATGATGAATGCCAAGTTAGGCGAAATGATGAATGCCAGGTAGGCGTAATGATGAATACCAGGTAGGCGTAATGATGAATGCCAGGTGTGTGTGATGATGAATGACAGGTGTGTGTGATGATGAATGACAGGTGTGTGTAATGATGAATGCCAGGTAGGCGTAATGATGAATACCAGGTAGGAGTAATGATGAATACCAGGTAGGCGTAGTGATGAATACCAGGTAGGCGTAATGATGAATGCCAGGTGTGTGTAATGATGAATGCCAGGTGGCCGTAATGATGAATGCCAGGTAGGCGTAATGATGAATGCCAGGTGGGCATAATGATGAATGCCAGGTGGGCGTAATGATGAATGCCAGGAACCCGTAATGATGAATACCAGGTAGGCGTAATGATGAATGCCAGGTATGCGTAATGATGAATACCAGGTAGGCGTAATGATGAATACCAGGTATGCGTAATGATGAATACCAGGTAGGCGTAATGATGAATACCAGGTAGGCGTAATGATGAATGTCAGGTATGCGTAATGATGAATACCAGGTAGGCGTAATGATGAATGCCAGGTATGTGTAATGATGAATACCAGGTGCCCGTAATGATGAATGCCAGGTGTGTGTGATGATGAATGACAGGTGTGTGTAATAATGAATGCCAGGTGCCCATAATGATGAATGCCAAGTTAGGCGTAATGATGAATGTCAGATAGGCGTAATGATGAATGCCAGGTAGGCATAATGATGAATGCCAGGTGCCCGTAATGATGAATTCCAGGTGTGTGTGATGATGAATGCCAGGTGTGTGTAATGATGAATGCCAGGTGTGTGTAATGATGAATGCCAGGTTGGCGTAATGATGAATGCCAGGTGCCCGTAATGATGAATGCCAGGTAGGCGTAATGATGAATGCCAGGTAGGCGTAATGATGAATGCCAGGTATGCGTAATGATGAATACCAGGTAGGCGTAATGATAAATGCCAGGTATGTGTAATGATGAATACCAGGTGCCCGTAATAATGAATGCCAGGTGTGTGTGATGATGAATGACAGGTGTGTGTAATAATGAATGCCAGGTGCCCATAATGATGAATGCCAAGTTAGGCGTAATGATGAATGCCAGGTAGGCGTAATGATGAATGCCAGGTAGGCGTATTGATGAATACCAGGTAGGCGTAATGATGAATGCCAGGTATGCGTAATTATGAATGCCAGGTGTGTGTGATGATGAATGACAGGTGTGTGTAATAATGAATGCCAGGTGCCCATAATGATGAATGCCAAGTTAGGCGTAATGATGAATGTCAGATAGGCGTAATGATGAATGCCAGGTAGGCATAATGATGAATGCCAGGTGCCCGTAATGATGAATTCCAGGTGTGTGTGATGATGAATGCCAGGTGCCCGTAATGATGAATGCCAGGTAGGCGTAATGATGAATGCCAGGTAGGCGTAATGATGAATGCCAGGTAGGCATAATGATGAATGCCAGGTAGGCGTAATGATGAATACCAGGTAGGCGTAATGATGAATACCAGGTGCCCGTAATGATGAATGCCAGGTAGGCGTAATGATGAATGCCAAAGAATTCGAAAACAAATTCAATTTTGATAAACTCCCATTTCTATTGGGTGAAATATGTTCCTGTTGCCACCGGAAAAGGGCAGCCAGTGAAGAACAAACACCATTGTAAATACAACCCATTGTCACAAGGTGGCCCTTTTGGGTGTATATATCGTGGCTCGCCCGTCTCTTACTCTCTCTCCCACCCCAGGTTTTACAACGGTCATAAATTCCTGTTAGAAACTCTCAGTATTGAGGGAGAGAGCCTATATACGAAGGGCTATATAAATACATTTGATTTGATTTGAGAGAGCCTGTGGAGAAAGGCATTCTTCTTGCCAAAACTCCTAATCCCCAAAAATGGAGAATTAAACAATATTTATGTTTTTGAGAATGTGGGAATGGTCCATGGACACTTAAGGAACAGTCATGTCGAGTTTGTTTTCATTTCATGACCTCATGAAGGACAGGAGACACACATTGCTGTTTCTTTGTTTGTATACACTTCTCAATTATTGGGGTTTGAATCTGAATGTTGGATAAAATAAATGATTGAGTATAAAGGAATACTTTTGAAAAGATGAAATGTGATGTTAACCTGTTTGGGATAGGGGGCAGTATTTTCACGTCTGGATAAAAAACGGACCCGATTTAACCTGTTAGGGCTAGGGGGCAGTATTGACACGGCTGGATAAAAAACATACCCGATTTAATCTGGTTACCACTCCTACCCAGTAACTAGAATATGCATATACTTATTACATATGGATAGAAAACACCCTAAATTTTCTAAAACTGTTTGAATGGTGTCTGTGAGTATAACAGAACTCAAATGGCAGGTCAAAACCTGAGAGATTCCTTTACAGGAAGTGGCCTGTCTGACCATTTCTTGAACTTCTTTTCCATCTCTATCATTTACTAAGGATCTCTGCTCTAACGTGACACTTCCCACGTCGTCCATAGGCGCTCAGAGCCCGGGAAAAAACAGAATGTCGTCATTCCAGCCCCAGGCTGAAACACATTATCGCCTTTCTCAAGTGGCCGATCAAGGGACACTGGGCTTATGCGCGTGACCCGACCGCCCCCGCCTTTGGGATTTTTTCCTCTGTTTGCCGAAAAGGAGATTCCCTGTCGGAATATTATCGCTTTTCTACGAGAAAAATGTCGTAAAAATTGATTTTAAACAGCGGTTGACATGCTTCGAAGTACGGTAATGGAATATTTAGAATTTTATTGTCACGAATTGCGCCATGCGCGCGACACTTCTTTACTATTTCGGATAGTGTCTGGAACGCACGAACAAAACGCCGCTATTCCGATATAACGATGGATTATTTTGGACCAAACCAACATTTGTTATTGAAGTAGCAGTCCTGGGTGTGCATTCTGACGAAGACAACAAAAGGTAATCAAACTTTTATAATAGTAAATATGATTATGGTGAGTGCTAAACTTGCCGGGTGTCTAAATAGCGAGCCCGTGATGCCTGGGCTATGTACTTAGAATATTGCAAAATGTGCTTTCACCAAAAAGCTATTTTAAAATCGGACATATCGAGTGCATAGAGGAGGTCTGTATCTATAATTCTTAAAATAATTGTTATGCTTTTTGTGAACGTTTATCGTGAGTAATTTAGTAAAATGTTAGCGAATTCCCTGGAAGTTTGCGGGGGGTATGCTAGTTCTGAACGTCACATGCTAATGTAAAAAGCTGGTTTTTGATATAAATATGAACTTGATTGAACAAAACATGCATGTATTGTATAACATAATGTCCTAGGGTTGTCATCTGATGAAGATCATCAAAGGTGAGTGCTGCATTTAGCTGTCTTCTGGGTTTTGGTGACATTATATGCTGGCTTGAAAAATGGGTGTCTGATTATTTCTGGCTTGGTACTCTGCTGACATAATCTAATGTTTTGCTTTCGTTGTAAAGCCTTTTTGAAATCGGACAGTGTGGTTAGATTAACGAGAGTCTTGTCTTTAAATAGCTGTAAAATAGTCATATGTTTGAGAAATTGAAGTAATAGGATTTTTAAGGTATTTGAAAATCGCGCCACCGGCTGCCAGTGGCTGTTACGTAGGTGGGACGCAAGCGTCCCACCTAGCCCATAGAGGTTAATCTGGTTACCACTCCTACCCAGTAACTAGAATATGCATATACTTATTACATATGGATAGAAAACACCCTAAAGTTTCTAAAACTGTTTGAATGGTGTCTGTGAGTATAACAGAACTCATTTGGCAGGCAAAAACCTGAGAAGGTTTCATTCAGGAAGTGGCCTGTCTGACAAGGTGTTGTTGTTCTTGCTTCTGTTTATTGAAGAGTCAGGATCTTAGCTGTAACGTGACATTTCCTAGGGCTCCAATAGGCTCTCAGAGCCCGGGAAAAACCTGAACGATGACGAGGCAGCCTCAGGCTGAAACACATTATCGCCTTTGCCAAGTGGCCCATCAGAGGACAATGGAATTAGGCGCATGCCCGATTCGACCCAGTGATATATTTCCTTCGGCTGTTTATCTAATTGCAGATTCCCGGTCAGAATATTATCGCTTTTTTACGAGAAAAATGGCATAAAAATTGATTTTAAACAGCGGTTGACATGCTTCGAAGTACGGTAATGAAATATTTAGAAATCTTTTGTCACGAAATGCGCCGTGCGCGCGACCGTTATTTACCATTGGGATAGTGTCTGGGACGCACGAACAAAACGTCGCTGTTGGAACATAACTATGGATTATTTTGGACCAAACCTACATTTGTTATTGAAGTAGAAGTCCTGGGAATGCATTCTGATGAAGAACAGGAAAGGTAAGACTATTTTTCTTATAGTAAATCTGATATTGGTGAGTGCTAAACCTGCTGGGTGTCTAAATAGCTAGCCCTGTGATGCCGGGCTATGTACTTAGAATATTGCAAAATGTGCTTTCACCGAAAAGCTATTTTAAAATCGGACATATCGAGTGCATAGAGGAGTAATGTATCTATAATTCTTAAAATAATTGTTATGCTTTTTGTGAACGTTTATCGTGAGTAATTTAGTAAATTGTTAGTAAATTCGCCGGAAGTTTGCGGGGGGTATGCTAGTTCTGAACGTCACATGCTAATGTAAAAAAAAGCGGTTTTTGATATAAATATGAACTTGATTGAACAAAACATGCATGTATTGTATAACATAATGTCCTAGGGTTGTCATCTGATGAAGATCATCAAAGGTTAGTGCTGCATTTAGCTGTCTTCTGGGTTTTTGTGACATTATATGCTAGCTTGAAAAATGGGTGTCTGATTATTTCTGGCTTGGTACTCTGCTGACATAATCTAATGTTTTGTTTTCGTTGTAAAGCCTTTTTGAAATCGGACAGTGTGGTTAGATTAACGAGAGTCTTGTCTTTAAATAGCTGTAAAATAGTCATATGTTTGAGAAATTGAAGTAATAGGATTTTTAAGGTATTTGAAAATCGCGTCACAGGCTTCAACTGGCTGTTACGTAGGTGGGACGAATTCGTCCCGCCTAGCCCATAGAGGTTAACCTTCTAAAGGAGAGTATGGGCTTTCATATAAAGTTTTAACTAGTCAGTGACCACATCCCGTGAGTACAGAAATTGACGTTGGCGTCATGGAATGTCCCCTTTTCTACTCTAGCATAAAAGCCACTTCCAACCAAATTTATATTAGACTAGAAAATATGGAGCTGTCGCTACAAAATGTCATGGAAAAATTGCAAGATTATGTTTTAATGCTTTTATTGCATCAAATAGTTGTTTTATTCGACAGAATAGAGTATTCTGTTAACTATTGTGTGTGTGTTCTACTGAGGATGGGCCTCTGGGAGATAACACTGACACATACAATGAAAACTGTTGACACAGCAGATCCTGTCTGCTATTTATTATAGGTATCTTTCATACAGATCTTAACCTTGTGACCCATTCTATACATCTGTTGTTCGTCATGTAGGTTGAAAGGGGTGTATCTTGGCTATAAAAGATCTCAGTAGCCATTGTGTTGCCGCTCTCAACGGATCATTAGAAATCGTGAATCGTTGACAAGTCGTTGCTATTGCAAAGCTCTCATTATTAAATATTTAGTTTAAGTATAACTCTGACTTGTGTGATAAGTTTGTCCCTCCTCATTTGATAGTAAAGAAATGAACCACCACAAACAAATCTTCAAACTAAAGAACAATTATTCAGCCTGCAGCTGTTTAAATACTTTAGTCAGGTAAACACATCTGCTCTAAGAACATTTCGGGATGGTACTCTGAAGTAACCATAATAACAACTACAACCACGAAAGACCTTGGGACTTCTGGGGAACGCAACCAGAGACTCTCTGATTAACTATTATCCAGCAGATGGACCGGCGATAGCAGAGAGGGACAACAAATGCATACACTCGTAAATATGTAAATTGCAATTTATTTTCGAACGAGCGGCTGTTTATGTTAAAAGTATTGGCATTTCATGAGAGTAGTTATCAACTGTATTACAGTGAATCATCTCTGACTTTCCCGCTCTTGAACTGTCCCCACCCCTTTCCTTTGTCTACCAAGCCGTCATATCGGCTTAGCCCACTAGGGACTTGTCTATAATTGTTGGTAACCAATGTGTGTTTACGTAATTCTGTGAATGATTTAAAAAGGAACTGTGAGGGCTGGTCCAGAGGGGTTTTGATCTATGAGGTAGCGGCGTGTACAGAGGAAGAGTCCACTTTTCTTGTTGAAAAATTTAAATTATACATTTAATGTTCACAGGATGGCACTCTGCCGGCTCAATAAAAAAAAAAAACTAGCTTGGTTTAGAGTACTTCACTAATTAATAATCTAAAATAGTATTTTGGGAAACAGCAATTTAAAGTGTATTTCTTGGCTAGACTTGACTTTAGGCAACGTGAACACTGTAGCACTTTTTTCGTATTTCAGTCCATTCTTTCGTCTTTCAGTCCGTTCTTTCGACTTTCAGTCTGTTCTTTGTCTTTCAGTTCATTCTTCATTTTTTCCTTTCAATGTTTTCTTCTTTCTTTTTCTTCTGTCTTTCATCTAGATTTCTCCTCCTTTCTTCGTCCATGCGTTCCTCCCAGGTCTTCATTGTGTGCCCTCACCCTTCCGACTCCCATTGACTCCCACACCAATCAGGGATCATGGTAAGACCCAAGTGCAGACTGGGTTAGGTAACAATGTTTATTGTAACAACAGGGGCAGGCAAACGACAGGTCAAGGCAGGCAGGGGTCGATAACCCGAAGTAGGAGCAAAGGTACAGGACGGCAGGCAGGCTCAGGGTCAGGGACAGGCAGAGTGGTCAGGCAGGTGGGCTCGGAGTCAGGACATGCAAGGGTCAAGAACCAGGAGGGCGAGAAAAGAGAAACTGGAAAAGGCAGGAGCTGAGGCACAAAATGCTGGTAGGCTTGAACAAACAATACGAACTGACACAGACAGTCAGAAAACACAGGTATAAATACCCAGAGGATGAGTGGGGAAAATGGACGACACCTGGAGGGGGTGGAGACAAGCACAAGGACAGGTGAAACAGATCAGGGCGTGACAACACCTCTGGAAGGTTCACAGCATAATGCATTTCTGTCTGCAGCACTTTCTGACAACTAGAGGTTAAAAAGGGCTTTATAAAATACACTTAATTGACTGATTGACTTTCGGTTTGAAATGATATTTGAGGTTAATTGCACATGAAATGTACATTTACAACAATTATGAGGCTTCAGTGACTTCAGTGAACCTGTATCTCTCCATCCTAATCAAAGAGAAAAGCCTCCTCTTGTTAGGTTTTTTTTTATCTCACCGATCGTAAATTACTCCGACCCCCTCGGTTAGACAGAACAGAGTGGCACTGAGCCAAATAGCCACCTACATATGAAAAATTACTTTAACACGGACAGCAGAATGGACGTTTCTCTCACACAACACTTAACATCTAAAAACTCTGGCTGGTCCTGTCAGGCAGACCTCACGTGAAATATGATTATTGATGTCCACACTAATGAAGAGATCAATGCACACAGACACACACACACGCACACAAACGCACACACACATGCACACACGCACACACACAAAAATAAACACACTAAACCTGAAAGGTTCCAGTCATCTATCAAGTTGAATAAAAGACAAACAGCATTTATCATCCAGCCAGGTGAGTGGTCCACTACACTACTATAGTAAATACCACATCACTATGGTCCACTACACTACTATAGTAAATACCACATCACTATGGTCCACTACACTACACTACTATAGAAAATACCATATCACTATGGTCCACTACACTACACTACTATAGTAAATACCACAACACTATGGTCCACTACACTACTATAGTAAATACCACAACACTATGGTCCACTACACTACACTACTATAGTAAATACCATATCACTATGGTCCACTACACTACTATAGTAAATACCACAACACTATGGTCCACTACACTACTATAGTAAATACTACATCACTATGGTCCACTACACTACTATAGTAAATACCACATCACTATGGTCCACTACACTACTATAGTAAATACCACAACACTATGGTCCACTACACTACTATAGTAAATACCACATCACTATGGTACACTACACTACTCTACTATAGTAAATACTACATCACTATGGTCCACTACACTACACTACTATAGTAAATACCATATCACTATGGTCCACTACACTACACTACTATAGTAAATACCACATCACTATGGTACACTACACTACACTACTATAGTAAATACCACATCACTATGGTCCACTACACTACCATAGTAAATACCACAACACTATGGTCCACTACACTACTATAGTATATACCACATCACTATGGTCCACTACACTACACTACTATAGTAAATACTACATCACTATGGTCCACTACACTACTATAGTAAATACCACATCACTATGGTCCACTACACTACACTACTATAGTAAATACTACATCACTACGGTCCACTATACTACTATAGTAAATACCACATCACTATGGTCCACTACACTACTATAGTAAATACCACATCACTATGGTCCACTACACTACACTACTATAGTAAATACTACAACACTATGGTCCACTACACTACACTACTATAGTAAATACCACATCACTATGGTCCACTACACTACTATTGTAAATACCACATCACTATGGTCCACTACACTACACTACTATAGTAAATACTACATCACTATGGTCCACTACACTACTATAGTAAATACCACAACACTATGGTCAACAACACTACTATAGTAAATACCACATCACTATGGTCCAATACACTACTATAGTAAATACCACATCACTATGGTCCACAACACTACTATAGTAAATACCACATCACTATGGTCCACTACACTACTATAGTAAATACCACATCACTATGGTCCACTACACTACTATAGTAAATACCACAACACTATGATCCACTACACTACTATAGTAAATACCACAACACTATGGTCCACTACACTACACTACTATAGTAAATACCACATCATTATGGTCCACAACACTACACTACTATTGTAAATACCACAACACTATGGTCCACTACACTACTATAGTAAATACCACATCACTATGGTCCACTACACTACACTACTATAGTAAATACCACATCACTATGGTCCACTACACTACTATAGTAAATACTACATCACTATGGTCCACTACACTACTATAGTAAATACTACATCACTATGGTCCACTACACTACACTACTATAGTAAATACTACATCACTATGGTCCACTACACTACACTACTATAGTAAATACCACATCACTATGGTCCACTACACTACTCTACTATAGTAAATACTACATCACTATGGTCCACTACACTACTAAAGTACTACATCACGATGGTCCACTACACTACACTACACTACTATAGTAAATACCACATCACTATGGTCCACTACACTACACTACTATTTATTTATTTTTTATTTATTTCACCTTTATTTAACCAGGTAGGCAAGTTGAGAACAAGATCTCATTTACAATTGCGACCTGGCCAAGATAAAGCAAAGCAGTTATACAACATACAAAAACACATGTACCATAACATGTACTATAGTAAATACCACATCACTATGGTCAACTACACTACACTACTATAGTAAATACTACATCACTATGGTCCACTACACTACTATAGTAAATACTACATCACTATGGTCCACTACACTACACTACTATTGTAAATACCACAACGCTATGGTCCACTACACTACTATAGTAAATACCACATCACTATGGTCCACTACACTACACTACTATAGTAAATACTACATCACTATGGTCCACTACACTACACTACTATAGTAAATACTACATCACTATGGTCCACTACACTACTCTACTATAGTAAATACTACATCACTATGGTCCACTACACTACTATAGTAAATACCACATCACTATGGTCCACTACACTACTCTACTATAGTAAATACTACATCACTATGGTCCACTACACTACTATAGTAAATACTACATCACTATGGTCCACTACACTACTATAGTAAATACCACATCACTATGGTCCACTACACTACTATAGTAAATACCACAACACTATGGTCCACTACACTACACTACTATAGTAAATACCACATCACTATGGTCCACTACACTACTCTACTATAGTAAATACTACATCACTATGGTCCACTACACTACTATAGTAAATACTACAACACTATGGTCAACTACACTACTATAGTAAATACTACATCACTATGGTCCATGACACTACTATAGTAAATACTACAACACTATGGTCCACTACACTACTATAGTAAATACCACATCACTATGGTCCACTACACTACTATAGTAAATACCACATCACTATGGTCCACTACACTACTATAGTAAATACTACATCACTATGGTCCACTACACTACTATAGTAAATACTACTACACTATGGTCAACTACACTACTATAGTAAATACTACATTACTATGGACCACTACACTACTATAGTAAATACCACATCACTATGGTCCACTAAACTACTATAGTAAATACTACAGCACTATGGTCCACTACTACACTACTATAGTAAATACCACATCACTATGGTCCACTACACTACTATAGTAAATACTACATCACTATGATCCACTACACTACACTACTATAGTAAATACCACATCACTATGGTCCACTACACTACACTACTATTTATTTATTTTATTTATTTCACCTTTATTTAACCAGGTAGGCAAGTTGAGAACAAGTTCTCATTTACAATTGCGACCTGGCCAAGATAAAGCAAAGCAGTTCGACAACATACAAAAACACATGTACCATAACATGTACTATAGTAAATACCACATCACTATGGTCCACTACACTACACTACTATAGTAAATACTACATCACTATGGTCCACTACACTACTATAGTAAATACTACATCACTATGGTCAACTACACTACACTACTATTGTAAATAACACAACGCTATGGTCCACTACACTACTATAGTAAATACCACATCACTATGGTCCACTACACTACACTACTATAGTAAATACCACATCACTATGGTCCACTACTATAGTAAATACTACATCACTATGGTCCACTACACTACTATAGTAAATACTACATCACTATGGTCAACTACACTACACTACTATAGTAAAAACTACATCACTATGGTCCACTACACTACACTACTATAGTAAATACCACATCACTATGGTCCACTACACTACTCTACTATAGTAAATACTACATCACTATGGTCCACTATACTACTATAGTAAATACTACATCACTATGGTCCACTACACTACACTACTATAGTAAATACCACATCACTATGGTCCACTACACTACACTACTATAGTAAATACTACATCACTATGGTCCACTACACTACACAACACTACTATAGTAAATACCACATCACTATGGTCCACTACACTACACTACTATTTATTTATTTTATTTATTTCACCTTTATTTAACCAGGTAGGCAAGTTGAGAACAAGTTCTCATTTACAATTGCGACCTGGCCAAGATAAAGCAAAGCAGTTATACAACATACAAAAACACATGTACAATAACATGTACTATAGTAAATACCACATCACTATGGTCCACTACACTACACTACTATAGTAAATACTACATAACTATGGTCCACTACACTACACTACTATTGTAAATACCACATCACTATGGTCCACTACACTACACTACTAAAGTAAATACCACATCACTATGGTCCACTACACTACACTACTATAGTAAATACTACATCACTATGGTCCACTACACTACACTACTATAGTAAATACCACATCACTATGGTCCACTACACTACTCTACTATAGTAAATACCACATCACTATGGTCCACTACTATAGTAAATACTACATCACTATGGTCCACTACACTACTATAGTAAATACTACATCACTATGGTCAACTACACTACACTACTATAGTAAAAACTACATCACTATGGTCCACTACACTACACTACTATAGTAAATACCACATCACTATGGTCCACTACACTACTCTACTATAGTAAATACTACATCACTATGGTCCACTATACTACTATAGTAAATACTACATCACTATGGTCCACTACACTACACTACTATAGTAAATAACACATCACTATGGTCCACTACACTACACTACTATAGTAAATACTACATCACTATGGTCCACTACACTACACAACACTACTATAGTAAATACCACATCACTATGGTCCACTACACTACACTACTATTTATTTATTTTATTTATTTCACCTTTATTTAACCAGGTAGGCAAGTTGAGAACAAGTTCTCATTTACAATTGCGACCTGGCCAAGATAAAGCAAAGCAGTTATACAACATACAAAAACACATGTACAATAACATGTACTATAGTAAATACCACATCACTATGGTCCACTACACTACACTACTATAGTAAATACTACATAACTATGGTCCACTACACTACACTACTATTGTAAATACCACATCACTATGGTCCACTACACTACACTACTAAAGTAAATACCACATCACTATGGTCCACTACACTACACTACTATAGTAAATACTACATCACTATGGTCCACTACACTACACTACTATATTAAATACCACATCACTATGGTCTACTACACTACTATAGTAAATACCACATCACTATGGTCCACTACACTACTATCGTAAATACCACAACACTATGGTCCACTACATTACACTACTATAGTAAATACCACATCACTATGGTCCACTACACTACTATAGTAAATACTACAACACTATGGTCCACTACACTACACTACTATAGTAAATACTACATCACTATGGTCCACTACACTACACTACTATAGTAAATACCACAACACTATGGTCCAGTACACTACTATAGTAAATACCACATCACTATGGTCTACTACACTACTATAGTAAATACCACATCACTATGGTCCACTACACTACTCTACTATAGTAAATACTACATCACTATGGTCCACTACACTACACTACTATAGTAAATACCACATCACTATGGTCCACTACACTACTATAGTAAATACCACAACACTATGGTCCACTACACTACACTACTATAGTAAATACCACATCACTATGGTCCACTACACCACTATTGTAAATACCACATCACTATGGTCCACTACACTACACTACTATAGTAAATACCACATCACTATGGTCCACTACACTACTATAGTAAATACTACATCACTATGGTCCACTACACTAAACTACTATAGTAAATACTACATCACCATGGTCCACTACACTACACTACTATTGTAAATACCACATCACTATGGTCCACTACACTACACTACTATAGTAAATACTACAACACTATGGTCCACTACACTACTCTACTATAGTAAATACCACAACACTATGGTCCACTACACTACTATAGTAAATACTACATCACTATGGTCCACTACACTACTATAGTAAATACCACATCACTATGGTCCACTACACTACTATAGTAAATACTACATCACTATGGTCCACTACACTACACTACTATAGTAAATACTACAACACTATGGTACACTACACTACACTACTATAGTAAATACTACACCACTATGGTCCACTACACTACACTACTATAGTAAATATCACATCACTATGGTCCACTACACTACTATAGTAAATACCACAACACTATGGTCCACTACACTACTATAGTAAATACCACAACACTATGGTCCACTATACTACTATAGTAAATACTACAACACTATGGTCCACTACACTACTATAGTAAATACCACATCACTATGGTCCACTAAACTACTATAGTAAATACTACAATACTATGGTCCACTACACTAAACTACTATAGTAAATACTACATCACTATGGTCCACTACACTACACTACTATTGTAAATACCACATCACTATGGTCCACTACACAACACTACTATAGTAAATACTACATAACTATGGTCCACTACACTACACTACTATAGTAAATACTACAACACTATGGTCCACTACACTACACTACTATAGTAAATACCACAACACTATGGTCCACTACACTACTATAGTAAATACTACATCACTATGGTCCACTACACTACACTACTATAGTAAATACTACAACACTATGGTCCACTACACTACACTACTATAGTAAATACTACATCACTATGGTCCACTACACTACACTACTATAGTAAATACCACATCACTATGGTCCACTACACTACACTACTATAGTAAATACCACATCACTATGGTCCACTACACTACTATAGTAAATACAACAACACTATGGTCCACTACACTACTATAGTAAATAGCACATCACTACGGTCCACTATACTACTATAGTAAATACTACATCACTATGGTCCACTACACTACACTACTATAGTAAATACCACATCACTATGGTCCACTACACTACTATAGTAAATACCACAACACTATGGTCCACTACACTACTATAGTAAATACCACATCACTATGGTCCACTAAACAACACTACTATAGTAAATACCACAACACTATGGTCCACTACACTACACTACTATAGTAAATACTACATCGCTATGGTCCACTACACTTCTATACTAAATACTACATCACTATGGTCCACTACACTACACTACTATAGTAAATACTACATCAATATGGTCCACTACACTACTATAGTAAATACCACATCACTATGGTCCACTACACTACTATAGTAAATACTACATCACTATGGTCCACTACACTACACTACTATAGTAAATACTACATCACTATGGTCCACTACACTACACTACTATAGTAAATACTACAACACTATGGTCCACTACACTACACTACTATAGTAAATACCACATCACTATGGTCCACTACACCACTATTGTAAATAGCACATCACTATGGTCCACTACACTACACTACTATAGTAAATACCACATCACTATGGTCCACTACACCACTATTGTAAATACCACATCACTATGGTCCACTACACTACACTACTATAGTAAATACCACATCACTATGGTCCACTACACTAAACTACTATAGTAAATACTACATCACCATGGTCCACTACACTACACTACTATTGTAAATACCACATCACTATGGTCCACTACACAACACTACTATAGTAAATACTACATCACTATGGTCCACTACACTACACTACTATAGTAAATACTACAACACTATGGTCCACTACACTACACTACTATAGTAAATACCACAACACTATGGTCCACTACACTACTATAGTAAATACTACATCACTATGGTCCACTACACTACTATAGTAAATACCACATCACTATGGTCCACTACACTACTATAGTAAATACTACATCACTATGGTCCACTACACTACACTAATATAGTAAATACTACAACACTATGGTACACTACACTACACTACTATAGTAAATACTACACCACTATGGTCCACTACACTACACTACTATAGTAAATACCACATCACTATGGTCCACTACACTACTATAGTAAATACCACAACACTATGGTCCACTACACTACTATAGTAAATACCACAACACTATGGTCCACTATACTACTATAGTAAATACTACAACACTATGGTCCACTACACTACTATAGTAAATACCACATCACTATGGTCCACTAAACTACTATAGTAAATACTACAATACTATGGTCCACTACACTAAACTACTATAGTAAATACTACATCACTATGGTCCACTACACTACACTACTATTGTAAATACCACATCACTATGGTCCACTACACAACACTACTATAGTAAATACTACATCACTATGGTCCACTACACTACACTACTATAGTAAATACTACAACACTATGGTCCACTACACTACACTACTATAGTAAATACCACAACACTATGGTCCACTACACTACTATAGTAAATACTACATCACTATGGTCCACTACACTACACTACTATAGTAAATACTACAACACTATGGTCCACTACACTACACTACTATAGTAAATACTACATCACTATGGTCCACTACACTACACTACTATAGTAAATACCACATCACTATGGTCCACTACACTACACTACTATAGTAAATACCACATCACTATGGTCAAATACACTAATATAGTAAATACAACAACACTATGGTCCACTACACTACTATAGTAAATACCACATCACTATGGTCCACTATACTACTATACTAAATACTACATCACTATGGTCCACTACACTACACTACTATAGTAAATACCACATCACTATGGTCCACTACACTACTATAGTAAATACCACAACACTATGGTCCACTACACTACTATAGTAAATACCACATCACTACGGTCCACTAAACTACACTACTATAGTAAATACCACAACACTATGGTCCACTACACTACACTACTATAGTAAATACTACATCGCTATGGTCCACTACACTACTATACTAAATAATACATCACTATGGTCCACTACACTACACTACTATAGTAAATACTACATCAATATGGTCCACTACACTACTATAGTAAATACCACATCACTATGGTCCACTACACTACTATAGTAAATACTACATCACTATGGTCCACTACACTACACTACTATAGCAAATACTACATCACTATGGTCCACTACACTACACTACTATAGTAAATACTACAACACTATGGTACACTACACTACACTACTATAGTAAATACTACACCACTATGGTCCACTACACTACACTACTATAGTAAATACCACATCACTATGGTCCACTACACTACTATAGTAAATACCACAACACTATGGTCCACTACACAACTATAGTAAATACCACAACACTATGGTCCACTACACTACTATAGTAAATACCACATCACTATGGTCCACTACACTACTATAGTAAATACTACAACACTATGGTCCACTACACTAAACTACTATAGTAAATACTACATCACTATGGTCCACTACACTACACTACTATTGTAAATACCACATCACTATGGTCCACTACACAACACTACTATAGTAAATACTACATCACTATGGTCCACTACACTACACTACTATAGTAAATACTACAACACTATGGTCCACTACACTACACTACTATAGTAAATACCACATCACTATGGTCCACTACACTACTATAGTAAATACCACAACACTATGGTCCACTACACTACACTACTATAGTAAATACCACATCACTATGGTCCACTACACCACTATTGTAAATACCACATCACTATGGTCCACTACACTACACTACTATAGTAAATACCACATCACTATGGTCCACTACACTACTATAGTAAATACTACATCACTATGGTCCACTACACTAAACTACTATAGTAAATACTACATCACTATGGTCCACTACACTACACTACTATTGTAAATACCACATCACAATGGTCCACTACACAACACTACTATAGTAAATACTACATCACTATGGTCCACTACACTACTATAGTAAATACTACATCACTATGGTCCACTACACTACTATAGTAAATGCTACATCACTATGGTCCACTACACTACACTACTATAGTAAATACCACAACACTATGGTCCACTACACTACTATAGTAAATACCACAACACTATGGTCCACTATACTACTATAGTAAATACTACAACACTATGGTCCACTACACTACTATAGTAAATACCACATCACTATGGTCCACTAAACTACTATAGTAAATACTACAATACTATGGTCCACTACACTAAACTACTATAGTAAATACTACATCACTATGGTCCACTACACTACACTACTATTGTAAATACCACATCACTATGGTCCACTACACAACACTACTATAGTAAATACTACATCACTATGGTCCACTACACTACACTACTATAGTAAATACTACAACACTATGGTCCACTACACTACACTACTATAGTAAATACCACAACACTATGGTCCACTACACTACTATAGTAAATACTACATCACTATGGTACACTACACTACACTACTATAGTAAATACTACAACACTATGGTCCACTACACTACACTACTATAGTAAATACTACATCACTATGGTCCACTACACTACACTACTATAGTAAATACCACATCACTATGGTCCACTACACTACACTACTATAGTAAATACCACATCACTATGGTCAAATACACTAATATAGTAAATACAACAACACTATGGTCCACTACACTACTATAGTAAATACCACATCACTATGGTCCACTATACTACTATACTAAATACTACATCACTATGGTCCACTACACTACACTACTATAGTAAATACCACATCACTATGGTCCACTACACTACTATAGTAAATACCACAACACTATGGTCCACTACACTACTATAGTAAATACCACATCACTACGGTCCACTAAACTACACTACTATAGTAAATACCACAACACTATGGTCCACTACACTACACTACTATAGTAAATACTACATCGCTATGGTCCACTACACTACTATACTAAATAATACATCACTATGGTCCACTACACTACACTACTATAGTAAATACTACATCAATATGGTCCACTACACTACTATAGTAAATACCACATCACTATGGTCCACTACACTACTATAGTAAATACTACATCACTATGGTCCACTACACTACACTACTATAGCAAATACTACATCACTATGGTCCACTACACTACACTACTATAGTAAATACTACAACACTATGGTACACTACACTACACTACTATAGTAAATACTACACCACTATGGTCCACTACACTACACTACTATAGTAAATACCACATCACTATGGTCCACTACACTACTATAGTAAATACCACAACACTATGGTCCACTACACAACTATAGTAAATACCACAACACTATGGTCCACTACACTACTATAGTAAATACCACATCACTATGGTCCACTACACTACTATAGTAAATACTACAACACTATGGTCCACTACACTAAACTACTATAGTAAATACTACATCACTATGGTCCACTACACTACACTACTATTGTAAATACCACATCACTATGGTCCACTACACAACACTACTATAGTAAATACTACATCACTATGGTCCACTACACTACACTACTATAGTAAATACTACAACACTATGGTCCACTACACTACACTACTATAGTAAATACCACATCACTATGGTCCACTACACTACTATAGTAAATACCACAACACTATGGTCCACTACACTACACTACTATAGTAAATACCACATCACTATGGTCCACTACACCACTATTGTAAATACCACATCACTATGGTCCACTACACTACACTACTATAGTAAATACCACATCACTATGGTCCACTACACTACTATAGTAAATACTACATCACTATGGTCCACTACACTAAACTACTATAGTAAATACTACATCACTATGGTCCACTACACTACACTACTATTGTAAATACCACATCACAATGGTCCACTACACAACACTACTATAGTAAATACTACATCACTATGGTCCACTACACTACTATAGTAAATACTACATCACTATGGTCCACTACACTACTATAGTAAATACTACATCACTATGGTCCACTACACTACACTACTATAGTAAATACCACAACACTATGGTCCACTACACTACTATAGTAAATAATACATCACTATGGTCCACTACACTACTATAATAAATACTACATCACTATGGTCCACTACACTAAACTACTATAGTAAATACTACATCACTATGGTCCACTACACTACTATAGTAAATACCACATCACTATGGTCCACTACACTACTATAGTAAATACTACATCACTATGGTCCACTACACTATACTACTATAGTAAATACTACAACACTATGGTACACTACACTACACTACTATAGTAAATACTACACCACTATGGTCCACTACACTACACTACTATAGTAAATACCACATCACTATGGTCCACTACACTACTATAGTAAATACCACAACACTATGGTCCACTACACTACTATAGTAAATACAACAACACTATGGTCCACTATACTACTATAGTAAATACTACAACACTATGGTCCACTACACTACTATAGTAAATACCACATCACTATGGTCCACTACACTACTATAGTAAATACTACAATGCTATGGTCCACTACACTAAACTACTATAGTAAATACTACATCACTATGGTCCACTACACTACACTACTATTGTAAATACCACATCACTATGGTCCACTACACAACACTACTATAGTAAATACTACATCACTATGGTCCACTACACTACACTACTATAGTAAATACTACAACACTATGGTCCACTACACTACACTACTATAGTAAATACCACAACACTATGGTCCACTACACTACTATAGTAAATACTACATCACTATGGTCCACTACACTACACTACTATAGTAAATACTACAACACTATGGTCCACTACACTACACTACTATAGTAAATACTACATCACTATGGTCCACTACACTACACTACTATAGTAAATACCACATCACTATGGTCCACTACACTACACTACTATAGTAAATACCACATCACTATGGTCCACTACACTACTATAGTAAATACCACAACACTATGGTCCACTACACTACGCTACTATAGTAAATACCACATCACTATGGTCCACTACACTACTATAGTAAATACAACAACACTATGGTCCACTACACTACTATAGTAAATACCACATCACTATGGTACACTACACTACTCTACTATAGTAAATACTACATCACTATGGTCCACTACACTACTATAGTAAATACCACATCACTATGGTCCACTACACTACACTACTATAGTAAATACCACAACACTATGGTCCACTACACTACTATAGTAAATACAACATCACTATGGTCCACTACACTACTATAGTAAATACTACATCACTATGGTCCACTACACTACACTACTATAGTAAATACCACATCACTATGGTCCACTACACTACTATAGTAAATATCACAACACTATGGTCCACTACACTACTATAGTAAATACCACATCACTATGGTCCACTAAACTACACTACTATAGTAAATACCACAACACTATGGTCCACTACACAACACTACTATTGTAAATACCACATCACAATGGTCCACTACACAACACTACTATAGTAAATACCACAACACTATGGTCCACTACACTACTATAGTAAATACCACATCACTATGGTCCACTACACTACTATAGTAAATACTACATCACTATGGTCCACTACACTATACTATTATAGTAAATACTACATCACTATGGTCCACTACACTACTATAGTAAATACTACATCACTATGGTCCACTACACTACTATAGTAAATACTACATCACTATGGTCCACTACACAACACTACTATAGTAAATACCACAACACTATGGTCCACTACACTACTATAGTAAATACCACATCACTATGGTCCACTACACTACTATAGTAAATACTACATCACTATGGTCCACTACACTATACTACTATAGTAAATACTACAACACTATGGTACACTACACTACACTACTATAGTAAATACTACACCACTATGGTCCACTACACTACACTACTATAGTAAATACCACATCACTATGGTCCACTACACTACTATAGTAAATACCACAACACTATGGTCCACTACACTACTATAGTAAATACAACAACACTATGGTCCACTATACTACTATAGTAAATACTACAACACTATGGTCCACTACACTACTATAGTAAATACCACATCACTATGGTCCACTACACTACTATAGTAAATACTACAATGCTATGGTCCACTACACTAAACTACTATAGTAAATACTACATCACTATGGTCCACTACACTACACTACTATTGTAAATACCACATCACTATGGTCCACTACACAACACTACTATAGTAAATACTACATCACTATGGTCCACTACACTACACTACTATAGTAAATACTACAACACTATGGTCCACTACACTACACTACTATAGTAAATACCACAACACTATGGTCCACTACACTACTATAGTAAATACTACATCACTATGGTCCACTACACTACACTACTATAGTAAATACTACAACACTATGGTCCACTACACTACACTACTATAGTAAATACTACATCACTATGGTCCACTACACTACACTACTATAGTAAATACCACATCACTATGGTCCACTACACTACACTACTATAGTAAATGCCACATCACTATGGTCCACTACACTACTATAGTAAATACCACAACACTATGGTCCACTACACTACGCTACTATAGTAAATACCACATCACTATGGTCCACTACACTACACTACTATAGTAAATACCACATCACTATGGTCCACTACACTACACTACTATAGTAAATACCATATCACTATGGTCCACTACACTACTATAGTAAATACAACAACACTATGGTCCACTACACTACTATAGTAAATACCACATCACTATGGTCCACTATACTACTATAGTAAATACTACATCACTATGGTCCACTACACTACACTACTATAGTAAATACTACATCACTATGGTCCACTACACTACTATAGTAAATACCACATCACTATGGTCCACTAAACTACACTACTATAGTAAATACCACAACACTATGGTCCACTACACTACACTACTATTGTAAATACCACATCACAATGGTCCACTACACAACACTACTATAGTAAATACCACAACACTATGGTCCACTACACTACTATAGTAAATACCACATCACTATGGTCCACTACACTACTATAGTAAATACTACATCACTATGGTCCACTACACTATACTATTATAGTAAATACTACAACACTATGGTACACTACACTACACTACTATAGTAAATACTACACCACTATGGTCCACTACACTACACTACTATAGTAAATACCACATCACTATGGTCCACTACACTACTATAGTAAATACCACAACACTATGGTCCACTACACTACGCTACTATAGTAAATACTACATCACTATGGTCCACTACACTACACTACTATAGTAAATACCACATCACTATGGTCCACTACACTAAACTACTATAGTAAATACCACATCACTATGGTCCACTACACTACACTACTATAGTAAATACTACAACACTATGGTCCACTACACTACTATAGTAAATACTACATCACTATGGTCCACTACACTACTATAGTAAATACTACACCACTATGGTCCACTACACTACACTACTATAGTAAATACCACAACACTATGGTCCACTATACTACTATAGTAAATACTACATCACTATGGTCCACTACACTACACTACTATAGTAAATACCACAACACTATGGTCCACTACACTACTATAGTAAATACCACAACACTATGGTCCACTACACTACTATAGTAAATACCACATGACTATGGTCCACTAAACTACACTACTATAGTAAATACCACAACACTATGGTCCACTACACTACACTACTATAGTAAATACTACATCACTATGGTCCACTACACTACTATACTAAATACTACATCACTATGGTCCACTACACTACACTACTATAGTAAATACTACATCACTATGGTCCACTACACTACTATAGTAAATACCACAACAATATGGTCCACTACACTAATATAGTAAATACCACATCACTATGGTCCACTACACTACTATAGTAAATACCACAACACTATGGTCCACTACACTACTATAGTAAATACCACATCACTATGGTCCACTACACTACACTACTATAGTAAATACCACAACACTATGGTCCACTACACTAATATAGTAAATACCACATCACTATGGTCCACTACACTACACTATTATAGTAAATACCACATCACTATGGTCCACTACACTACTATAGTATATACCACAACACTATGTCTACGTCCTAACAAACTGAAGCTCTCACAGAATTTGGACATGGAAATCATTGGTGTCCGGTTTCCTTTTGATTAATTTCTTGTGTTGTCCTGCTTCAGTTTCTTCCTGAAGTGCAGTCATACCGAAGTCGTCTCCAAACCTGTTCCTGCATTTTCCCAGCACTTAATTTGGGAAACCTAGTGAAATCTGTTCAGGAACATCGATAGTAACACGTTTTCACAACAAAACATGTTTAATTAAACTGTTGACAGCCCCTCTATCTGCGTGCTGGAGAAAGGAATGAAGGAGAGAGGGGAGGAGATGGAAATGCAAGGTAGTGAGATATTCTTTAGCGAGACACATGAAAAATGGGATGTACTGTAAATAAATAATTGTTTTCTAATGTATAATATGACCTGCATGTCGTCTCATTTCTCTCTCTCTCTCACTCTCTCGCTGTCTCTCAAAATCATATCCAAAATGTATTTTGGCTACATAGTACAGCCATTTTTGTGCCTTTTGTTGGTGTTGGATGGATGGGGACAGAGTGGACTTTAATTTATTTACTTGGATAGAATTTAAGTAAGTCATATTAGATCAGTGTCTAACACAAACTATGAAACAGGCATACTTTTCGCCAACCTTGACCAAAAATAACCTTATTTTGTTAGATTTTACACCCGTTGTTACTCTATAAATACATGTATGTAAAGACATTCTGGGGGCTTTAAAAAAAAATCCTGGGGGAGTATGCCCAGATCCCCCTAAAAGTGGCTTAGCGCCCCTATCCATGAATCTCTAGTGACGTCCCTGGATAACAGTACTGCTGAAGATAATCCTGGGTAACAGTAACCTGGGTAACAGTATCCTGGGTAACAGTACTGCTGAAGAGAATCATGGGTAATAGTGTCCTGGTTAACAGTATCTTGGGTAACAGTAGCCTGGGTAACAATATCCTGGCAACAGTATCCTGGGTAACAGTACTGCTGAAGAGAATCCTGGGTAACAGTATCCTGGGTAACAGTACTGCTGAAGAGAATCCTGGGTAACAGTACTGCTGAAGATAATCCTGGGTAACAGTACTGCTGAAAATAATCCTGGGTAACAGTATTGCTGAAGAGAATCCTGGGTAACAGTATCCTGGGTAACAGTACTTCTAGGTCTTAGGAAGGCAGTAGCAGAGCACTTAGCCATCTGTTACACGTGTGTGCCTCGTTATGGATGCAGAACGAAACTATTAGATGAGAGGGGAGGAGGAGAGGGAGGAGGGGAGGAAGCGAGGAGGAGGGGATGAGGGGAGGAGAGGAGGAAGAGGTAATTGAAAAAGTGAACTATAATGTAGAAAAGTGGATTTGAGTTGACAGTCACAGAGGTAAAGGAGGAGATTGGAGATGAAAGCCAGGGAGGAACGGAAACATTACAGGAATATTTAGGAACTGGGGAAATATGAAAATACCTTTGGGGAAAAAGAAGGTAAAACTTCACTAAGAAAGTTTCTATGCGGCTCAAACTTTGCTTGACATAAATTGAGAGAAAGAGAGAGAGCCCGGAATTCACATGAAGCATCTCACATGATTAGAATGATCAATGTTTGAGGGTCTGACCACCCAAGTGGCTCTGGTTCATCTGTGACCCACAAGACTGTGTTAACCCTCTGCGCTAAATCCTAAAAGACTGTGTGTTAGCCCACTGAGCAATAGCCTAGAATGAACTATGTTTCAACCAAGCCAAACAGAGACCACCCTAACTCAGAAACACCAGAGGTCTGAGGCCATGTGCTGTGACTAACAGATGTAAATAATGTATAAGTCTATATTACAGAGTGGTTATGAAAAGTTTCCTCCCATCATAGACCACCGTAATGTTCCCATCATAGACCACTGTAATGTTCCCATCACAGACCACTGTAATGTTCCCATCACAGACCACTGTAATGTCCCCATCACAGACCACTGTAATGTTCCCATCTTAGACCACTGTAATGTTCCCATCACAGACCACTGTAATGTTCCCATCATAGACCACTGTAATGTTCCCATCATAGACAACTGAAATGTTCCCATCATAGACCACTGTAATGTTCCCATCATAGACGACTGTAATGTTCCCATCATAGACGACTGTAATGTTCCCATCATAGACTACAGTAATGTTCCCATCATAGACCACTGTAATGTTCCCATCATAGACCACTGTAATGTTCCCATCATAGACCACTGTAATGTTCCCATCATAGACCACTGTATTGTTCCCATCATAGACCACTGTAATGTTCCCATCATAGACCACTGTAATGTTCCCATCATAGACCACTGTATTGTTCCCATCATAGACCATTTGTCATGCCCTGATCTGAGAGAGACGTTTTTCTCTGTTTGGTTAGGTCAGGGTGTGACATGGGGTGGGCATTCTATGTTTTGTATTTCTTTGTGTTTGGCCGAGTATGGTTCCTAATCAGAGGCAGCTGTCTATCGTTGTCTCTGATTGGGAATCATACTTAGGCAGCCCTTTTCCCTCCTTCAGTTGTGGGATCTTGTTTTTGTACAGCTCAGTAAAGCCTGCAGAACGTGATGTTCGTTTTCCTTTGTTTGTTGTTTTGATTTAGTGTTCTGAGTTATAATAAATACTAATCATGAGCACATACCATGCTGCACCTTGGTCTCCTCTCTACGACGTGCATCACACCATTGTAATGTTCTCATCACAGACCAGCGTAATGTTTCCCATCATAGACAACAGACCACTGTAATGTTCCCATCATAGACCACCATAATATACCCATCATAGACCACTGTAATGTTCCCATCATAGACCACTGTAATGTTCCCATCATAGACCACTGCAATGTTTCTATCATTGACCACTGTAATGTTCCCATCATAGACCACTAAATGTTCCCATCATAGACCACTGTAATGTTCCCATCATAGACCACTGTAATGTTCCCATTATAGACCACTGTAATGTTCCCATCATAGACCACTAAATGTTCCCATCATAGACCACTGTAATGTTCCCATCATATACCACTGTAATGTTCCCTTCATAGACACCTGTAATGTTCACACTGTAACAACACCAAGCCTTACAGCAAGTCAATCAAGGTAATATTATATTGCCCACATACACTTAGAGTCCAGGAGCAATAACAACTTGTAGGATCTCCATCCATACAGGAGAAAAAGGTTGTCACTCATAGCAGCCATACCACACAGCAATACGCCAACAGTTAAGCCTTACAATAAATACACAAAGTGTCTATGCGGAGGAGTAATATCACCACTTGGCTTTTCCTCAGTACAGGACAGGAAGTATAGCAACACTTCTGGGTACCTACAGCAAGCTGAGTGCCTTCGTGTCTCACTGCGCGCTGTGCTGTGGACTGACGTCACCCGGTCCGGTGTTTCCCTCCGGTCCAACTGGTTGGGACGTGGACATCTCCAGTTCGCTGCTGCTGCTGCTGCTGCTCACCGCCCGCACAGAAGACAGAAAGGAAAAGGAGCGAGCCTCCATCGAGCACGGTAAAGTCCCTAAATTAGCTTTTGTTTTTGTTACTTTTGATTGTGTATTTTAGTACATGGCACAAACATGTTTGCGCACGAAATATTATATGTGTATGGGCGGGGGAAAACAAAAAAAATGAAAAAAATGAAATATTATTATTGTTGAAAATGTATTTCTGCACTCTGTTTAAAATAATATTTATAATTGTGCTCCTATTACAGGTTATAATTCGAATAACAGTGCGTCACCACCGGGCGCACGCTGGTTAAATCAACGTTGCTTCCACATCTTTTTTTTTCTTCAATTAAATTACTTTCAACCAACGTGGAGCTGGCTGGTAATATACGTTGAATTGACGTCTGTGCCCAAGTGGATATATTCGTGTAGGTGGGTGTTGTGTTTCTCCAATCCATTATGATAAATGAGGGTTAAATTAGGATATAATGTGTTGTGAATAAACTATTAACAGCAGAAGAGGTTTGTTGTGATGTACTGCTTTTCATTTTGTATTCAATATTTCTGCTCTCCATAGATTTCGTGATGCGGAATGCATGCGTAAAATCAGACAGAGGCGACCTACACAAGAGCCAACATGACACTTCACCACTGCTTGTTTTACCTCTAAACAAACATGCATCCTGAACGACGTGCTTTCCTCTATTCTTACGTGCAATAATACATTAGAAGACTTAGAAGATGGAGAATATATCTATCTCGAACACCCGCAGGGTATTTCCGGTGGTGTGTAACGAATCCACGGACTATTATTATCTGAGCGCGACTAACCGGACAGATCTGAACTGCACTCCCCAATCAGAGTTCTACTTTTACGCGGACCTCTATGTAGTCCTGCCTGTGATATATTCGGTAATATGCGCCGTGGGGTTAACGGGGAACACGGCCGTTATTTACGTTATCCTCAAAGCGCCCAAAATGAAGACCGTGACCAATATGTTTATCCTAAACTTGGCGATAGCCGACGACCTGTTTACCTTGGTCCTACCCATCAACATCGCCGAGCATCTGCTCCACTACTGGCCCTTAGGAGAGGTGCTGTGTAAGATCATCCTGAGCATAGACCACTATAACATCTTCTCCAGTATCTACTTCCTGACGGTCATGAGTGTGGACCGTTATCTGGTCGTCCTGGCGACGGTGCGTTCAAAGCGTATGCCATACCGCACGTACCGCGCGGCCAAGATAGTGAGCCTGTGCGTCTGGATCCTCGTGATTCTCATCGTGATGCCGTTCACTGTATTCGCCGGGGTCTATATCAGTCCCGATGACTTGGAACGGAAAAGCTGCGTTCTCAGCTTCCCAAGCCCAGAGAGTTTGTGGTTCAAGGCGAGCCGGATATACACCTTGATCCTCGGCTTCGCCATCCCTGTGTCGACCATATGTATTCTCTACACCATGATGTTGTACAAACTACGGAACATGCGCCTCAACTCCAACGCCAAGGCTCTGGACAAGGCTAAAAAGAAAGTAACTATTATGGTGTTTATAGTCTTAGCGGTGTGTCTGTTCTGTTGGACAGGGTTTCACCTCAGCACCATAGTGGCTCTCACCACCGACCTGAGGACCACTCCGCTGCTCATCGGGTTGTCCTACTTCATCACCAGCCTCAGCTACGCCAACTCTTGTCTGAACCCTTTTCTTTACGCCTTCCTGGATGACAGCTTCAGGAAAGCGTTCAAAAAGATGCTAGAATGTAGACCGGCAGGAATGTAGTCGCCTACAGGTTTAGTGGATTCATGTCAATATGGTATGTTAATATTGATGCCATTCAAAACAAACTATGATCATATTATTTATGTTTGCTTGAATCTACATTAGGTGATTATTATTGTTGCCATGGTATGACTTAAATATTTAATATGGTATATATAATATGGAATATATCATATGGAATCATATAGATTCTGGCCAGGATTGGAGGGGAGTTTTTCTTTTTCATGGACATTTGTCTCCCCCTGGTGTCCTGAGAGGGCAGGTAGTCTACACTGTAGTGAGGGCAGGTAGTCTACACTGTAGTGAAGGCCGGTAGTCTACACTGTAGTGAAGGCAGGTAGTCTACACTGTAGTGAGGGCAGGTAGTCTACACTGTAGTGAGGGCAGGTAGTCTACACTGTTCTGAGGGCAGGTAGTCTACACTGGAGTGAAGGTAGGAAGTCTACACTGTAGTGAAGGCAGGAAGTCTACACTGTAGTGAGGGCAGGTAGTCTACACTGTAGTGAAGGCAGGTAGTCTACACTGTAGTGAAGGCAGGTAGTCTACACTGTAGTGAAGGCAGGTAGTCTTCACTGTAGTGAAGGCAGGTCGTCTACACTGTAGTGAGGGCAGGTAGTCTACACTGTAGTGAAGGCAGGTAGTCTACACTGTAGTGAGGGCAGGTAGTCTACACTGTAGTGAAGGCAGGTAGTCTACACTGTAGTGAGGGCAGGTAGTCTACACTGTAGTGAGGGCAGGTAGTCTTTGCTGTAAATATATAGGCGTTATTCTGGCCTGTCATTGTGAACCATAGACAAACTGGGTCAACTATAGTGGATAGTCCTAATACAACTAAAGATGTGAACTAATTCTACCTTTCAGTCAGTCTATCTTACGGATAATAATAACAATATCAACATATTTCCATGTTCAAGTTCAAATAATCATTTGTGTTGACATGACACACTTTGAAAATGACTTGTTGCTTTTCCGATACCAAGAGAGTCCACATGTTGTGTTCATAGGTAGCAGTTATACACTGTATCATACAGACATAAATTCATTGATTTTTTTTTTTTTTATATCTGCTGACAAATAAAACATAAGCAAACAACTGTGTGGTTTATTTGTAGTAGGGCTGTCGTTCATAATGGACCTTAGAGAGAACACTGTGTTTTATTTGTAGGAGGGGAAAAATAGGCCATCATTTATAATGGACCTTAGAGAGAACACCTTGTTTATTTGTAGGAGGGGAAATATAGGCCATCATTTATAATGGACCTTACAGAGCACCCTGGGGTTTATTTGTAGGAGGGCAATATACAGTAGGCCATCATTTATAATGGACCTTACAGAGAACACTGGTTTATTTGTAGGAGGGCAATATAGGCCATCATTTATAATGTACCTTAGAGAGAACGCTGTGTTTAATTTGTAGGAGGGGAAATATAGGCCATCATTTATAATGGACCTTAGAGAAAACACTGTGTTTCATTTGTAGGAGGGGAAATATAGGCCATCATTTATAATGGACCTTAGAGAAAACACTGTGTGGTCTCATGTCGACCACATCCCACGTCATGTGATGTGTAGATTCAGCTGTTAATCAAATCACAGTTTATTCGTCACGTTCATAGGATAAAGGGTGCAAATGGTAACAGTGAAATGTTTACTTACAAGCTCTCAACAGTGCAGTACACTTTAAGAAAAAAATATTCACAAATATTCAATAAAAAAGTAGTAAAAAAAATAGTATTGTATTGTATACACAATAAGAAAATACAGTATAAAATGAAATGTGCTTAATAAATTGAAATGAATGAATAATGCAATTAGATATAGGCAATGTTTAATTCCATCCTTTATAAATCTCAGCAGTCATTACAGTACAAGTAGATTCATTCTTACACTTTACTTATTCATTGGATATGATTTATCTGCTGACTGTCACATAGACTTACATACCAGAAATACAAAAATGTTTAAATATACAGAACCAAAAATATAAACGCAACACGCAACAATTTCAACGACTTCAATGAGTTACAGTACCAGTTCATATAAGGAAATCAGTCATTTTAAAATAAATTCATTAGGCCCTAATCTATGGATTTCACATGTCTGGGCAGGGGCGCAGACGTTGACTGTTCATTTATCTACCATAAGCTTTCTTCCAACGTCGTTTTAGAGAATTTGTCAATACGTCAAACCAGACTCGCACCCCGAAGACCCCGTGTAACCACAGGGGTGCCAGGCCCAGCCAATCAGAACAAGTTTTTCCCCAACAAAAGGGCTTTCTTTATTACAGATATAAACACTCCTCAGTTTCATCGGCTGCCAAGGTGGCTAGTCTCAGACGATCCCGCAGGTTAAAGAAGCCAGATGTGGAAGTCCTGGGCTGGTGTGGTTACACGTGGTCTTCGGGTTGTGAGTCCTAAATTATTTCTTATTAAAAATAAAAGAAACAATCATGTCCAATGATACACTGTGCTAACCTAGATATCTCCAGAGTCATATAGTGTATTTAGAGAGTTGAGCCAACTCTAGACATTCAATAGACCAGCCTGGTTGCCAGTCTGTTTAGAAAACATTCCACTCCTTGTAGGCCTACTCCTTGACAAGGACTGGAATGTTATCTAAAAATACTGTCAACCAGGCTAGACATCCAGTTACATAACATCATTTAAATAATATAAAATGTATTCTATTGCCATGTTATGTTAATGGTATGCTAATATTGGTGCCATAGAATTTTACAATGTCATGTTAAATCAAAATCAAATTAAGAAAAATGGTCACATGCGTCGAATACAACACGTGAAATTTCACCCAACAGTGAAATGCTTACTTACAAGCCCTTAACCAACAATGCAGTTTTTAGAAAAATACCTTACAAAATAAGAAATAAAAGTAACAAATAATTAAAGAACAGTAGTAAAATTCACAATAGCGAGTCTATATACAAGGGGAGTCAATGTGGTACAGAGTCAATGTGCGGGGGCACCCAGTTAGTCGAGGTAATTGAGGTAATATATACATGTAGGTAGAGTTATTAAAGTGACTTATGCATAGATAATAACACATCATAATGCAGAAACCTCAATGTCCCAACTCTGTAAACCCATGACTCTGGACAGCTCTATATGAAGCTGGGCTGACTTACAAAATGACTGTTATTAAGGGTGTTATTTCTGAAAGCCATAACTGGTGAAACAGAGAGTAAAACACGTCCTCTCCTTTTCCACCGACTCGCTCTCTCTAATACAACTGTTGTGAAAACACAGTTAAGCTTGTTATCAATATGACACATCATTCAGTGCAACATATAAATGCAATCTCTCTCTCTCTCGTGGTTTGATAGGTCGGCAGGTAGCCTAGCGGTT
The DNA here is from genome assembly GCF_965601325.2 of Salmo salar. NCBI lineage: Eukaryota > Metazoa > Chordata > Actinopteri > Salmoniformes > Salmonidae > Salmo > Salmo salar. The sequence continues at coordinate 8,362,757 of NC_138303.1, forward strand.
AGAGCGTTGGGCCTTGTAACCGAAAGGTCGCTGGTTTAAATTTCCACAAGGTGTTGATCAACCGTTGAACGAGACACTTAAAACCCTAATTTGCTCCTAAGGCTGATCCTGTAAAAACAGGGGTGTCAAACTCATTCCACGAAGAGCCGAGTGTCTGCGTGGTTTTTTGTTTCGTCCTTTTCAATGAAGACCTAGACAACCAGGTGGGGGGAGTTCCTTACTTAATTAGTGGCCTTAATTCACCAATAAAGTATAAGGGTGGAGCAAACACCAGCAGACACTTGGCCCTCCTTGGAATGAGTTTGACGTGTTGTAAAACAATACATTTCACCAATACAGTTTCAGTGATAATAAACAACAAATAATAATAAACTGTGTTATTTTTATTTTTTTATATAACCATTCCATTTATTACATTTTAGCCAATATAATGAGCCTGTCTGCCGATATGTCCACATACCAGCCACCGCTGACACACTTGCACACACACAAGAACACACGACACACACACGCACGCACGCACGCACGCACACACACACACACACACACACACACACACACACACACAACCCATGCACACACCCATCCACACACACACACACACACACACACACACACACACACACACACACACACACACACACACACACACACACACACACACACACACACACACACGAGTCCATGGTGTCCTTAAAGTGACAGTGAGGAGAGAGAGAAGACGAGTGGAATGATGTCCCCACCATGTTACTTTTAGGTGTTAAAATACATTTTATCAAGCAGCAGGTAGCCTATCAGTTCCAGAATTCGGACGGTAACCGAAAAGTCACTAGTTCGAAACCCTGATCTGACAAGGTGAAACATCTGCCCATGTGCCCTTGAGCAAGGCACACAACTCTAATGGCTCCTTGGTGGCCGTTGATTTAAAAAAAAAACATTTTTAGTCATTTAGCAGACGCTCTTATCCAGAGCAGTGAATAGTGAGAGTAGTGAATGCATACATTTCATAAAAAAAACTTCCCGTACTGGTCCCCCGTGGGAATCGAACCCACAGCCCTGGCGTTGCAAACACCATGCTCTACCAACTGAGCCACACGGGACCCTTTGGTCATGGCTGTAACCTGGCTGTGAGCCCACTCTCGAGGAGCCTCACAGCAACAAAGAGGAGGAGGAGGAGCCTCACAGCCACATAGAGGAGGAGGAGCCTCACAGCCACAAAGAGGTGGAGGAGGAGCCTCAAAGGAGGAGGAGGAGCCTCACAGCCACAAAGAGGAGGAGGAGCCTCACAGCCACATAGAGGAGGAGGAGGAGCCTCACAGCCACAAAGAGGAGGAGGAGGAGCCTCACAGCCACAAAGAGGAGGAGGAGGAGCCTCACAGCCACAAAGAGGAGGAGGAGGAGCCTCACAGCCACATAGAGGAGGAGGAGGAGCCTCACAGCCACATAGAGGAGGAGGAGGAGCCTCACAGCCACATAGAGGAGGAGGAGCCTCACAGCCACAAAAAGGAGGAGGAGGAGCCTCACAGCCACATAGAGGAGGAGGAGGAGCCTCACAGCCACATAGAAGAGGAGGAGGAGCCTCACAGCCACATAGAAGAGGAGGAGGAGCCTCACAGCCACATAGAGGAGGAGGAGGAGCCTCACAGCCACATAGAGGAGGAGGAGGAGCCTCACAGCCACATAGAGGAGGAGGAGGAGCCTCACAGCCACATAGAGGAGGAGGAGCTTCACAGCCACATAGAGGAGGAGGAGCCTCACAGCCACATAGAGGAGGAGGAGGAGCCTCACAGCCACATAGAGGAGGAGGAGCTTCACAGCCACAAAGAGGAGGAGGAGGAGACTAACAGCCACAAAAAGGAGGAGGAGCCTCACAGCAACAAAGAGGAGGAGGAGGAGCCTCACAGCGACATAGAGGAGGAGGAGGAGCCTCACAGCTACATAGAGGAGGAGGAGCCTCACAGCCACATAGAGGAGGAGGAGCCTCTCAGCCACATAGAGGAGGAGGAGGAGCCTCACAGCCACATAGAGGAGGAGGAGCTTCACAGCCACATAGAGGAGAAGGAGGAGCCTCACAGCCACATAGAGGAGGAGGAGCTTCACAGCCACAAAGAGGAGGAGGAGGAGCCTCACAGCCACAAAAAGGAGGAGGAGGAGACTAACAGCCACAAAGAGGAGGAGGAGCCTCACAGCAACAAAGAGGAGGAGGAGGAGCCTCACAGCCACATAGAGGAGGAGGAGGAGCCTCACAGCCACATAGAGGAGGAGGAGCCTCACAGCCACATAGAGGAGGAGGAGGAGCCTCACAGCCACATAGAGGAGGAGGAGGAGCCTCACAGCCACATAGAAGAGGAGGAGGAGCCTCACAGCCACAAAAAGGAGGAGGAGGAGACTAACAGCCACAAAGAGGAGGAGGAGCCTCACAGCCACATAGAAGAGGAGGAGGAGCCTCACAGCCACAAAAAGGAGGAGGAGGAGACTAACAGCCACAAAGAGCAGGAGGAGCCTCACAGCAACAAAGAGGAGGAGGAGGAGCCTCACAGCCACATAGAGGAGGAGGAGGAGCCTCACAGCCACATAGAAGAGGAGGAGGAGCCTCACAGCCACAAAAAGGAGGAGGAGGAGACTAACAGCCACAAAGAGGAGGAGGAGCCTCACAGCAACAAAGAGGAGGAGGAGGAGCCTCACAGCCACATAGAGGAGGAGGAGGAGCCTCACAGCCACATAGAAGAGGAGGAGGAGCCTCACAGCCACAAAAAGGAGGAGGAGGAGACTAACAGCCACAAAGAGGAGGAGGAGCCTCACAGCCACATAGAGCAGGAGGAGGAGTCTCACAGCCACAAAAAGGAGGAGGAGGAGACTAACAGCCACAAAGAGGATGGGAGACTAACAGCCACAAAGAGGAGGAGGAGCCTCACAGCCACATAGAGGAGGAGGAGCCTCACAGCCACATAGAGGAGGAGGAGGAGCCTCACAGCCACATAGAGGAGGAGGAGGAACCTCTCAGCCACATGGAGGAGGAGCCTCACAGCCACATAGAGGAGGAGGAGGAGCCTCACAGCCACAAACCTCCACCCCACTATAACCTCCACCCCACTATAACCTCTACCTCTACCCCACTATAACCTCCACCCCACTATAACCTCCACCCCACTACAACCTCCACCCCACTATAACCTCCACCCCACTATAACCTTCATCCCACTATAACCTCTACCCCACTACAACCTCCACCCCACTATAAACTTCACCCCACTATAACCTCTACCCCACTATAACCTCTACCCCTCTATAACTACCCCACTACAACCTCCACCCACTATAACCTCCACCCCACTAAAGGCTCCACCCCACTACAACCTCCACCCCACTACAACCTCCACCCCACTACAACCTCCACCCCACTATAACCTCTACCTCCACCCCACTATAACCTCTACCCCACTATAACCTCTACCTCCACCCCATTATAACCTCCACCCCACTATAACCTCTACCCCACTATAACCTCCACCCCACTATAACCTCTACCCCACTATAACCTCCACCCCACTATAATCTCCACCCCACTATAACCTCCACCCCACTATAACCTCCACCCCACTACAACCTCCACCCCACTACAACCTCCACCCCACTATAACCTCCACCCCACTATAACCTTCATCCCACTATAACCTCTACCCCACTATAACCTCTCCCCCACTATAACCTCTACCTCCACCCCACTATAACCTCCACCCCACTATAACCTCTACCCAACTATAACCTCCACCCCACTATAACCTCCACCCCACTATAACCTCCACCCCACTATAACCTCTACCCCACTGTAACCTCCGCCCCACTATAATCTCCACCCCACTATTTCCTCCACCCCACTATAACCTCTCCCCCACTATAACCTCTACTTCCACCCCACTATAACCTCCGCCCCACTATAACCTCTACCCCACAATAACCTCTACCCCACAATAACCTCTACCCCACAATAACCTCCACCCCACTATAACCTCCACCCCACTATAACCTCTACCTCTACCCCACTATTACCTCCACCCCAATGTAACCTCCACCCCCCTATAACCACCAGCCCACTATAACCTCCACCCCACTATAACCTCCACCCTACTATAACCTCCACCCCACTATAACCACCACCCCACTATAACCTCCACCCCACTATAACCTCTACCCCACTATAACTCCCTGTGGCTCAGTTGGTAGAGCATGGTGTTTGCAATGGTGTTTGCAACACCAGGGTTGTGGGTTCGATTCCCACGGGGGGCCAATACGAGAAAGTAATATTTTTTTAAATGTATGAAATGAATTGAAATGTATGCATTCACTACTGTAAGTCGCTCTGGATAAGAGCGTCTGCTAAATGACTAAAATGTAAAAAATAACCTCCACCCCACTATAGCCTCCACCCCACTATAACCTAAATCTTTTTTAAGTCATCTTTATTTTAAATACTATTTTTTTTTTTACAACTGACTGCTAAATAAATATAACAGAAATCAACTACAGTTCACCCCTGTGTTGTAATTGCACACTACTACCACCAGAAAGCAGTATAACTCCTTGCAGTACTCAGTACTACCACCAGAGAGCAGTATAACACCATGCAGTACTAAGTACTACCACCAGAGAGCAGTATAACACCATGCAGCTCTCAGTACTACCACCAGAGAGCAGTATAACACCATGCAGTACTAAGTACTACCACCAGAGAGCAGTATAACACCATGCAGTACTCAGTACTACCACCAGAGAGCAGTATAACACCATGCAGTACTAAGTACTACCACCAGAGAGCAGTATAGCACCATGCAGCACTCAGTACTACCACCAGAGAGCAGTATAACACCACACAGTACTCAGTACTACCACAAGAGAGCAGTATAACACCACACAGTACTCAGTACTACCACCAGAGAGCAGTATAACACCATGCAGTACTCAGTACTACCACCAGAGAGCAGTATAACACCATGCAGTCCTCAGTACTACCACCAGAGGGCAGTATAACACCATGCAGTACTAAGTACTACCACCAGCGAGCAATATAACACCATGCAGTACTCAGTACTACCACCAGAGAGCAATATAACACCATGCAGTACTCAGTACTACCACCAGAGGGCAGTATAACACCATGTAGTACTCAGTACTACCACCAGAGAGCAGTATAACACCATGCAGTACTCAGTACTACCACCAGAGAGCAATATAACACCATGCAGTACTCAGTACTACCACCAGAGGGCAGTATAACACCATGCAGTACTCAGTACTACCACCAGAGAGCAATATAACACCATGCAGTACTAAGTACTACCACCAGAGAGCAGTATAAGACCATGCAGTACTCAGTACTACCACCAGAGAGCAATATAACACCATGCAGTACTCAGTACTACCACCAGAGAGCAATATAACACCATGCAGTACTCAGTACTACCACCAGAGAGCAGTATAACACCATGCAGTACTCAGTACTACCACCAGAGAGCAATATAACGCCATGCAGTACTCAGTACTACCACCAGAGAGCAGTATAACACCATGCAGTACTCAGTACTACCACCAGAGAGCAGTATAACGCCATGCAGTACTCAGTACTACCACCAGAGAGCAGTATAACACCATGCAGTACTCAGTACTACCACCAGAGGGCAGTATAACACCATGCAGTACTCAGTACTACCACCAGAGAGCAGTATACCTCTATGTTGGCTTCAGGGCTAAAAGCAGACAGGAGTATTACTATCAAAGTCAAACACTAGATGGCACTTGTATATCAATGTGTGTTTGTGTGTGTGTGTGTGTGTGTGTGTGTGTGTGTGTGTGTGTGTGTGTGTGTGTGTGTGTGTGTGTGTGTGTCGTGAGTGTGGTGTGTGTGTGTGTGTGTTTGTGTGTGTCGTGTGTGTGTGTCGTGTGTGTGTGTGTGTGTCGTGTGTGTGTGTGTGTGTGTGTGTGTGTGTGTGTGTGTGTGTGTGTTGTGTGTTCTGTCTCTCATGTTATGTATCCTGTCCATGATTTAATGTTTGGCTTCCTCTCTTCAGCCATGCAGACAACCATTACGATAACATCACGTTTCTAATGTCCACCAGATCAACAGAAATGAAGGTAATGATTAGGTCTGTATGCAGAGAGAGAGAGAGAGAGAGAGAGCGAGAGAGAGAGAGACAGAGACAGAGAGAGAGAAAGGCCGCCGTAGGCAGACATGTCTCTCAAGAGAAGACAGGCCATATGCACATTGCCCACAAAATGTGGTGGAAACTGACCTGCACTTCCTAACCTCCTGCCAAATGTATGACCATATTAGAGACACATATTTCCCTCAGATTATAAAGATCCACAAAGAATTTGAAAACAAACCCAATTTTGATAAACTCCCATATCTACTGGGTGAAATACCACAGTGTGCCATCACAGCAGCAAGATGTGTGTCCTGTTGCCACAAGAAAAGGTCAACCAGTGAAGAACAAACACCATTGTAAATACAACTCATATTTATGTTTATTTATGTTCCCTTTTGTACTTTAACTATTTGTACATTGTTACAACACTGTATATATACATAATATGACATTTGTAATGTCTTTATTCTTTTGAAACTTCTGTATATGTAATGTTTACTGTTCATTTTTATTGTTTATTTCACTTTTGTATATTATCTACCTCACTTGCTTTGGCAATGTTAACATATGTTTCCCATGCCAATAAAGCCCCTTGAATTGAATTGAATTGAGACAGAGAGAGAGAGAGAGAGAAGCTCTAGTGGACATGAGGTCTCCTCAATGGATGAGTCCCACATGGCACCCTATTCCCTATTCCCACTACCATAGGGCCCTGGTCTAAAGTAGTGCACTACCCTATGGGCCCTGGTCTAAAGTAGTGTACTACCCTATGGGCCCTGGTCTAAAGTAGTGCACTACCCTATGGGCCCTGGTCTAAAGTAGTGCACTACCCTATGGGCCCTGGTCTAAAGTAGTGCACTACCCTATGGGCCCTGGTCTAAATTAGAGCACTATAAAGGGAATAGGGGGCCATTTGAGGGACAATGTTCTCCAGGAGGCTTCCACAGCAAGCCAGCCGGTTATCAGCAGCAGAAGCAAACCAACTGCAGCAGTAATGGAGAAAGGGTTGTTTAGAAACTTCTAGGTGCTTGTTAGATGTAGTAGTGTTTGGAGGCTTTTGAAACTGCAAGAAAATGCCAGAACAGTTTCTATGAAACCGGT
>NC_138303.1:8375000-8420000 GCF_965601325.2 Salmo salar
TTTCACTGTCTCCCCTTTCTCTGTCTCCCCTTTCTCTGTCTCTACCATCTCTGTATTTCTCTGTCTCTCCTTTCTCTTTCTCTCCTTTCTCTCTCTGCTTTCACTGTCTCCCCTTTCTCTGTCTCTCCTTTCTCTTTCTCTCCTTTCTCTCTCTGCTTTCTCTGTCTCTACTTTCTCTGTCTCCCCTTTCTCTTTCTCTCCTTTCTCTATATTTCTCTGTTTCTCCTTTCTCTCTCTCCCCTTTCCCTGTATTTGTCTGTCTCTCCTTTCACTGTCTTCCTTCCTGTCTCTGTCTGTCTTCCCCCCTCTCTCTCCCTCTCCCTTTGTCTTTCCCTCTCTATCCATTAATTTCAATGTATTAGCATGACGTACAGTCAGGGAAAAAAGTATTTGATCCCCTGCTGATTTTGTACGTTTGCCCACTGACAAAGAAATGATCAGTCTATAATTTTAATGGTAGGTTTATTTGAACAGTGAGAGACAGAATATCAATAAAAAAAATCCAGGAAAACGCATGTCAAAAATGTTATAAAATTATTTGCATTTTAATGAGGGAAATAAGTATTTGACCCCTATGCAAAACATGACTTAGTACTTGGTGGCAAAACCCTTGTTGGCAATCACAGAGGTCAGACGTTTCTTGTAGTTGGCCACCAGGTTTGCACACATCTCAGGAGGGATTTTTTGGGGGTCACTGTATTTTAGATGTTTCCAAAAACTGAATTGCTTTAAAAAAAAAAATAGTATTATTAGTGGATATTGGCCTAATTCTGCCCTGCATGCATTGTTTATAGTTTTCCTCTGGACATGTAGGAGACTCTTACAGAACTCTGCATGCAGGGTTTCAATGGGGTGTTTGTCCCATTGCAAGTGGACCCCACACCTCACTGCCATAATGTGCATATTGCTCTCTCTCCATCTCAGGCTCTGTCCCTCCTCTCTCTCTCTCTCTCCGTCTCACCCTCTGTCCCTCCTCTCTCTCTCCATCTCACCCTCTGTCCATCCTCTCTCTCTCTTTTTCACCCTCTGTCTCTCCTCTCTCTCTGTCTCACCCTCTGTCCCTCCTCTCTCTCCGTCTCACCCTCTGTCTCTCTCCGTCCCTCCTCTCTCTCTCTCTCTCTCTCTGTCTCACCCTCTGTCTCTCCTGGTATCTACAGCCCTGACAGTGGTGGCAGGCCTTTGATCGGTAACATCAGTAGTGTTGTGACTCATTAAGAAGACTGTCAACTCAGGTGTAGCCTCCAGAGTGCTGTGTGTACATGCGTGTGTATCACTTATCATATCAACACTGAGACAGAACAGAAATAACAGAAATAACAAACATCTTGATGTAATCTTCCCAGACAGAAATGTGCACCTCATTTGACTTGATGTAATCTTCCCAGACATGTGTACCTCATTTGACTTGATGTAATCTTCCCATACAGACATGTGTACCTCATTTGACTTGATGTAATCTTCCCAGACATGTGTACCTCATTTGACTTGATGTAATCTTCCCATACAGACATGTGTACCTCATTTGACTTGATGTAATCTTCCCAGACATGTGTACCTCATTTGACTTGATGTAATCTTCCCATACAGACATGTGTACCTCATTTGACTTGATGTAATCTTCCCAGACAGAAATGTGTACCTCATTTGACTTGATGTAATCTTCCCAGACATGTGTACCTCATTTGACTTGATGTAATCTTCCCATACAGACATGTGTACCTCATTTGACTTGATGTAATCTTCCCATACAGACATGTGTACCTCATTTGACTTGATGTAATCTTCCCAGACATGTGTACCTCATTTGACTTGATGTAATCTTCCCATACAGACATGTGTACCTCATTTGACTTGATGTAATCTTCCCATACAGACATGTGTACCTCATTTGACTTGATGTAATCTTCCCAGACACGTGTACCTCATTTGACTTGATGTAATCTTCCCAGACAGAAATGTGTACCTCATTTGACTTGATGTAATCTTCCCAGACACGTGTACCTCATTTGACTTGATGTAATCTTCCCAGACACGTGTACCTCATTTGACTTGATGTAATCTTCCCAGACACGTGTACCTCATTTGACTTGATGTAATCTTCCCAGACATGTGTACCTCATTTGACTTGATGTAATCTTCCCAGACACGTGTACCTCATTTGACTTGATGTAATCTTCCCAGACACGTGTACCTCATTTGACTTGATGTAATCTTCCCAGACACGTGTACCTCATTTGACTTGATGTAATCTTCCCAGACGCGTGTACCTCATTTGACTTGATGTAATCTTCCCAGACAGACATGTGTACCTCATTTGAATGCAAATCATCAAAGACAAGACGAGGGAATTCAGTTAAAAGACTCAGTAAAAAGTGGCAATAAAAATCTGTCAGTTTAAGCGAGAGACATCTTTTTTCATTGGATGTGTCTGAATCCATCACATCCACCGATGTAAGACTTCTGCATCTGTGGTGAAAGGTAGCAGAGCTGGAGCGGTGTTTGTCAGACCATGAGACATCTGGTGAAAGGTGACAGAGCTAGAGCGGAGTTTGTCAGACCAGGAGACATCCCATCTGTGGTGAAAGGTAGCAGAGCTAGAGAGGAGTTTGTCAGACCAGGAGACATCCCATCTGTGGTGAAAGGTAGCAGAGCTAGAGAGGAGTTTGTCAGACCAGGAGACATATGTGATGAAAGGTGACAGAACTAGAGCGGTCTTCTCACGAAAACATCTGTAGCTGCCTACATACTATTATGATGTTGCGTTCTACGACCCCCACAAGTGTCACTTGTCTGAAGTCGGTAACGCTGATGTGCCAACTTCTGTCTGTAGCGTCCGAACCGTTTGAGCTGCAAACTAATATGACTCTAACGAACAAGATGGTGTTCTCCGTTTTTGGTAGCCAATACAAAACAAAGGGAAGCATGGAGGTAGTTCTCTGTTTTGGTAACCCATACAAATGAATGGAAGCATGGAGGTAGTTATCCGTTTTGGTAACCCATACAAACAAAGGAAAGCATGGAGGTAGTTCTCTGTTTTGGTAACCCATACAAATGAATGGAAGCATGGAGGTAGTTCTCCGTTTTGGTAACCCATACAAATGAAGGGAAGCATGGAGATAGTTATCCGTTTTGGTAACCCATACAAACGAAGGGAAGCATGGAGGTAGGTCTCCGTTTTGGTAACCCATACAAATGAATGGAAGCATGGAGGTAGTTATCCGTTTTGGTAACCCATACAAATGAATGGAAGCATGGAGGTAGTTATCTGTTTTGGAAACCCATACAAATGAATGGAAGCATGGAGGTAGTTCTCCATTTTGGTAACCCATACAAATGAATGGAAGCATGGAGGTAGGTCTCCGTTTTGGTAACCCATACAAATGAATGGAAGCATGGAGGTAGTTCTCTGTTTCGGTAACCCATACAAAACGAATGGAAGCATGGAGGTAGTTCTCTGTTTTGGTAACCCATACAAAACGAATGGAAGCATGGAGGTAGTTCTCTGTTTTGGTAAACCATACAAAACAAAGGGAAGCATGGAGGTAGTTCTCCGTGTTGGTAACCCATACAAATGAATGGAAGCATGGAGGTAGTTATCCGTTTTGGTAACCCATACAAACAAAGGAAAGCATGGAGGTAGTTCTCTGTTTTGGTAACCCATACAAATGAATGGAAGCATGGAGGTAGTTCTCCGTTTTGGTAACCCATACAAATGAAGGGAAGCATGGAGGTAGTTATCCGTTTTGGTAACCCATACAAACGAAGGGAAGCATGGAGGTAGGTCTCCGTTTTGGTAACCCATACAAATGAATGGAAGCATGGAGGTAGTTATCCGTTTTGGTAACCCATACAAATGAATGGAAGCATGGAGGTAGTTATCTGTTTTGGAAACCCATACAAATGAATGGAAGCATGGAGGTAGTTCTCCATTTTGGTAACCCATACAAATGAATGGAAGCATGGAGGTAGGTCTCCGTTTTGGTAACCCATACAAATGAATGGAAGCATGGAGGTAGTTCTCTGTTTCGGTAACCCATACAAAACGAATGGAAGTATGGAGGTAGTTCTCTGTTTTGGTAACCCATACAAAACGAATGGAAGCATGGAGGTAGATCTCTGTTTTGGTAAACCATACAAAACAAAGGGAAGCATGGAGGTAGTTCTCCGTGTTGGTAACCCATACAAATTAATGGAAGCATGGAGGTAGTTCTCCGTGTTGGTAACCCATACAAATGAATGGAAGCATGGAGGTAGTTCTCTGTTTTGGTAAACCATACAAAACAAAGGGAAGCATGGAGGTAGTTCTCCGTTTTGGTAACCCATACAAATGAATGGAAGCATGGAGGTAGTTCTCCGTGTTGGTAACCCATACAAATGAATGGAAGCATGGAGGTAGAACTCTGTTTTGGTAACCCATACAAACGAAAGGAAGCATGGAGGTAGTTTTCCGTTTTGGTAACCCATACAAATGAAGGGAAGCATGGAGGTAGTTCTCTGTTTTGGTAACCCATACAAACGAATGGAAGCATGGAGGTTGGTCTCCGTTTTAGTAACCCATACAAATTAATGGAAGCATGGAGGTAGGTCTCCGTTTTGGTAACCCATACAAATGAATGGAAGCATGGAGGTAGTTATCCGTTTTGGTAACCCATACAAATGAAGGGAAGCATGGAGGTAGTTATCCGTTTTGGTAACCCATACAAATGAATGGAAGCATGGAGGTAGGTCTCCGTTTTGGTAACCCATACAAATGAATGGAAGCATGGAGGTAGTTATCCGTTTTGGTAACCCATACAAATGAATGGAAGCATGGAGTTAGTTATCTGTTTTGGAAACCCATACAAATGAATGGAAGCATGGAGGTAGTTCTCCATTTTGGTAACCCATACAAATGAATGGAAGCATGGAGGTAGGTCTCCGTTTTGGTAACCCATACAAATGAATGGAAGCATGGAGGTAGTTCTCTGTTTCGGTAACCCATACAAAACGAATGGAAGCATGGAGGTAGTTCTCTGTTTTGGTAACCCATATAAAACGAATGGAAGCATGGAGGTAGTTCTCTGTTTTGGTAAACCATACAAAACAAAGGGAAGCATGGAGGTAGTTCTCTGTTTTGGTAACCCATACAAATTAATGGAAGCATGGAGGTAGTTCTCCGTGTTGGTAACCCATACAAATGAATGGAAGCATGGAGGTAGTTCTCTGTTTTGGTAAACCATACAAAACAAAGGGAAGCATGGAGGTAGTTCTCCGTTTTGTTAACCCATACAAATGAATGGAAGCATGGAGGTAGTTATCTGTTTTGTTAACCCATACAAACGAATGGAAGCATAGAGGTAGTTTTGTGTCAACAGAAATAAGGGGTTAAATATGTGTACAAACAAACTAACATATGTCCTGATCTTTCTTTTATCTCCTAGATATAGGACAGACACTTCAAAACCTTATTCCTTATTATCATTTTTCGGAGTGTATTTTTTGCCATTTATGAGTGTGTTTTTAAAAAAAAATGTTTTTTCATTCCTAAATGGGTCCTAAAATACTAAATCAAATAGCAAAATGACCCATGGTATGACCATCTTAAAACAATTCCATATGTCAGTGTAGTACCCCCAATGGCTTAGACTGTCAGAGCTATTATACACAGAGGCTCCTTCCTGCAGCTCACACACACCACACACACACACACACACACACACACACACACACACACACATAGGAGGGATGGAGATATGGAGGGAAGAGGTTTGGGAGGGAGGGGCTGTTTAACCCACCTGCAGTTTGTCCAGACAATCGATGGTATTTATCTTGCTTTCCTCCGTTGGCAGCAGCAACTCAAGACGGACGGCGGTCTGGGCGCTGGACTGGCACGAAATCATTAGATTGATTTCCTGGGTCTGCATGGACGGATAGACGGATGGAGGGATGGATGGGTGGGGGGGGTGGAGGGACGGATCGATGGAGGGAGGGAGGGAGATATGCACAAACAGGGAAACATAGTATTCAGGTCCATGGAGCAGAGACCTTGAAGTATTGTGGTTCAGACCTCACGGAGTAGAGACCTTTTAGTATTGTGGTTCAGGCCCAGTAATTGACATCATAATGATTGATAATACCACTCTGGTGAAGAGGGAGAGCAGCGGAAGGGTAAACAAACAATTACAATAGAATAGGATAATAGGCTTACATGTTTCTCACATGAAACTTCTACAGTGGATTTCTAGTATGCTAGCTTCATTGTTATTGTGTGCAGAGGGGAATTATAGCCTAGCAAATTATAATGGAGCAGTTCAATTAATCTTAATTTAAAAATGTTTTTAAAAATACTATGTGAATATGATGACAAGAGGTGCTTCCTAAATTAGATTGATTTCCTCGGTCTGCACGGAGGGATGGATTGAGATATGCACAGACAGGGAAACATATTATTCAGACCTCATGGAGCGGAAGCCAATTAGTGATGTGGTTCAGGTCCAGTAATTGACATCATGACATCATAATTAAGAGGGATGGCAGAGGAAGAGGAAGAGAAAAAAAACAGAAGATAATTGACTTCTTACCACAGGAACTTCTAAACGTGGATTTAAAAGTAGGCTTGTGTGTACAGTCAAAGCATGACAAGAAGCAGTTACATCGATGTGAATAAAAAAAACCTATGTGTGCATATGGAGACAGACGGCACCCTATTCCATATCATTCTGTGTATGAGACAACTTTTGATCAGGGGCCCATAGGAATATTGTCAAAATAAGGGGCACTATATATATATATATATATATATATGGCACCCTATTATATACATACACACACACATATATATATATATATATATATATATATATATATATATATATATATATATATATATATATATATATATATATATATATATATAATAGGGTGCCGTTTTGGACCAGAACGAGGAGGAGGACATTCTTACCCTCATATTCCGATACTGCAGTCTCATCTGTCGAACTCTGTTACGGGCTTCCGCGGCCTTCAGCTGTCCTATGATCAGGTCTTGCCGTCTCTTCTCTTCCTCGTCCCTGTCGTCGCAGTGATGATGACCGACGGGTGTTTGTCTCTTCCCCCCGGCTGCGGAAGACTCCCAGGCGGACACCCGCTGCCGAGACATCGCCATCCAGGTCTTCGCCTCTTTCGGCGGCTCCTCGTAGGCCAGGTACCGTGCCCGCTGCTGCGGACACATCCGCTTCACATCCTCTTTAGTCGCGCTTGATCTCCTCCGGTTGCCACAGGTGCTGGGCTTATTGTCACTTTTTGACGACATATCGATAGGCCTACTGGTATCAAAATGAATAGGTATATCTTACCAAATACAATTTTGACAGTTTGTTTGCTACTTTTTTGAAATGTTGCATATTTTTAAAAACATTGTTGTTTCCACAACAATGTAACGAACTGTTGATACAGTAGCCAGTAGCCAGGTCAGCTACAGAGTAGTAATCACAAAACTGCACTCAATGTCAACATGTATCCTCACGTTAAGTTCAGTAAAAACGCGAGAGATACACTAATTTCATCAACGCATTTCAAGAAAAGTATTGAATTGTTGTTCTAACCTTTTCAGAGAGAGAGAGAGAGAGAGAGAGAGAGAGGGGGATAATGAAGTTGAGATCACACACAGGGCGCCATGTTGTTTACTGCCGTTGTCATAGAAGCACGCCGTGGCTAAAACGCTTCCGCATTGCGTGCAGCGCTGCTGTGACAAACTGTCTAGTTGGACGCTGATATGGACTTTTGATAAAGTACATTTTGTTGTTGTTGTTGTTGTTGTCATGAGCGATAAAAATAGGATTGATCTATTAGCTTTTCTTCTTTGTGTCTGTTGTGGAGGCACCTTTGGAGTGAAATTAGACTCAGTGTGGAGGTGCATGCAGGTTAGGGTAATTAACATAACAGGTTAGGATAATTAACATAACAGGTTAGGATAATTAACATAGCAGATTAGGATAATTAACGTAGCAGGTTAATGTAGCAGGTTAGGATAATTTAAGTAGAACTTTAGTCGAATTAAAGTAGCAATTTAGGAAAATTAACAAGGCAGGTTAAGATAATTAGGTTAAGGTTAGGAAAAGGGTTAGGTTTTGCTTTAGCTAAAATGCTACAACTGTAAATACAATTCTAAAACACACAATAAATACAAATAAGAAATAAGAAGAACACAGAAAGTAAGAAGCTACATACAGGGTCAGTTCCAACACCATATTGACAATGTGCAGGGATACTGGCGTGATGGAGGTTGATATGTATAGGGGGAAGGGGACAGGGATACTGGAGTGATGGAGGTAGATATGTATAGGGGGAAGGGGACAGGGATACTGGAGTGATGGAGGTAGATATGTAAAGGGGGAAGGGGACAGGGATACTGGAGTGATGGAGGTAGATATGTATAGGGGGAAGGGGACAGGGATACTGGAGGGATGGAGGTAGATATGTATAGGGGTAAGGTGACTAGGCATCAGGATGCATGATAAACAGTAGCAGCAGCGTAAATGAGATATGTATAGGGGGAAGGGTACAGGGATACTGGAGTGATGGAGGTAGATATGTAGAGGGGTAAGGTGACTAGGCGCCAGGATGCATGATAAACAGAGTAGCAGCAGAATAAATGATGGAGGTAGATATGTAGAGGGGGAAGGTGACTAGGCATCAGGATGCATGATAAACAGAGTAGCAGCAGAATAAATGATGGAGGTAGATATGTAGAGGGGGAAGGTGACTAGGTGTCAGGATGCATGATAAACAGAGTAGCATCAGAATAAATGATGGAGGTAGATATGTAGAGGGGGAAGGTGACTAGGTGTCAGGATGCATGATAAACAGAGTAGCAGCAGCGTAAATGATGGAGGTAGATATGTAGAGGGGTAAGGTGACTAGGCATCAGGATGCATGATAAACAGAGTAGCATCAGAATAAATGATGGAGGTATATATGTAGAGGGGAAGGTGACTAGGTGTCAGGATGCATGATAAACAGAGTAGCAGCAGCGTAAATGATGGAGGTAGATATGTAGAGGGGTAAGGTGACTAGGCATCAGGATGCATGATAAACAGAGTAGCATCAGAATAAATGATGGAGGTAGATATGTAGAGGGGGAAGGTGACTAGGTGTCAGGATGCATGATAAACAGAGTAGCAGCATAATAAATGATGGAGGTAGATATGTATAGGGGTAAGGTGACTAGGCGTCAGGATTTATGATAAACAGAGTAGCAGCAGCGTAAATGAAGATTGTATGTGTGTGTAGAGTCAGTATAAATGTTATGTAAACATTGTATTTCCGTGGTTCGAATTTCATAATCATTTTCGTTTTTTCAGTTGGTAGACCTACTCATGTGTCTCTCCTCACTCGGAAAACCCACTACTCACTGATGCCAATAACAAAGCTGATAATTGTGACTTGATTGAATTAGAATGTGAATAATGCTAATGATGATGAACCCAGTATAACCCAAACCCTTTCATCAGAGGTTATGGTTACTGTCTGTCTCTAATATCACACTGTTTACATTTCTATTGTCATGTGACAAAGAGTCTTTTTTTCAATTAAAAGTCCAATTGTTGGCCTTTTACTAAATAATTTTTTCCCCCAGGTGAAATGTTTAATTTTCGTAACTGGTCAAAATTCAGTCTGCTATAACCTATAGATTAATATCCTGCCCATATCAACACATTTATTTTAGGCCATATAAAGAACAGCTATGCATGATTTAATGAAAACAGCAAACAGACATAATATTTCACATTCTTTAATTAAATACTTTAATAAAAACAGACAATAGGCTATAGAGCAGGCTTCAGTTTCTCTGCCAAAATAGGTCTACGAGGAAACTCGACTTATCTCGAACGACGTTGAGTGCACGAGGGGGGGGGGGGGGGGGTCTCTACGCTGTGTAGTACCTTCAACAAAAAAGTTTGACAAAAAAGACAACGTACGCCATATAAATGCATCGAATAACAAGAGTCACTACAGGGAACAACAGATCATCTGAAGGAAGTTTGTTCTGAAGTGTCTGTCCTATATCTGAGAGATATGAGAAAGATTAGGAAACAATTGTAAGTTTACAAATTTTGACATGTATTTAATAACCCCTTGATTATGTCAATAAACAGTCTCCATACTTTCATTCATTATTTCAACGGGTACCGTGGGACCTTCAGACAAGTCGTGTGTAGCCCAAACTGTTCGGACGCTACAGACAGAAGTTGGCAGATCGGCTGTACCAGATGAGATGAGATGAGTCATCTCTGCAATGTCTGTACTGTGAGACACCTAAGACGGCGCCATGGGGAGACAGGATGGACAGCTGATCGTCCTCGCAGTGGCAGAACACGTGTAACAACACCTGCTCAGGATCGGTACATCCGAACATCACACCTGCGGGACAGGTAAAGGATGGCAACAACTACTGCCCGAGTTACACTAGGAACGCACAATCCCTCCATCAGTGCTTAGACTGTCCGCAATAGGCTGAGAGAGGCTCGACAGAGGGCTTGTAGGCCTGTTGTAAGGCAGGTCCTCACCAGACATCACTGACAACAACGTCGCCTATGGGCACAAACCCACCATCGCTGGACCAGACAGTACTGGCAAAAAGTGCTCTTCACTGACGAGTCTCGGTTTTGTCTCACCAGGGGTGATGGTCGGATTTGTGTTTATCGTCGAAGGAATGAGCGTTACACCGAGGCCTGTTCTCTGGAGAGGGATCGATTTGGAGGTGGAGGGTCCATCATGGTCTGGGACGGTGTGTCACTGCATCATCGGACTGAGCTTGTTGTCATTGCAGGCAATCTCAACGCTGTGCATTACAGGGAAGACATCCTCCTCCCTCATGTTGGATCGGAGGGTGAGGGCTTGGGCCATTCCCCCCAGAAATGTCAGCGAACTTGCAGGTGCCTTGGTGGAAGAGTGGGGTAACGTCTCACAGCAAGAACTGACACATCTGGTGCAGTCCAAGAGAAGGAGATGCACTGCAGTACTTAATGCAGCTGGTGGCCACACCAGATACTGACTGCTACTTTTGATTTTGACCCCCCTTTTGTTCAGGGACATATTGTTCCATTTCTGTTAGTCACATGTCTGTGGAACTTGTTCAGTTTATGTCTCAGTTGTTGAATCTTGTTATGTTCATACAAATATTTACACACGTTAAGTTTGCTGAAAATAAACGCAGTTGACAGTGAGAGGACATTTCTTTTTTTGCTGAGTTTATATAGGTCTACTGTGTAGGTTCCAGCCCACATATATAGTTCTACTGTGTAGGTTCCAGCCCACATATATCGGTCTACTGTGTAGGTTCCAGCCCACATATATCGGTCTACTGTGTAGGTTCCAGCCCACATATATAGGTCTACTGTGTAGGTTCCAGCCCACATATATAGGTCTACTGTGTAGGTTCCAGCCCACATATATAGGGCTACTGTGTAGGTTCCAGCCCACATATATAGGGCTACTGTGTAGGTTCCAGCCCACATATATAGGTCTACTGTGTAGGTTCCAGCCCACATATATAGGGCTACTGTGTAGGTTCCAGCCCACATATATAGGGCTACTGTGTAGGTTCCAGCCCACATATATAGGTCTACTGTGTAGGTTCCAGCCCACATATATAGGTCTACTGTGTAGGTTCCAGCCCACATATATAGGTCTACTGTGTAGGTTCCAGCCCACATATATAGGGCTACTGTGTAGGTTCCAGCCCACATATATAGGTCTACTGTGTAGGTTCCAGTCCACATATATAGGTCTACTGTGTAGGTTCCAGCCCACATATATATTGCTACTGTGTAGGTTCCAGCCCACATATATAGGTATACTGTGTAGGTTCCAGCCCACATATATAGGTCTACTGTGTAGGTTCCAGCCCACATATATAGGGCTACTGTGTAGGTTCCAGCCCACATATATAGGTCTACTGTGTAGGTTCCAGCCCACATATATAGGTCTACTGTGTAGGTTCCAGCCCACATATATAGGGCTACTGTGTAGGTTCCAGCCCACATATATAGGTCTACTGTGTAGGTTCCAGCCCACATATATAGGTCTACTGTGTAGGTTCCAGCCCACATATATAGGTCTACTGTGTAGGTTCCAGCCCACATATATAGGTCTACTGTGTAGGTTCCAGCCCACATATATAGGGCTACTGTGTAGGTTCCAGCCACATATATAGGTCTACTGTGTAGGTTCCAGCCCACATATATAGGTCTACTGTGTAGGTTCCAGCCCACATATATAGGGCTACTGTGTAGGTTCCAGCCCACATATATAGGTCTACTGTGTAGGTTCCAGCCCACACCTTTCTGGCAAAATAACTCAATCCCCCAATTGACATGATGTAGTTAGACATTTTAAACATGGACAGTCCAGGGATATTTTACCTCTGATGTTGATATGAAGAGAGCATACCAGACACTGTTGATAACATAAATAGGAAACTAATAAAATAATAACAGTAGGCTATACCAACATGTCAAACTCATTCCACGGAATGTTGAGTGTGCGAGTTTTCGCTCCAACCTTGTACTTGATTTGATGAATTAAGGCCACTAATTTAGTAAGGAACTACCCTCACCTGGTTGTCTAGGTCTTAATTGAAAGGAAAAACCACAAACACCTGAAGACACTCGTCCTCTACATCAACAGTTTCCTTTCACACAAAGTGTTGGGGTACGTTGCCACAGTCGATTTGCTGAACAAGGAAATTCTTTATTTCTACTGAAAGGAATGCTTGTCAAATAGATACATCGGCCGTAGTCTGTTTTTTTTTTTAAAAGGACTATGTTGTTGCGATGACAATACTAACTAGAGGGTGAACATATCTTGAAATACTTTGATTGCAAGCATCTTTTAGGGAGCTGTAATAAGATGACAAGTAATGTTTGCAATTGAGATCCGCCGTGCAGGTGAATTTAGCACATATCGATGGTTTAACGAGACATCGGCGGGCGATAATAAGGAAGGCTGCTTACGAACGACTCTTTTTTCTTTTTTTTGGACAGATCTTTTTGGGTGAACATAGTGAACATCGGGAACCTGAACTGCATAGGTGAAAGAGCCATTAATTTGTCTCTCTGATTTACCTTCTGCTATGCTGTTTTTTTGAGGTCCTAACATGTTTCTGCAGATACGTTACATATCATTCTCTAAAGAGAGTGAATCCTCGTCAATCTGGTCCACGCTGCTTTTTTTTCAGTGCTTAAAAAATATATAATTTTTAAATTTCCTTAAACTGTATTTGGGACAGGAGAAGGTAGTGTGGTTTTCCCTGGTTTACGTTCACTCTTCTGCAGGTTTGACTAAATCATCATGTCTTCCATCTAGCCTCATGTCCTCATCTGCTTGAATGTGCCTCCCAGTCCCTGGTTCGAATCCGGGCTGTGTGATACAGCAGTGATGGGCCGTAATTGGCAGTCCCATAGGGCGGCGCACAATTGGCCCGGCGTCGCCCAGGTTTGGCCTGGAGTAGGCCGTCGTTGTAAAAAAAAAATCATTCTTAACTGACTTGTCTAGTTAAATAAAAGGTCAAATAAATACAAATGTCAAGATGTTTTTATACTTCCCTGTAATGGCCGTCGTTAGAGAAAGACCAACGTGCAGCGGAGGATGTGTTCATCTTGAATGAATTTTAATACAAAAAGAGAACACTTGACAAAATAAACAAAATGACAGCCGACAGTTCTGTCAGGTACTAACAACGAAACGGAAGCACTAAACAGAAACAATCACCCACAAAAACCCAAAGGAAAAACAGGCTACTTATGTGTGACTCCCAATCAGCAACAACAAACTACAGCTGTGCCTGATTGGAAGCCACATGGCCAAAATCAACGAAACAAACCAACATAGAAAAAAGGACATAGAACGCCCATCCAATGTAACACCCTTGCCTAACCAAAATAAAGACCAAAAACCCCTCTCTATGGCCAGGGCGTTACAGTACCCCCCCCAAAGGTGCGGACTCTGGCCGCAAAACCTGACTCTGAAGGGGAGGGTCCGGGTGGGCCTTCTTACGGCGGCGGCTCAGGTGCGGGACGTGGCCTCCTCTCCACCCTCGGCATCGCCCACTTAGGTGGCGCCCCTGGCCGCGCCGGGGGACTGGTGGGCGACCCTGACTGCGCCCGGCTGGTGGGCAATTCTGGTTGCGCCCGGCTGGCGGGCGACCCTGGCTGCGCCCGGTTGGCGGGCGACCCTGGCTGCGCCCGGCTGGCGGCGATTCTGGTTGCGCCTGGCTGGCGGGCGACCCTGGCGGCTGCGGCGGCTCCGGGCTGGCGGGCGGCTCCGGCGGCACTGACCCAGGATTCACCAGGCTGGGGAGACATGAAGGAGGCCTGGCCCTGGGCACAGGCACAGGACTCACAAGGCTGGGGAAACATGAAGAAGGCCCTGGGCGCAGGCACAGGACTCACCGGGCTGGCGGGCGGCTCTGGCAGCTCCGGACAGGCGGGCGGCTCTGGCGGCTCCGGACAGGCGGGCGGCTCTGGCGGCTCCGGACAGGCGGGCGGCTCTGGCACTGGACTCACCAGGCTGGGGAGACCCACTGGAGGCCTGGTCCGTGGAGGAGGCACAGGACTGACCAGGATGGGGAGACCCACTGGAGGCCTGGTCCGTGGAGGAGGCACAGGCTTGACCAGTATGGGGAGACCCACTGGAGGCCTGGTCCATGGAGGAGGCACAGGCTTGACCAGGATGGGGAGACCCACTGGAGGCCTGGTCCGAGGAGGAGGCACAGGATAAACTGGGCTGTGGGGGAGCACTGGAGTTCTGGTACGAAGGCTCTTTACCCACACTCCAGGCTGAATGCCCACTTTGGCCCGGCACGGGCGGAGCGCAGGTATTGGGCGAACTGGACCCTCCCAGCGCCCTGGAGACACAGTGCGCAGAGCCGGTGCAGGATAACCTGGACCGAAAAGGCGCACTGGAGACCAGACGCGCTGAGCTGGCACAATCTGTCCTGGCTCGATGCCTGCACTCGCATGGCACTTGCGGGGGGCTGGCCTATAGCGCACCGGGCTATGAACGTGCACTGGAGACACTGTGCGCTTATCCGCATAACACGGTGCCTGACCAGTACTGCGCTGCCTCCAGTAAGCACGGGGAGTTGGCTCAGGTCTACCGCCTGACTCCGCCAATATCCCCGTGTGCCCCCCCCAAAAAAAAATTGGGGGCTGCCTCCCGTGTCCGTCGCTCTCCCTCGGCAGGTTGTTGCAGTGGTCAAATAATTGATCCCATGTCCAGTCAATCCTTGACTCCAACACCTCCAGCGACCAGGATGACATGACCTCCCGAGCACGCTGCTTCATCCCCTCCTTGTGCTGCTCCTTCCTCCGCTGCTTGGTCCGTTTTTGGTGGGTGATTCTGTAAGGGCTGTCGTCGTAATGAGACCAAGGTGCAGCGGAGGACATGTTCATCATTAGAATTTTAATTGACTGAACGAACACAATACAAAACGAAACAAAAACGACCAGAAACAGTTCTGTCAGGAAAACACACTAACAGAATACAATCACCCACAAAAACCCAAAGGAAAAACAGGCTACTTATGTGTGACTCCCAATCAGCAACAACAAACTACAGCTGTGCCTGATTGGAAGCCACACAGCCAAAATCATTGAAACAAACCAACCCAGAAAAAAGAACATAGAACGCCCGCCCAATGTAACACCCTGGCCTAACCAAAATAAAGAACAAAAACCCCTCTCTATGGCCAGGGTGTTACATTCCCTTATGCACTACGCTTTTCCGTGTGCTAACTTTTATTATAAACTGGTTGCTCTCTGGTTTTGTGATGAAACAAAGGTGTGGTTGAATTTATTCTGCCACTCTGTCTTCTTATTGTCTCGTGCCTTTAGGCCTTTATATCACATTATCAAGGCATATGAACTAACAGGTTGTAGAGCAAATAACGCAATTATCACAACACATAGGTTGTACTCTGGCTTTTTTTTCTGGATTGGCTTCCCCCGGTGATTTTACCCACGCACCACTACTACTGGAAACATGATACCGTCAATGCAATCTGTAAAATATACTGAACAAAAACTATAAACGCAACATGCAAAGTGTTGGTCACATGTTTCATAAGCTGAAATAAAAGATCCCAGGAATGTTCCATACGCCCAAAAAATTCTCAACTTTTGTGCACAAATTTGTTTACATCCCTGTTAGTGAGCATTTCTCCATTACCAAGATAATCCATCCACCTGACAGGTGTGGCATATCAAGAAGATGATTAAACAGCATGATCATTACACAGGTGCACCTTGTGCTGTGGGACAATAAAAGGCCTCTCTAAAATGTGTAGTTTTGTCACACAACACAATGCCACAGATGTCTCAAGTTTTGCTGGAGTGTGCAATTGGCATGCTGACTGCAGGAATGTCAATAAAAATGTCATTTTTCTACTATAAGCCGCCTCCGAAAATAATTTTAGAGAATTTGGCAGTACTTCACAACTGCAGACCATGTGTATGGAGTCGTGTGGGTGAGCGGTTTGCTGATGTCAGCACCCTGCCTCTATCCCCGTCAGCCTAATTGTTGTAGGATGCACAGCACCCTGCCTCTATCCTCTATCCTAGGTGTTGTCATTGTTTACACTGTCAGGATGTTCATTTCTAGCTCAATAACTACATTCCCTTGTTGTGATGATTTCTTTGATTCATTCTTGTCTCTCACTTTTGTCTCCCATTATCTATTCAGCTCTCCTATGTCCTGCTCCCAGAGATCCACCAAGTGCAACCCCACCACCTAAACATTTACCCTAAAACAGGTTTGTTTCGTCTACCATACCCAACCTAACCCAACCACCTAAACCTTTACCCTAAACCAGGTTCATATCCCAACCCCACCCCCTAAACCTTTACCCTAAACCAGGTTCATATCCCAACCCCACCCAACCCCACCCCACCCCCTAAACCTTTACCCTAATCCAGGTTCGTATCCCAACCCAACCCCCTAAACCTTTACCCTAAACCAGGTTCATATCCCAACCCAACCCAACCCCCTAAATCTACACCCTAAACCAGGTTCATATCCCAACCCAACCCCCTAAACCTTTACCCTAAACCAGGTTCGTATCCCAACCCAACCCAACCACACCCCCTAAGCCTTTACCCTAAACCAGGTTCGTATCCCAACCCAACCCAACCCCACCCCCTAAGCCTTTACCCTAAACCAGGTTCATAACCTCTACCCAACCCCACCCTACCCCACCCCCTAAACCTTAACCCTAAACCAGGTTCATATCCCAACCCAACCCCTCCCCCTAAACCAGGTTTATAACCTCTACCCAACCCAACCCTACCCAACCCCCTAAACCTTTACCCTAAACCAGGTTCATTTCCCAACCCCACACCCTAAACCTTTATCCTAAACCAGGTTCATATCCCAACCCAACCCAACCCAACCCCACCCCCTAAACCTTTACCCTAAACCAGGTTCGTATCCCAACCCAACCCAACCCCACCCCACCCCCTAAACCTTTACCCTAAGCCAGGTTCATATCCCAAACCAACGCAACCCCACTCCCTAAACCTTTACCCTAAACCAGGTTCATATCCCAAACCAACCCAACCCCACTCCCTAAACCTTTACCCTAAACCAGGTTCGTATCCCAACCCAACCCAACCCAACCCCACCCCACCCCCTAAACCTTTACCCTAAACCAGGTTCGTATCCCAACCCAAACCAACGCAACCCCACTCCCTAAACCTTTACCCTAAACCAGGTTCATATCCAAAACCAACCCAACCCAACCCCCTAAACCTTTACCCTAAACCAGGTTCATAACCTCTAACCCACCCCGAAACCTTTACCCTAAACCAGGTTTGTAACTTATACCCTAAACCAGGTTCATATCCCAACACAACCCCACCCCTTAAACCTTTACCCTAAACCAGGTTTGTAACCTCTACCCTACCCCACCCCTTAAACCTTTACCCTAAACCAGGTTCGTAACCTCTACCCTAAACCAGGTTTGTAACCTCTACCCTAAACCAGGTTTGTAACCGCTACCCAACACCCCCCCCCCCCCCCCCCTCCACTTTGATTGATGAAATTGATGGAATGATCTCATGTACTGCACTGGCTTTTATGTAGGCCTCCTGGTAATGTAAGATACCTTGAGGACCCTGACGTACTGCACTCGGCTCATACTGTATGTAGGCCTCCTGGTAATGTAAGATGCCAAGAGGACCCTGACAGGCCTCCGCCAAATAAAATGGGTTATTATTATTATTATTATTATTCACAAACATGAGCTCAGCTGATTCACTCACCTGCGAGGAGAGCCATCCTACTGCAGTTTGAACTATCCCTGCTGTCGCTGTTTAGACATTGAGATCTCATATGTATTTGCCTGTTGTCTCTTCTTTGTGGGTTTTGTTTTACACAGTCTTACACAGTCAAATCACATCAAATCAAATCAAATTTTATTGGTCACATACACATGGTTAGCAGATGTTAATGCGAGTCTTGTGAAATGCTTGTGCTTCTAGTTCCGACAGTACAGTAATATCTAACATGTAATCTAACATTTTCCCAACAACTACCTAAATCACACAAATCTAAGGGGGTGAATGAGAATATATACATATAAATATATGGATGAGCAATGGACGAGCGGCATAGGCAAGGTGCAATAGATGGTATAAAATACAGTATATACATATGATATGCGTAAATAAGATATGTAAACATTATATAAAGTGGCATTATTTAAAATGACTAGTGATCCATTTATTCAAGTGGCCAGCGATTGGGTCTCAATGTAGGCAGCAGCCATTCTGAGTTAGTGATTGCTGTTTAGCAGTCTGATGGCCTTGAGATAGAAGTTGTTTTTCAGTCTCTCGGTCCCAGCTTTGATGCACCTGTACTGACTTCGCCTTCTGGATGATAGCGCTGTGAACAGGCAGTGGCTCGGGTGGTTGTTGTCCTTGATGATCTTTTCGGCATTCCTGTGACATCGGGTGCTGTAGGTGTCCTGGAGGGCAGGTAGTTTGCCCTCGGTGATGCGTTGTGCAGACCTCACTACCCTCTGGAGAGCCTTGCGGTTGTGGGCGGAGCAGCTGCCATACCAGGCTGTGATACAGGCCGACAGGATGCTCTCGATTGTGCATCTGTAAAAGTTTGTCAGGGTTTTGGTTGACAAGACACATTTCTTCAACCTCCTGAGGTTGAAAAACGTTCTACCTTTTCCACTGTTGTCCCTTCGATGTGGATAGGGGGGTGCTCCCTCTGCTGTTTCCTGAAGTCCACAATCATCACCTTTGTTTTGTTGACGTTGAGTGAGAGGTTGTTTTCCTGACGCCACACTCCGAGTGCCCTCACCTCCTCCCTGTAGGCTGTCTCGTCGTTGTTGGTAATCAAGCCCACTGCTGTTGTGTCGTCTGCAAACTTGATGATTGAGTTGGAGGCGTGCATGGCCACGCAGTCGTGAGTGTACAGGGAGTGCAGGAGGGGGCTGAGCACGCACCCTCGTGGGGCCCCAGTGTTGAGGGTCAGCGAAGTGGAGATGTTGTTTCCTACTTTCACCACCTGGGGGTGGCCCGTCAGAAAGTCCAGGACCCAATTGTAGAGGGTGAGGTTGAGACCCAGGGCCTCCGCGGGCCGCGGGGGTGGCACTGTATTATCCTTAAAGCGGGCAAAGAAAGTGTTTAGTTTGTCTGAAAGCATGACTTCAGTGTCCGTGACGTGGCTGGTTTTTCTTTTTGTAGTTCCGGGATTTCCTGTAGACCCTGCCACATACGGCTCGTGTCTGAGCTATTGAATTGGGACTCCACTTTGTCCCTGTACCGGCATTTCGCTTGTTTGATTGCCTTGCGGAGGGAATAACTACATTGTTTGTCTGCCATATTCCCAGACCTCTTTCCATGGTTAAATGCGGTGGTTCGCACTTTCAGCTTTGCGTGAATGCCGCCATCCATCCATGGTTTCTGGTTAGGGAAGGATTTAACCTCTTGGGGCTATGTGGGACGCTAGCGTGCCACCCGTGGTGCACCCTATCAACAGCAGGTGCATTTCAAGAGCGGCAAATTTGAAACCAAATAAATGTCAAAATTAAAATTTTTCAAACATACAACTATCTTACACCCTTTGAAAGATAAATATCTCCTTAATCTAACCACGTTGTCCGATTTCAAAAAGGTTTTACGGCGAAAGCATAAAGTTAGATTATGTTAGGAGAGTACATTGACAATAGCTGTGTGTAATGTTTTGTCAATTCAAAGACAGGCGTCACCAAAACCATAAAACCAGCTAAAATGATGCACTAACCTTTGACAATCTCCATCAGATGACACTCCTAGGACATTATGTTAGACAATGCATGCATTTTTAGTTCTATCAAGTTCATATTTATATCCAAAAATAGCGTTTTACTATGGCGTTGATGTTCAGGAAATCGTTTCCCTTCAATAACCGGCAGTCAAGTCAGCACCACAAATTAAATAATTAAAATTAGAAAACATTGGTAAAATATTATATTGTCATTTAAAGAATTATAGATTTACATCTCTTGAACGCAATCGACTTGCCAGATTTAAAAATAACCTTACTGGGAAATCACACTTTGCAATAATCTGAGCACTGCGCCCAGAAAAATACGCTTTGCGATACAGACAAACGGCCATGTTGGAGAGATCTAAAATCGAAAATACTATGTAAATAATCCATTACCTTTGATTCTCTTCATCAGATGTCACTTCCAGGAATCCCAGGTCCATAACGAATGTAGTTTTGTTCAAAAAAGCTCATCATTTATGTCCAAAAAGCTCCGTGTTGTTAGCACATGATCTAAGCCCGCCGGACTTCACTTCATGAACGAGGGGAAAAAATATATTTACGTTCGTTCAAACATGTCAAACATTGTATAGCATAAATCATTAGTGCCTTTTTTAACCAGAACATGAATAATATTCAAGGTGGACGAATGCATTCTCTTTTAAAACGTATTGGAACGAGGGTACCCAACATGACCTCGCGCGCCAGAGTCTAATCGGCCATCACCGTTCCAAGGCTCTTGTTCGGTCAGATCTCATAGTATAAGACTCAAAACACTTTGTAAAGGCTGGTGACATCTAGTGGAAGCAATAGGAAGTGCCAAAACATTAATCAGCCCCTGTGTGTTTCAATGGCATAGGCTTAAAGGTAATTCAACACATCAGGTATCCACTTCCTGTCAGAAAATGTCTCAGGGTTTTGCCTGCCAAATGAGTTCTGTTATACTCACAGACACCATTCAAACAGTTTTAGAAACTTTAGGGTGTTTTCTATCCATATATTATAAGTATATGCATATTCTAGTTACTGGGTAGGATTAGTAACCAGATTAAATCGGGTACGTTTTTTTATCCAGCCGTGAAAATACTGCCCCCTAGCGCCACAGGAATAGTCACAGTGGGTACAACATCTCCAATGCACTTCTTTATAAACTCACTCATCGAGTCAGCGTATAGATCGATGGTGTTATCTGAGGCTTCCCGGAACATATCCCAGTCCGCGTGATCAAAACATTCTTGAAGCGTGGATTCCGATTGGTCAGACCAGCATTGAATGGTTATAGTCACTGGTACATCCTTTTTGAGTTTCTGCCTATAAGACGGTATGAGCAAGATGGCGTTGTGGTCGGATTTGCGGAAGGGCTTTGTATGCATCGCGGAAATTAGAGTAGCAATGATCGAGTGTATTACTCCATGTGCGTAGTGCAATCAATATGCTGATAGAATTTAGGTAGCCTTGTTCTCAAATTTGCTTTGTTAAAATCCCCAGCTACAATAAATGCAGCCTCAGGATATATGGGTTCCAGTTGACATAGAGTCCAGTGAACTTCCTTGAGGTCTGTCTTGGTGTCTGTTTGAGGGGGAATGTACACAGCTGTGATGATAACTGACGAGAATTCTCTTGGGAGGTAATATGGCCGGCATTTGATTGTAAATAATTCTAGCTCGGGTGAGCAGAAGGACTTGAGTTCCTGTATGTTGTTATGATAACCAGTCTAGTGCAATTTAGAGTTGAAGAGGACCAACTACAGAAACACATTCTTGTTAGAGCATCTCAAAGACTAAATGAAGTGTAGAATCAGTTTAACATGTGACAAACACATGATTTCACTTCTGTACAATACAGTGATGAGAATTCTGTTGGCCCTGTCAGGGAGCCCAGGGTTTTGCTGTAGA
The DNA here is from genome assembly GCF_965601325.2 of Salmo salar. NCBI lineage: Eukaryota > Metazoa > Chordata > Actinopteri > Salmoniformes > Salmonidae > Salmo > Salmo salar. The sequence goes on from NC_138303.1 coordinate 8,397,194, forward strand.
TAGTAGAGTTCTCATCTCTGGACCACACGATCTAAGGCACTACTGTCTCTCTCTCTACATCCCAAAAAAGATCTCACACTCAATTCGTGTGAGATCAGTGAATTTGAATTTGATACAGTGAATTTGAAAAGTATTCAGACCCCTTTCCCTTTTTTTCCACATTTTTTAAAGTTACAGCCTTATTCTAAAAAAAAATCAATTATTGATTTTCCTCATCAATATACACACAATACCCCATAATGACAAAGCCTGATCAATCTACACACAATACCCCACAATGACAAAGCAAAAACAGGTTTTTAGATAGGAGCCACTCCTCAGTAAAAGAAGGGAGAAGCTTCCAGAAGGACAACCATCTCTGCAGCACTCCACCAATTAGTGGTGAGATGGAAGCCATTCCTCAGTAAAAGGCACATAACAGCCTGCTTGGAGTTTGCCAAAAGACACCTAAAGACTCTCAGACCATGAGAAAAAAGATTTTTTGGTCTGATGAAACCAAGATTTAATTCTTTGGCCTGAATGCCAAGCGTCACATCTGGAGGAAACCTGGCACCATCCCTACGGTGAGGCATGGCGGTGGCAGCATCATACTATGGGGATGTTTCTCAGCGGCAGGGATTTGGAGACTAGTTGAGGGAAAGATGAACGGATCAAAGTACAGTGTGATCGTTGATGAATACCTGCTCCAGAGTGCTGAGGACCTCAGACTGGAGTGAAGGTTGTCCTTCCAACAGGAAAACGACCATAAGCACACAGCCAAGACAATGCTGGAGTGGCTTCGGGACAAGTCTCTGAATATTCTTGAGTGGCCCAGCCAGAGCCGGGACTTAAACCCGAACAAACATCTCTGGAGAGACCTGAAAATAATTGTGCAGCGACGCTCCCCATCCAACCTGAGTTTGAGATGATCTGCAAAGAAGAATGGGAGAAACCCCTCAAATACAGGTGTACCAAGTTTGTAGCGTCATACCCAAGAAGACTCGAGGCTGTAATCGCTGCCATAGGTTCTTCAACAAAGTACTGAGTAAAAGGTACTGAGTAAACAAAGTACTGAGTACCTTTTTTTTTTTAAATTTGCAAACATTTCTAAAAACCTGTTTTTTCTTTGTCATTATGGGGTATTGTGATGTCATTATGGGGTATTGTGATGTCATTATGGGGTATTGTGATGTCATTATGGGGAATTGTGATGTCATTATGGGGTATTGTGTATAGATTGATGAACGGGGCGGATTTAATACATTTTAGAATGAGGCTGTAACGTAACAAAATGTGGAAAAAGTCAAAGGGTCTGAATAATTTCCGAGTACAGTGTATGTACAAAAAGTATTTGACCAGATTTTGTGCATTTCTGTGCATTTATGTCTGGCTTAATTTGTAGGAAAATAACAATTTGGGGGTTCAAACTTTCAGAACAATCTTTTGAAAGTTATTAGAGCAATGCATGATGGACAAAACAGCCTTTTTGTGTGTCCAACATTCATTTATATAAAAAAACAAACGTGTTAACGACTCATATATTGTTAATCAACCAGGTTATCACCGAAATAATTATAATATAATAGTAGCCTTACGTTGTTTTATTTTGCATTAATGCCATCACTTATTTCTATGCTTTTTTTACACTTAAAACTTTGGGATGCTGGTGCACTTGTAGTCAGCAGGGCCTTTTTTTGTGTAGGCAACAGTTTTCTTCAAAACACATTTCACATTTCGTGGAGCCTACATATTACACCATTTTCTTCACAATACATTTAATACAAGGCTATGTCGAATGTTATGAGGGTTGCCAGATTGGAGAAAAAATAAAAAAACATACAGTACCAGTCAAAAGTTTGAACACACCTACTCATTCAAGGGTTTTTATTTATTAATTTTTTTACTATTTTCTACATTGTAGAATAATAGTGAAGGCATCAAATACGCATATGGAATCATGTAGTAACCAAAAAAGTGTTAAACAAATCAAAATATATTTTATATTTGATATTCTTCAAAGTAGCCACCCCTTTTCCTTGATGACAGCTTTGCACACGCTTGGCAAACACATTATCTTTTGACTGGTAATGTATATATGTTTTGGGTATCAATGAAGCTATTTGATTGGGGAATGGCGATACATTTCTATGATGAGAAATCATAACACACACCATAATACACACCCTCTCCTCTCCTCTCCTCTCCTCTCCTTTCCTCTCCTCTCCTCTCCTCTCCTCTCCTCTCCTCTCCTCTCCTCTCCTCTCCTCTCCTCTCCTCTCCTCTCCTCTCCTCTCCTCTCCTCTCCTCTCCTCTCCTCTCCAGGTCAGTTGCCCCTGCCCTTAACAGCACCACGAAGACACACACACACACACACACACACACACACACACACACACACACACACACACACACACACACACACACACACACACACACACACACACACACACACACACACACTTCGTACTCAAGTTATAGCCAACTCTTGACTTTTGTATGACTCATTTTTAAAAGAATGTTTGTTTCTAGATGGTATGTTTTCATTTATCTTTAACTGGTTAAATGTTTGTAGTTTGCATGTTTCAGTAATGGTTAAATAGTCGTAAATCTCTGCTTGATTTAGCTTTTTTGTATATTTGGCATATTCTGTATTTCCACTGAAGAAAGAAATAATGAATCAACACACTACTGTAAATAAATGGACACTACCAGTTATAAAATGGAAATTGCTCTGTGTAAATAAATGGTGAGGAAATGCTCAGTCTGAAGCCCCATTCGGCAATGGATTTCACAGCCCTATAATAATGATACAATTCTATCAGCTTAAAATGGGTTTATTTACAACCTATGGGGTATAAAATGTTGGGAAAAGTTGTAATGAAGAGTCTTACATATACTGTAACCCCTAACTTGAGTTCAGTCCTCACCAACGAGAACCAAGAGGGGCCTAGCTTTGTCCATCATGACATGGAAAGGCCTTGATTCTAGGCGGTAGATATTCCCGTAGTTTATACCTTGTGTTCTTGTATGTTTGTCACACCCTGACCTGAGAGAGAGGGTTTGTTTCTCTATGTGGTTAGGTCAGGGTGTGGGGTGGGCATTCTATGTTTTTGTATTTCTTTGTATTGGGCCGAGTATGGTTCCTAACCAGAGGTAGCTGTCTATCGTTGTCTCTGATTAGGAACCATACTTAGGCAGCCTGTTTTTCCTTTGGGTTTTGTGGGTAGTTGTTTTCCATTTTAGTTGTACTTTGTGTTCTTGTATGTTCCATTAGAAGTGTTCCTGTATGTTCCATTAGAAGAGTTCCTTTATGTTCTCTATGGTTGGTACTCAGAGTACTCAAAGTTTGTTCAGACTTGGTGATTTTTTTCTCTGTCCGTTGGTGCATAGTGTTCTTGGATACTGTTGTAGGGCCTTTAGAATAGTATTCGACATGACCAGGATTTGACAGGCTACAAGGCTGATGTCTAGGCCGTATCGGCTGGGGAAACAGTCTATTGGAAACAGTCGTTGAACCAACGTGGAATTAGACGTCTGTGCCCAATGGATTGCTCTCCGTTCTCTTAACGTACGAGCCACATTGATAAAACAACATTGGCTTATCTGTTTTTGATGGATACATATTTCCAGTCAGTTGAACACTGTCTGAGGATATGAAGGAAAAACCTTGATGGACGACTACAGCCCCTGGACACTAGTGTATCACAGGGCCTTACCCCTTGATGCACGACTACAGCCCCTGGACACTAGTGTATCGCAGGGCCTAACCCCTTGATGCACGACTACAGCCCCTGGACACTAGTGTATCGCAGGGCCTTACCCCTTGATGCATGACTACAGCCCCTGGACACTAGTGTATCGCAAGGCCTTACCCTCACGCTCTCCTTAATGCTACAAAGCAGAGATGCGTCTAGTCCCATTTTCACAGTCTTTGGTATGACTCGGCCGACTCCCAACCTTCCAATCTCAGGACGGACACTATAACCACAAGGACATTGAGTTGGTAAAACCATGTCATGTAACCATCACTGGCTGATGAGGGTGTTCTGAGGAAATTATTTATTTTATTTTCATAACAACTGCAGAATAAATTGCGACAAGATCGAAATTGGGGAGACAAAAAGGGGGTAAAAAAAAAGGGGTTATAAAGGGTTAATCATTATTAAATGCATTATAAACCATTAATGGGTTATAACAAATTGGTCAAAACAGTGCGATAGCCAGTCAGTGCTTGCCGAATAGTGAGCCACTATTTACCTCCAGCTATTAATAATTTCTATATGCACATACACATGGTATAATAATGAACCCTTACGTATCGTCATGCATCCTTATTTTCAATGGTCGCCCAGTTAAACAATAGTTATTTTCTCACTTTTGGGAGTGATGCATTGTTGCTCTGTCCCAGGAACAGAAATGGTTGGTTTTCAGACCAAAGGGAAACTTCCATGATGCACCTTGCCTCACGTTTAAAACCCTGATAACGCATTGATACATTTATTTATTCCAGCAATGAAGGATTCATCTGAAACCATATGATTGGTTCTCTGGATTTCTGGAAAAAAAATGTGCCCCGACTTTGTGAGATCTGTGAAATGTACTTGAAAGAAAAAAATAACCTGGAATGTGCCCAGAATGTTGCGTTGCCACTGACATCACTCGACAGTGATGGACATGGCTCTGAGAAGTGTGCAAAAGCGCAAAAGAAATGTTCACAAGATCAAAATGTTGACAGAGGAGAGAGGGTAAATTCTCTATGCAATTTTGAATACAGAAGTTCTGCTGGATGATTTAGCACGCTGTAGCCAGCTAGCTAACATTTGTTAGCACCTCTGTACTACCTAATTATCTATCTAAATATATAAACATTCTGCTAAACAATTTAAGACGACAATAATCTTTGGCATGATATAGCTAACTAGCTAAGTAGATCGCATTTGGCTTCGCTAACTAGCAAATGTTAGCTGCCCGCTAGTTAGCTAACATTGACATGACAGAGTCTCCAATTTGTTAAGATAGCTTTTTTGGGGGGATTAGCACGCTAGCTTGCTAGGTATCTAACCTTTGAACTCAGGTAGAGTCCCTAGCTAGGTAGATGGTAAGTTAGCTTACTAGCTGGCATTCTTTGTCAGAAAAATAACATGATTGGTTTAAATTTTAAGACTAACTTACTAGCTAGCTACTGTAGCTAACTGGCCCGTGTATTATAACATATTGTAATAACTAGCTAACGCCTTTCATCCCATAGTAGCTAGCTATTAGTGTTAGAAAGTCATGTTTAACACTAGCTTTTATTATTATTAGCTAGTAGTGGATAACATTGCTAGCTAAGCCTAAATGGTAGAAATCATGCTAATGACGATAGTAGAGTAGTGTCTATGGTAAATTGTCATTAATTCCTCTTCTCTCCCACACATCCAAATAAGGTCTCAGACTTATGGGAAAACGCAAAGAAAAGAAACGGATGAAGACAGAAGGGGACCATGTTTTATTTTAAATAGTTGAAAGAAAGTTTTAAGATATTGGCAATGAGGCCCTGTATCTATTTTCCCAGAGTCAGATGAACTCGTGGATAAAACATTTTAAGCTTTGCGTTCAGTTTGAGGGGAGTCACTAACTAGCGCAATAGCTAACTAGCGCAATAGCTAACTAAATACCGATATAATTCCAGTCAACGCACTACAGTCATTCCTCTTTCTTATTGGTTCCACTGTAAGTGTATGTGTGTGCGTGTGTGTGTGTGTGTGTGTGTGTGTGTGTGTGTGTGTGTGTGTGTGTGTGTGTGTGTGTGTGTGTGTGTGTGTGTGTGTGTGTGTGTGTGTGTGTGTGTGTGTGTGTGTGTAACTAGAGAGAAGACAGCTGTGTAGCCACAGAAACGTGCCTGTTTCTATCACATCAAAGAGTGACTTTGATGTGTGTGGCATATATTCACACACACACACACACACACACACACACACACACACACACACACACACACACACACACACACCGGGCGGCAGGTCCGATTAGTGTTCCAGTCACGATGCCTAGCCTGTCAGATGGCATCTGATGACAACCCCTCCCCCTCCCCCTAACTCTCATCCCACTTACCCTCCACCCCCCCTCACAACTCTCCCCCCTATCCTCTCCCACTCCTAACTCTCCTCTCCTCACCCCCTCTCCTCTCCCTCTCCTAACTCTCCTCACCCTCCCCTCCCACTCCTATCTCTCCTCACCCCCTCTCTTTTCCCAGTCCTATCTCTCCTCTCCTCACCTCCTCTCCCACTCCTATCTCTCCTCACCCTCCTCTCCCACTCCTAACTCTCCTCTCCTCACCCCCTCTCCTCTCCCTCTCCTAACTCTCCTCACCCTTCCCTCCCACTCCTATCTCTCCTCACCCCCTCTCTTTTCCCAGTCCTATCTCTCCTCTCCTCACCTCCTCTCCCACTCCTATCTCTCCTCACCCTCCTCTCCCACTCCTAACTCTCCTCTCCTCACCCCCTCTCCTCTCCCTCTCCTAACTCTCCTCACCCTCCCCTCCCACTCCTATCTCTCCTCACCCCCTCTCTTTTCCCAGTCCTATCTCTCCTCTCCTCACCCCCTCTCCTCTCCCACTCCTATCTCTCCTCACCCCCCTCTCCTCTCCCACTCCTATCTCTCCTCACCCCCTCTCCTCTCCCACTCCTATCTCTCCTCACCCCCCCCTCCCACTCCTATCTCTCCTCTCCTCACCTCCTCACCTCCTCTCCCACTCCTATCTCTCCTCACTCCCCTCTCCCACTCCTATCTCTCCTCACTCCCCTCTCCCACTCCTATCTCTCCTCACCCCCCTCTCCTCTCCCACTCCTATCTCTCCTCACCCCCCTCTCCCACTCCTAACTCTCCTCCACCCCCTCTCCCTCTCCTAACTCTCCACTCCCCCTCTCCTCTCTCTCCTCACCCCCTCCCCCTCTCCCTCACCCACTTCTCACCCTCTACCCTTCACCCCCTCCGCCTCCTCTTTCCTCCTCTTCTCACCCTCTACCCTTCTCTTCCTCTTTCCTCCTCTTCTTCTCACCCTCTACCCTTCTGCTCTTCCTCCTCCTCCTCCTTCTCTTCCTCCTCTTCCTCCTCCTCCTCCTCTTCTCACCCTCTACACTCCTCCTCCTCCTCCTCCCCCTTACTCACCCGCTTCTCACCCTCTACCCTTCTCCTCCTCCTCCTCCTTCCTCCTCCTCCTCCTCTTTCCTCCTCCTCTTCTCACCCTCTACCCTTCTGCTCTTCCTCCTCCTCCTCTTCCTCCTCCCCCCTCTCTTCCTCCACCTCCTTCCTCCTCTTCTCACTCTCTATGCTTCTCCTCTTCCTCCTCTCCTCTTCCTGACCCGCTTCTCACCCTATACCCTTCTCCTCATCCTCCTCCTCCTTCCTCCTCCTCCTCTTCTCACCCTCTACCATTTTCCTCCTCCTTACCCCTCTTCTCACTCTCTATGCTTCTCCTCTTCCTCCTCTCCTCTTCCTCACATGCTTCTCACCCTCTACCTTCCTCCTCCTCTTCTCACGCTCTACCTCCTCTTCCTCCTCCTCCTACCCTCTACCCTCCTCCTCTTCCTCACCCGCTACCCTTCTCCTCCTCCTCCTCCTTCCTCCTTGCTTCTTCTCTTCCTACTCCGCTTCTCCCCCTCTACCCTCCTTCTCCTCTTTCCTCCTCCTCTTCTCACCCTCTATCTACCCTTCTGCTCTTCCTCCTCCTCCTCCTTCTCTTCCTCCTCTTCCTCCTCCTCTTCTCACCCTCTACACTCCTCCTCCTCCTCCTCCCCCTTACTCACCCGCTTCTCACCCTCTACTCTTCTCCTCCTCCTCCTCCTTCCTCCTCCTCCTCCTCTTTCCTCCTCCTCTTCTCACCCTCTACCCTTCTGCTCTTCCTCCTCCTCCTCCTCCTCCTCCTCCCCATCTCCTCCTCCTCCTCCTTCCTCCTCCTCTACTCACCCTCTACGCTTCTCCTCTTCCTCCTCTCCTCTTCCTCACCCGCTTCTCACCCTCTACCCTTCTCCTTCTCCTCCTCCTCCCTCCTCCTCTTCTCACCCTCTACGCTTCTCCTCTTCCTCCTCTTTTCTTCCTCACCCGCTTCTGACCCTCTACCCTTCTCCTCCTCCTCCTCCTCCCTCCTCCTCTTCTCACCCTCTACGCTTCTCCTCTTCCTCCTCTTTTCTTCCTCACCCGCTTCTCACCCTCTACCCTTCTCCTCCTCCACCTTCTTCCTCCTCCTCTTCTCAGCCTCTACCTTTCTCCTCCTCCTCCTCCTCCTTTTCTTCCCTTTCTCTCTGCTTCCTGATATTTCTCCTCTCCACACCCTCCTCTTCCTCCTCCCCCAATTCTACCTCTCAGCCACTTCTCCTCCTCTTCTCCTTCACCTCACCCTCCTCACCCCGGCTCCTATCTCTCCCTCCTTCTCCTCCCCCACTTCTCTCTGCTTCCTCATCCCCAGAGTGAGATGTATCTTATATTTAGTGCTGCCATGTCACTGAACAACCACACTGTCCCCAGTGACCTGTGAGTGATGGCGGCTGCTGTCTCAGCCCCGGTGCAAGGCACGCACCCACACACACCCACACACACACACACAGATACACATGCACAGGCACGCAAGGACACACACTCACACGCGTGCACACACACACAGATACACATACACAGGCACGCAAGGACACACACTCACACACGTGCACACACACACAGATACACATGCACAGGCACGCAAGGACACACACTCACACGCGTGCACACACACACAGATACACATACACAGGCACGCAAGGACACACACACACACACACACACACACCTGAGCACACACACACTCACTCACGCATGCATGCATGCACACACACACTCACATGCACACACACACACACACACACACACACACACACACACACACACACACACACACACACACACACACACACACACACACACACACACACACACACACACACACAGCTATTAGCCTTAGTGAGGCGCTGCACGACCCTCTTTATTGGACTACACGTCATCCTGTTGTCTCACTGCAACACAGCCATCTGGCTTTACCACCCAGCAACCACCACGGACAGAGATTTACACAGGCAGGCAGGCGGCCAGGCAGGCATGAAGGCAGCCAGGCAGGCGGGCAGGAAAGCAGGCAGGCAGGCATGAAGGCAGGCATGAAGGCAGTCGGACAGGCGGGCAGGCAAGCGGGCAAGCAGGCATGAAGGGAGCCAGGCGGGCAGGCAGGCATGAAGGCAGGCGGGCAGGAAAGCAGACAGGCAGGCAGGCAGGGTGTGTGTGTGTGTGTGTGTGTGTGTGTGTGTGTGTGTGTGTGGTGTGTGTGTGTGTGTGTGTGTGTGTGTGTGTGTGTGTGTGTGTGTGTGTGTGTGTGTGTGTGTGTGTGTGTGTGTGTGTCTGTGTGTGGAGGGAGATGAATTTCCCAGCCGATAAAACAAGAAAAGAGAGGTGACCTGGGTGTGTATAAAGGGTATTCCATATTTTGCTCATTCATAACCTTGGGCCATAAAAACAAAACACACTGATTACCTTGGCGATTATATTTGTTATTTAGGACCGTTTGGAAAATTCAATTAGCAAAATTCCCAGCTTTTCCAGATATCCTGGTTGGAGGATTTCAGATTCCCCAGATTTCAGGGAACTGGGATTTCTGAAAAAGTTACTGGAATTTTGTAACCCTTTAAGGCAGGCGGTTTCAAACTCATTCCACAGTGGGCCAAATGTCTGCAGGTTTTTGTTTTTTCCTTTCAATTAAGACTTAGACAACCAGGTGAGGGCAGTTCCTTACTAATTAGTGAGCTTAAGTCTTCCCTGTAGCTCAGTTGGTAGAGCATGGTGTTTGCAACGCCAGGGTTGTGGGTTCAATTCCCACGGGGGGCCAGCACAGAAACAAAATGTATGAAATTGTAAGAATGTATGCATTCACTACTGTAAGTCGCTCTGGATAAGAGTGTCTGCTAAATGACTAAAATGTAAAATGTAATTCAGCGATCAACTACAAGGGTGGAGGGAATTCCCAAAGGCACTCGACCCTCTGTGGAATGAGTTTGACAGTGGCTTTAGGGCGTTGTAACCTTTCTTTATTCTCTATTATATTTTAACATTTTTGTTGTTGCTTTTAAACCCAACCCGCTGAGAAACACGCACTCACACACTCTAAAAGGCCTGGTGTTTCTTTGTGCGTCCGAATGCCACTTTTTGTCAACAAGCAGAAAATAGATCTATTATGTCGTCCTCTAGTTTACCTCCAATCAGTCTCCTTCAATCTACAGTGCCGTGAAAACTGTTTTGCCCCCTTTCTGATTTTCTACATAGTTTTTGTTGCAGAAGGCAGTTTTCGCCAGGCATAATTGGACACATGTCTTCCAAAAATATCACCTTTTGACTCATCTGTCCATAGAACATTTTTACAGGAGTCTTGACGTTTATCCAGGTGCTTTTTGGAGTTTACTTTTTGGACAACGTGGGTCCCGTTATGCCTGGCGAAAACCGGACACTGCATTCCGTAGTAAGAACCTCATAAGAACAGTCCAGCATGGTGGTGGTAGTGTGATGGTTTGGGGATGCTTTGCCGCCTCAGGACCTGGATGACTTGCCTTAATAGAATAAACCATGAATTCTGCTCTGTATCAGATAATTCTACAGGAGAATTTCAGGCCCATCCATCCGTGAGCTGAAGCTGAAGCACAGCTGGGTCATGCAGACAGACAAAACACAAGGAAGTCTTCATTAGAATGGCTGAAAAGCAACACATTTTACGTTTTGGAATGTCCCGTTCAAAGTCCAGACCTGAACCCGATTGAGATGTTGTGGCAGGACCTAAAATGAGCAATTCAAGGTAGAAAACTGTCAGTGGAATTTTCTATCCCAATGATAATAATTAACAATCAATAAGCCTTGACTAATCCCCAAGGTTTGTAAGAGACTGGGTTAAGAATAATTAGGCAAAGACTCAGCTTTCTGCAAAAGGTCTGTACAGTTTATTCAGAGAATGTTCTGAAGTCCATTACACAAAGACATTCATTTTATGCTCACTCCCTACTTACGCACACACCTCCACACAAACAGTAGATGTCTTACACACATACATACACACGAACAGTAGGTGAGTTGTATCCCTCCCCTGGAGTTCTCACCACTGTTAATCACTACCCAGCGCTGTCCGTTCCTTTCCCCAGAGATTAGAGGAACCTTGAGTGTCACTCCCTTTCTTCTCTAAGTTACTCAAAGTTCCTCAGCTGTCGGGTCAATCACAGTCTACTTGTTGTCGCTATTTTCTTAGGCCCACTAACACACACACACACATTTCTATTCCTTCCGGGCCTCTACTAGACCTTATGGGTCTTTCGTTTAGTTTAGTACTTTAATTATTCATTATACATGCTACATAACTACTAATTACTAATTGGTTACGTGACAGGGTTGGATTCTTTAATCATTTACCTTTGAACATATTATTCCCTTATCAAAAACCTACAAATGTCACTGAGTTAAAGTAGTTATGCGTGGAAGAGTGGGACAAAAGTCCTCCACAGAGATCAACAAGTACAGGAAGCATTTGGTTGCAGTCATTTCAGCGAAAGGTGACAACCAGTTTTTGAGTGTAAGAGGCCAACTACTTGTCACACAGGGGCATTGGGTGTTACATAACTTTGTTTATTAAATAAATTAAATATGTATTACATTTTTTCATGTTATTTGTTTACTCAGGTTCCCTGTATATAATATTAGGTTTTGGTTGAAGGTCTGACAACACTCAGTGCCAAAAATATGCAAAAATAGAGAAAATCTGAAAGGGACCAACAGCAATGAGGAGGTATTGAACCTGTTCTTCAGTCTAGACCAACAGCATTGAGGTGATATTGACCCTGTTCTTCAGTCTGGACCAACAGCATTGAGGAGGTATTGAACCTGTCCTTCAGTCTGGACCAATAGCATTGAGGAGGTATTGACCCTGTTCTTCAGTCTGGACCAACAGCATTGAGGAGGTATTGACCCTGTTCTTCAGTCTGGACCATCAGCATTGAGGAGGTATTGACCCTGTTCTTCAGTCTGAACCAATAGCATTGAGGAGGTATTGACCCTGTTCTTCAGTCTGAACCAATAGCATTGAGATATAGACCCTGTCCTTCAGTCTGGACCAACAGCATTGAGGAGATATTGACCCTGTTCTTCAGTCTGGACCATCAGCATTGAGATATAGAACCTGTCCTTCAGTCTGGACCAATAGCATTGAGATATAGACCCTGTCTTTCAGTCTGGACCAATAGCATTGAGATATAGAGCACTAAATATTGAATCGAGTGCCATTAGATGAGTACCGATTGAACCCATTGGTCTTTGTTTTTCTTCTGTAACTTGGAGGTGAAACTAGATTGGTACATAACTCACCCACTCACTTTCTCCGTCCTTTCTGGTCTAGTAATTTTCAGTCTCTACAGAATATGTTAAGAAGCATTGAGAATTGTTGAAGTCTTCCTCTTCTGTAACACACAGACACACACACAGACACACACACACACACACACACACACACACACACACACACACACACACACACACACACACACACACACACACACACACACACACACACACACACACACACACACACACACACACTTGCTAGCTTATTGTATGTGTGGTTAGCTTTCTTTCTCAAAATGGCGGTAATGCGTCACCCAGGTGGGTGAAACACATTGGTGTTGGATGAGGTGAGTTTACCCCTTATTATGTAAAGTGTCTTCAGTCCCCTCAGTTGTTAGAATCTAGCTATATATATATATATATATATATATATATATATATATATATACCCTCCTCCACTCATCCTTGGAAGGACTCTCGGTTGAATCACTCGCTTGAATCACAATAAAGAAAGGTTGAATAAAGGATATATTATTTAATAAAACATGAATGCACTCTCCATCCAATGTATTATTTCCGTAGCAAAATGAAAATACATGAACCCAGATACAGGGCATTCAGAAAGTATTCAGATCCACATTTTGTTACGTTACAGCGTCATTCTAAAATGTATTAAAATATTTTTTTACTCATCAATCTACACACAATATCCCAAAATTGCTAAGTAAAAAAAAAACGTTTTTATTATTTTTTGCAAATGTATTACCAATAAAAACAGAAATATCATATTTACATCAGTATTCAGATTCATTGCTGTGAGACTCAAAATTGAGCTCAGGTGCATCCTGTTTCCATTGATCATCCTTGAGATGTTTCTACAACTTGATTGGAGTCCACCTGTGGTGAATTCAATTGATTGGACATGATTTGGAAAGGCACACACCTGTCTATTTAAGGTCCCACAGTGGACAGTCCATATTAGAGCAAAAACCATGCCTTGAGGTCGAAGGAATTGTAGGTGGAGCTCCGAGAAAGGATTGTGTCGAGGCACAGATCTGAGGAAGGGTACCAAAAAAATGTCGGCAGCATTGAAAGTCCAAAAGAACACAGTGGCCTCCATCATTCTTAAATGGAAGAAGTTCGGAACCACTAGACTCATCCTAGAACTGGCCGTCCGGCCAAACTGAGCAATTGGGGGAGAAGGGTCTTGGTCAGGGAGGTGACCAAAAACCCAAATGTTCACTCTGACAGAGCTCCAGAGTTCCTCTGTGGAGATAGAAGAACCTTCCAGAAGATCAACCATATCTGGAGCACTCCACTAATCAGGCTTTTATTGTAGAGTGGCCAGACGGAAGACAATCCTCAGTAAAAGACACATGACAGCCCACTTGGGGTTTAACCAAAAGGCACCTAAAGGACTCTCAGACCATGAAAAACAAGATTCTCTGGTCTGATGAAACCAAGATTGAACTCTTTGGCCTAAATGCCAAGCATCACAGCCAAGATAACGCAGGAGTGGCTTTGGGACAAGTCTCTGAATGTCCTTGAGTGGCCTAGTCAGAGCCCGGACTTGAACCCCTTTGAACATCTCTGAAGAGACCTGAAAATAGCTGTGCAGTAACGCTCCCCATCCAACCTGAAAGAGCTTGAGATGATCTGCTGAGAAGAATGGGAGAAACTCCCCAAATACAGGTGTGACAAGCTTGTAGTGTCATACCCAAGAAGACTCGAGGCTGTAATCGCTGATAAAGGTGCTTCAGCACATAGTGTGTATATATATATATATATATATATATTTCTAATAACCTGTTTTTGCTTTGTCATTAGGGGGTATTGTGTGTAGATTAATGAAGGAAAAAAAAAAATTACATTTTTTTTTTTGAATAAGGCTGTAATGTAACAAAATGTTTAAAAAGTCAAGTGGTCTGAATACTTTCCCAATGTGCTGTAGGTCTACTAAAGGTGTATAATTTAATAAAACATGAATAACAATAAATACAACTCTTTCCATCCAATGCAACGTGGACCTACATGAACCCATGTCATCTGACAATTTTCTGACAATTCTTTCCAATGTTCATGAACTGTATGAGCCAAGTAAGGAGGAACACATGGGCAGGGATTCAATCCCATCGCTGGGTGTCAACAATGAGGCTTTTAATGGCAATGTTACCGCGTTCACAGAGATTGCATTCAATGTAAAAACGCTGCAGACGGCTCAATTGGAAATGACCGATTAAATGACGCATTGTCCACAGGCGTGATTGGATTGAATCCTGGCCTTGATGTCTTACTTGGTGCTTGTGTAGCATACATGAGTCTTGGTCAATGGGTCAAGACACAGTTTCTCCCATTGGAGACCAGAGGGCTATACTACGAAGCAAGCCAGATCTACTCTGGCTTTTATGAAGCTAGCCAGCTTCAGTTAGCTTCACATTGCAGATCAGGCTTTTATAAAACTAGCCAGCTTCAGTTAGCTTCACATTCCAGATCAGGCTTTTATAAAACTAGCCAGCTTCAGTTAGCTTCACATTCCAGATCAGGCTTTTATAAAAGCTAGCCAGCTTCAGTTAGCTTCACATTCCAGATCAGGCTTTTATAAAGCTAGCCAGCTTCAGTTAGCTTCACATTCCAGATCAGGCTTTTATAAAGCTAGCCAGCTTCAGTTAGCTTCACATTCCATATCAGGCTTTTATAAAGCTAGCCAGCTTCAGTTAGTTTCATGTTCAGTCTCTTTCCGTACCACGACGGTGGATACTGCTCGTCAGCCTGCCACTAACTCTTGCAGGCTTGTGGATGCGTGTGGATGTCGCACGTGACTAGTCGAACGTTGAACTCTTCATTGAGACAATGCGGAAACATCAATCCATTGGGCGAGTCAGTGTCACGTTTTACATTTTGTGCCGAAATTAAAATGAAAGAAAAGTTATCTTGCAAATTCAGCAAGCTGTGGTGGGAAATAGGCTTTTAAAAGTTACGTCATTATTTTATTACTTATTTTTAATGCCAACTTTTGGTGTGCTTTGGATTGCTTATCAATGCACCCCTCCTATCACTTATTTTATCCGTGTAACTGTCACGCTCTGGCCTAGGAGAGCTGTGTTTTCTCTGTTTAGTTAGGTCAGGGTGTGATAGGTGATTCTATGTTTTGTTTTCTATGTTTTGGCCGGGTATGGTTTCCAATCAGAGGCAGGTGTCTATCGTTGTCTCTGATTGGAAGCCATACTTAGGCAGCCTGTTTTACCTTTGGGTTTTGAGGGTAGTTATTTTCCGTTTAGTTGTAAAGTACCTGACGGAACTGTCTGCTGTCATTTTTTGTTTAATTTGTAAAGTGTTCATTCTTCTTTCATTAAAGACAAGATGAACATATTCCACAGTTTACAATTGGCTCATTCATCCCCCACTCCTCTCCCCTGTAACTATTCCCCAGGTCGTTGCTGTAAATGAGAACGTGTTCTCAGTCAACTTACCTGGTTAAATAAAAGTCAACTTACCTGGTTAAAATAAATAAATAAAAAGTAATGTCATAGACATTACAATTTTTTTTACACACCACAAAAAAGACATTAAATTAATAAAATATCTAATAATCTAGTCTTCCTCAAATGAATTGGATGACCAAACAATCCTGAACCTGGCAGCTTAGACACTCAGGATAAATGGAGTTAGCCCTGAGATAGCCCAGCCTCGGAGGAGCAGGTCAGTTCTGAAGGATTCATTGCCATAGACATGTACCTGGCTAAAAGGTGAGCCACTTTGGTAGATGAACTTAGAGTTGACCAAAGTCATCGCTAACTCCTCAAACATAATTGGCAGTACAGGGCTCTGGGTTCAGATCCTACCCGTGACACGTCCTCCCTCTGTGTTGATGACAGATGACTCTGACTGACTGGTGATGTTGACTCTCTGACTGACTGGTGATGTTGACTCTGACTGACTGTGGTGATGTGTCAGTGATGTTGACTCTCTGACTGACTGGTGATGTGTCAGTGATGTTGACTGTAAGGTGATATTTGACTCTGACTGACTGTGGTGATGTGTCAGTGATGTTGACTGTAAGGTGATAGATGACTCTCTGACTGACTGGTGATGTGTCAGTGATGTTGACTCTCTGACTGACTGGTGATGTGTCAGTGATGATGACTCTCTGACTGTGGTGATGTGTCAGTGATGTTGACTCTCTGACTGACTGGTGATGTGTCAGTGATGATGACTCTCTGACTGACTGGTGATGTGTCAGTGATGATGACTCTCTGACTGTGGTGATGTGTCAGTGATGATGACTCTCTGACTGACTGGTGATGTGTCAGTGATGATGACTCTGACTGACTGGTGATGTGTCAGTGATGATGACTCTGACTGTGGTGATGTGTCAGTGATGATGACTCTGACTGACTGGTGATGTGTCAGTGATGATGACTCTGACTGTGGTGATGTGTCAGTGATGTTGACTCTCTGACTGACTGGTGATGTGTCAGTGATGTTGACTGTAAGGTGATATTTGACTCTGACTGACTGTGGTGATGTGTCAGTGATGTTGACTGTAAGGTGATAGATGACTCTCTGACTGACTGGTGATGTGTCAGTGATGTTGACTCTCTGACTGACTGGTGATGTGTCAGTGATGATGACTCTCTGACTGTGGTGATGTGTCAGTGATGTTGACTCTCTGACTGACTGGTGATGTGTCAGTGATGATGACTCTCTGACTGTGGTGATGTGTCAGTGATGATGACTCTCTGACTGTGGTGATGTGTCAGTGATGATGACTCTCTGACTGACTGGTGATGTGTCAGTGATGATGACTCTCTGACTGTGGTGATGTGTCAGTGATGATGACTCTCTGACTGACTGGTGATGTGTCAGTGATGATGACTCTGACTGTGGTGATGTGTCAGTGATGATGACAAGTCTCTGAATGTCCTTGAGTGGCCTAGTCAGAGCCCGGACTTGAACCCCTTTGAACATCTCTGAAGAGACCTGAAAATAGCTGTGCAGTAACGCTCCCCATCCAACCTGAAAGAGCTTGAGATGATCTGCTGAGAAGAATGGGAGAAACTCCCCAAATACAGGTGTGACAAGCTTGTAGTGTCATACCCAAGAAGACTCGAGGCTGTAATCGCTGATAAAGGTGCTTCAGCACATAGTGTGTATATATATATATATATATATATATTTCTAATAACCTGTTTTTGCTTTGTCATTAGGGGGTATTGTGTGTAGATTAATGAAGGAAAAAAAAAAATTACATTTTTTTTTTTGAATAAGGCTGTAATGTAACAAAATGTTTAAAAAGTCAAGTGGTCTGAATACTTTCCCAATGTGCTGTAGGTCTACTAAAGGTGTATAATTTAATAAAACATGAATAACAATAAATACAACTCTTTCCATCCAATGCAACGTGGACCTACATGAACCCATGTCATCTGACAATTTTCTGACAATTCTTTCCAATGTTCATGAACTGTATGAGCCAAGTAAGGAGGAACACATGGGCAGGGATTCAATCCCATCGCTGGGTGTCAACAATGAGGCTTTTAATGGCAATGTTACCGCGTTCACAGAGATTGCATTCAATGTAAAAACGCTGCAGACGGCTCAATTGGAAATGACCGATTAAATGACGCATTGTCCACAGGCGTGATTGGATTGAATCCTGGCCTTGATGTCTTACTTGGTGCTTGTGTAGCATACATGAGTCTTGGTCAATGGGTCAAGACACAGTTTCTCCCATTGGAGACCAGAGGGCTATACTACGAAGCAAGCCAGATCTACTCTGGCTTTTATGAAGCTAGCCAGCTTCAGTTAGCTTCACATTGCAGATCAGGCTTTTATAAAACTAGCCAGCTTCAGTTAGCTTCACATTCCAGATCAGGCTTTTATAAAACTAGCCAGCTTCAGTTAGCTTCACATTCCAGATCAGGCTTTTATAAAAGCTAGCCAGCTTCAGTTAGCTTCACATTCCAGATCAGGCTTTTATAAAGCTAGCCAGCTTCAGTTAGCTTCACATTCCAGATCAGGCTTTTATAAAGCTAGCCAGCTTCAGTTAGCTTCACATTCCATATCAGGCTTTTATAAAGCTAGCCAGCTTCAGTTAGTTTCATGTTCAGTCTCTTTCCGTACCACGACGGTGGATACTGCTCGTCAGCCTGCCACTAACTCTTGCAGGCTTGTGGATGCGTGTGGATGTCGCACGTGACTAGTCGAACGTTGAACTCTTCATTGAGACAATGCGGAAACATCAATCCATTGGGCGAGTCAGTGTCACGTTTTACATTTTGTGCCGAAATTAAAATGAAAGAAAAGTTATCTTGCAAATTCAGCA
This sequence comes from Salmo salar, assembly GCF_965601325.2. Classification (NCBI taxonomy): domain Eukaryota; kingdom Metazoa; phylum Chordata; class Actinopteri; order Salmoniformes; family Salmonidae; genus Salmo; species Salmo salar. Next base: position 8,415,870 of record NC_138303.1, read on the forward strand.
AGCTGTGGTGGGAAATAGGCTTTTAAAAGTTACGTCATTATTTTATTACTTATTTTTAATGCCAACTTTTGGTGTGCTTTGGATTGCTTATCAATGCACCCCTCCTATCACTTATTTTATCCGTGTAACTGTCACGCTCTGGCCTAGGAGAGCTGTGTTTTCTCTGTTTAGTTAGGTCAGGGTGTGATAGGTGATTCTATGTTTTGTTTTCTATGTTTTGGCCGGGTATGGTTTCCAATCAGAGGCAGGTGTCTATCGTTGTCTCTGATTGGAAGCCATACTTAGGCAGCCTGTTTTACCTTTGGGTTTTGAGGGTAGTTATTTTCCGTTTAGTTGTAAAGTACCTGACGGAACTGTCTGCTGTCATTTTTTGTTTAATTTGTAAAGTGTTCATTCTTCTTTCATTAAAGACAAGATGAACATATTCCACAGTTTACAATTGGCTCATTCATCCCCCACTCCTCTCCCCTGTAACTATTCCCCAGGTCGTTGCTGTAAATGAGAACGTGTTCTCAGTCAACTTACCTGGTTAAATAAAAGTCAACTTACCTGGTTAAAATAAATAAATAAAAAGTAATGTCATAGACATTACAATTTTTTTTACACACCACAAAAAAGACATTAAATTAATAAAATATCTAATAATCTAGTCTTCCTCAAATGAATTGGATGACCAAACAATCCTGAACCTGGCAGCTTAGACACTCAGGATAAATGGAGTTAGCCCTGAGATAGCCCAGCCTCGGAGGAGCAGGTCAGTTCTGAAGGATTCATTGCCATAGACATGTACCTGGCTAAAAGGTGAGCCACTTTGGTAGATGAACTTAGAGTTGACCAAAGTCATCGCTAACTCCTCAAACATAATTGGCAGTACAGGGCTCTGGGTTCAGATCCTACCCGTGACACGTCCTCCCTCTGTGTTGATGACAGATGACTCTGACTGACTGGTGATGTTGACTCTCTGACTGACTGGTGATGTTGACTCTGACTGACTGTGGTGATGTGTCAGTGATGTTGACTCTCTGACTGACTGGTGATGTGTCAGTGATGTTGACTGTAAGGTGATATTTGACTCTGACTGACTGTGGTGATGTGTCAGTGATGTTGACTGTAAGGTGATAGATGACTCTCTGACTGACTGGTGATGTGTCAGTGATGTTGACTCTCTGACTGACTGGTGATGTGTCAGTGATGATGACTCTCTGACTGTGGTGATGTGTCAGTGATGTTGACTCTCTGACTGACTGGTGATGTGTCAGTGATGATGACTCTCTGACTGACTGGTGATGTGTCAGTGATGATGACTCTCTGACTGTGGTGATGTGTCAGTGATGATGACTCTCTGACTGACTGGTGATGTGTCAGTGATGATGACTCTGACTGACTGGTGATGTGTCAGTGATGATGACTCTGACTGTGGTGATGTGTCAGTGATGATGACTCTGACTGACTGGTGATGTGTCAGTGATGATGACTCTGACTGTGGTGATGTGTCAGTGATGTTGACTCTCTGACTGACTGGTGATGTGTCAGTGATGTTGACTGTAAGGTGATATTTGACTCTGACTGACTGTGGTGATGTGTCAGTGATGTTGACTGTAAGGTGATAGATGACTCTCTGACTGACTGGTGATGTGTCAGTGATGTTGACTCTCTGACTGACTGGTGATGTGTCAGTGATGATGACTCTCTGACTGTGGTGATGTGTCAGTGATGTTGACTCTCTGACTGACTGGTGATGTGTCAGTGATGATGACTCTCTGACTGTGGTGATGTGTCAGTGATGATGACTCTCTGACTGTGGTGATGTGTCAGTGATGATGACTCTCTGACTGACTGGTGATGTGTCAGTGATGATGACTCTCTGACTGTGGTGATGTGTCAGTGATGATGACTCTCTGACTGACTGGTGATGTGTCAGTGATGATGACTCTGACTGTGGTGATGTGTCAGTGATGATGACTCTCTGACTGACTGGTGATGTGTCAGTGATGATGACTCTCTGACTGTGGTGATGTGTCAGTGATGTTGACTGTAAGGTGATAGATGACTCTCTGACTGACTGGTGATGTGTCAGTGATGATGACTCTCTGACTGTGGTGATGTGTCAGTGATGATGACTCTCTGACTGACTGGTGATGTGTCAGTGATGATGACTCTGACTGACTGGTGATGTGTCAGTGATGATGACTCTCTGACTGTGGTGATGTGTCAGTGATGTTGACTGTAAGGTGATAGATGACTCGACTGACTGTGGTGATGTGTCAGTGATGTTGACTGTAAGGTGATAGATGACTCTCTGACTGACTGGTGATGTGTCAGTGACGTTGACTCTCTGACTGACTGGTGATGTGTCAGTGATGTTGACTCTCTGACTGACTGGTGATGTGTCAGTGATGTTGACTGTAAGGTGATAGATGACTCTGACTGACTGTGGTGATGTGTCAGTGATGATGACTCTCTAACTGTGGTGATGTGTCAGTGATGTTGACTGTAAGGTGATAGATGACTCTGACTGACTGGTGATGTGTCAGTGATGATGACTCTCTAACTGTGGTGATGTGTCAGTGATGTTGACTGTAAGGTGATAGATGACTCTCTGACTGACTGGTGATGTGTCAGTGACGTTGACTCTCTGACTGACTGGTGATGTGTCAGTGATGTTGACTCTCTGACTGACTGGTGATGTGTCAGTGATGTTGACTGTAAGGTGATAGATGACTCTCTGACTGACTGGTGATGTGTCAGTGACGTTGACTCTCTGACTGTGGTGATGTGTCAGTGATGATGACTCTCTGACTGACTGGTGATGTGTCAGTGACGTTGACTCTCTGACTGACTGGTGATGTGTCAGTGATGTTGACTCTCTGACTGACTGGTGATGTGTCAGTGATGTTGACTGTAAGGTGATAGATGACTCTCTGACTGACTGGTGATGTGTCAGTGATGATGACTCTCTGACTGTGGTGATGTGTCAGTGATGATGACTCTGACTGACTGGTGATGTGTCAGTGATGATGACTCTCTGACTGACTGGTGATGTGTCAGTGATGATGACTCTCTGACTGTGGTGATGTGTCAGTGATGATGACTCTCTGACTGACTGGTGATGTGTCAGTGATGATGACTCTGACTGACTGGTGATGTGTCAGTGATGATGACTCTCTGACTGTGGTGATGTGTCAGTGATGTTGACTGTAAGGTGATAGATGACTCTCTGACTGACTGGTGATGTGTCAGTGATGATGACTCTCTGACTGTGGTGATGTGTCAGTGACGTTGAGTGTAAGGTGATAGATGACTCTCTGACTGACTGGTGATGTGTCAGTGATGATGACTCTCTGACTGACTGGTGATGTGTCAGTGATGTTGACTCTCTGACTGACTGGTGATGTGTCAGTGACGTTGACTCTCTGACTGACTGGTGATGTGTCAGTGATGTTGACTCTCTGACTGACTGGTGATGTGTCAGTGATGTTGACTGTAAGGTGATAGATGACTCTGACTGACTGTGGTGATGTGTCAGTGATGATGACTCTGACTGACTGGTGATGTGTCAGTGATGATGACTCTCTGACTGACTGGTGATGTGTCAGTGATGATGACTCTCTGACTGTGGTGATGTGTCAGTGATGTTGACTGTAAGGTGATAGATGACTCTCTGACTGACTGGTGATGTGTCAGTGATGATGACTCTCTGACTGTGGTGATGTGTCAGTGATGTTGACTGTAAGGTGATAGTTGACTCTCTGACTGACTGGTGATGTGTCAGTGATGATGACTCTCTGACTGTGGTGATGTGTCAGTGATGATGACTCTCTGACTGACTGGTGATGTGTCAGTGATGATGATTCTCTGACTGACTGGTGATGTGTCAGTGATGATGACTCTCTGACTGTGGTGATGTGTCAGTGATGATGACTCTCTGACTGACTGGTGACGTGTCAGTGATGATGACTCTCTGACTGACTGGTGACGTGTCAGTGATGATGACTCTCTGACTGACTGGTGATGTGTCAGTGATGTTGACTGTAAGGTGATAGATGACTCTCTGACTGTGGTGATGTGTCAGTGATGTTGACTGTAAGGTGATAGATGACTCTCTGACTGACTGGTGATGTGTCAGTGATG
>NC_138303.1:8422500-8587500 GCF_965601325.2 Salmo salar
TGTGTGTGTGTGTGTGTGTGTGTGTGTGTGTGTGTGCATGCGTGAGGGTGTGTGTGTGCGTATGTGTGTGAGTGTGTATGAGCTGACTGTTTCATTCAACCACCACAACACAAAAGAGAGGCAAAGTAATGAGAAAGGAAAGAAACCCATCACAGGTTCTTTGTAAGTTATGAGTGGAGCCCAGCTGGGGGAGAAGGATTCAGTCCAAATGGAATCACTGTGACATTGTAGAGTCCTCGCTGAGCCTCTGGTCATCTTATTGGCCCCCTGTTGAGTACAGGGTCTTCCCATTGGCTCTTTTACAGTTTTCAGACTCACACTGTGTTTCTGTACAGGTCTAATTTCTTCAAGAACCCTTGACTTCCTCCATATCAACAGAGAGGCCACGGCGCCATCACAAATAGCAGCACCATATTGCCTATAAAGTGTAATACTTTTTACCAGAGCCATATGGGTACAGATGTAGGATCTTAATTTGATCACTCTATTGAAGGAGAACTTGTAGCAGTTAAAACTTGTAGTATATTTGAGGTTTAAAAATACTTTCCACTGAAATTTCAGACTTAAATCTTCTCTTACGAAAAATGTATCAACCCCTACAAAATGTCCATTAATTATATTCCAGAACATATTCCAGATAATAATCCAGATAATATTCCAGATAATATTCCAGAAAATATTCTAGATAATAATCCAGATAATATTCCAGATAATATTCCAGATAATAATCCAGGTAATATTCCAGATAATATTCCAGATAATATTCCAGAAAATATTCCAGATAATAATCCAAATAATAATCCAGATAATATTCCAGATAATATTCCAGAAAATATTCCAGATAATAATCCAGATAATATTCCAGATAATATTCCAGATAATAATCCAGAAAATATTCCAGATAATAATCCAGATAATATTCCAGATAATATTCCAGATAATATTCCAGATAATATTCCGGATGATAATCTAGATAATAATCTAGATAATATTCCAGCTATTAATCCAGATAATAATCCAGATAATATTCCAGATAATAATCCACATAATAATCTAGATAATAATCCAGATAATATTTCTGATGATAATCCAGATAATAATCTAGATAATAATCCAGATAATATTCCAGATAATAATCCAGATAATATTTCTGATGATAATCTACATAATAATCTAGATAATATTCCAGATAATAATCCAAATAATATTCCAGATAATAATCCAAATAATATTCCAGATGATAATCTAGATAATAATCTAGATAATATTCCAGATAATAATCCAGATAATATTCCAGATAATAATCCAGATAATATTCCAGATGATAATCTAGATAATAATCTAGATAATATTCCAGATAATAATTCACATTTCATGTTGCTGTAAGATTATTTTCATGCTGTAGCAAAATGGCTCAAATTAGATTCTACATCTATACACTATATAGGGGATAGTATGCCATTTTGGGACGTGGCCCATATCATCAGAGAGACAGACACCCATTGGGTATACATTTGACTAATTACAAGATTCTAGACTGTTACAGACTATAACACATTATCTAGCATCAATAGATCTGGGATAAATAACACATCATCCTGTTAGATTATTTGTCTCAAATGGCTCCCTACTTCCTGGTCAACACTACTGCACTATAAATGGCTCCCTACTTCCTGGTCAACAGTAGTGCACTATAAATGGCTCCCTACTTCCTGGTCAACAGTAGTGCACTATAAATGGCCCCCTACTTCCTGGTCAGCAGTAGTGCACAACAAATGGAATAGGGTGCCATTTGGGACGCAATAGAGAGAAATAAGGAAATGTTCCCCTGCTGATCATGTGCATCCTGTTGAGACCAGAGGACCCTGCTGGTCATATTATTCCTGTTGAGGCCAGAGGACCCTGCTGGTCATATACTTCCTGTTGAGGCCAGGGGATCCTGCTGATCATATACTTCCTGTTGAGGCCAGAGGACCCTGCTGGTCATATACTTCCTGTTGAGGCCAGAGGATCTTGCTGATCATATACTTCCTGTTGAGGCCAGGGGATCCTGCTGATCATATACTTCCTGTTGAGGCCAGAGGACCCTGCTGATCACATTCATCCTGTTGAAACTAGTGGATCCTGCTGATTGTATTCATCCTGTTCAGTAAATTTACCAACCTCCTATTGGGTGTGTGTGCATGTTTGTGTGTGTATGATTGTGTTTATTTGTTTGCGTGTGTTTGTGGGCTTGTATTACGGTCCTCATCGGTACCTGGAATCCCCACAAGTCCCCACAAGGATAGTGAAACAATGTAGGTTCTGTCCCTCTCTTCGCCCCCTACCCCTAACCCTCACCCCTACCCTACCCTACCCCTACCTGGGCTCGAACCAGGGACCCTCTGCACACATCAACAACTGACACCCACACGAAGCATCGTTACCCATCGCGCCACAAAAGCCACGGCCCTTGCAGAGCAAGGGGAACAACCACTTCAGGTCTCAGAGCGAGTGACGTCACCGATTGAAACGCTATTAGCGCGCACCACCGCTAACTAACTAGCCATTTCACATCGGTTACAAAGGCAGGGTGCACAAATAAATAAGGGAGGAGAACAGCTCCAAAATACCCAAAGGACGGGACGCAGCCCGGTCAACCCTAAAGCCTAAAACACGCAGCGTCAAATGGAAAATACAAAGAACCCCTTCGTGCCCAAAAGGCATGACACAAAAACAATCCCGCACAAATCCCCAAACGAAACAGACAAACGAAATACTCCACTAATGACTAACACAAAACAGGTGCAGACCTAAACAGACATAACCAAACGACACAGAAACATAGATCGGTGGCAGCCGGCACCGCCGAGCCCTGCCCGACCCGGGGAGAGGCGCCACCTTCTGTGGACGTTGTGACAATAATGAATTCAAAAATCACTGCTCCTCCTTCACTACAACTACAATGGTCCGACTACAGAAGATATGATGCGCTAAGTGATGCTATGTTTTCTGTTATTTTCTTGATATTTGAGTTTGATACAATGCATTGGAAGACTTTTGGTCCCTCTAAAGGCCTAGGTCCTATAGTCATGGTTCGCCATTGGTTAGGGTTAAAGTTAGAGGTAGGGTTAGAGGTTAAGGAAAATAAGATTTTGAATGGAAATACATTTTAGGCCCATCCCAACAAGTGTGTCTGTCTTTGTGTATGTCCTTTATGTGTGCTACAGTATATTATCAATCACCTGTAGGAACATGTTTATTTTACTGCTGCTCTCTAATTACTTGTTACTTTTATCTCCTATTCTTCTTATCCGTATTTTTTTTAAACTGTACTGTTGGTTAAGGGCTTGTAAGTCAGCATTTCACTGTAAGGTCTACTACACCTGTTGTATTCAGCATTTCACTGTAAGGTCTCCTACATCTGCTGTATTCAGCATTTCACTGTAAGGTCTACTACACCTGTTGTATTCAGCATTTCACTGTAAGGTCTACTACACCTGTTGTATTCAGCATTTCACTGTAAGGTCTACTACACCTGTTGTATTCAACATTTCACTGTAAGGTCTACTACACCTGTTGTATTCAGCATTTCACTGTAAGGTCTACTACACCTGTTGTATTCAGCATTTCACTGTAAGGTCTACTACACCTGTTATATTCAACATTTCACTGTAAGGTCTACTACACCTGTTGTATTCGGTGCGTGTGACTAATACTGTTTGATTTGACATTAGAGACAGAGAGGTGTTGGTTCTATGCAGGCTTTTGGCAGCAGGGAGAAGAACAGACAAGTGCATAACAACAACAGGCTATTTCTGTGTATTGCAGCAGTGGAGAGGAGGGGTGGTGGCTTGTCTTGTCTACTGAATATCTCCTCTGCACTGCAACACAGGGGCAGAGCTAGCTTGCATCCCTTTACCCTTTACTGCAACACAGAGGCACAGTTAGCTAGCTTCCCTTTACTGCAACACAGATGTAGAGCTAGCTAGCATCCTTGCACTGCAACACAGAGGCAGAGTTAGCTAGCATCCCTTTACTTTAACACAGAGGCAGAGCTAGCTAGCATCTTTGCACTGCAACACAGAGGCAGAGTTAGCTAGCATCCCTTTACTGTGACAAAGATGCAGAGTTAGCTAGCATCCCTTTACTTTAACACAGAAGCAGAGTTAGCTAGCATCTTTGCACTGCAACACAGAGGTAGAGTTAGCTAGCATCCCTTTACTGCAACACAGAGGCAGAGTTAGCTAGCATCCCTTTACTGTGACAAAGATGCAGAGTTAGCTAGCATCCTTGCACTGCAACACAGAGGCAGAGTTAGCTAGCATCCCTTGCACTGCAACACAGAGGCAGAGTTAGCTAGCATCCCTTTACTGCAACACAGAGGCAGCGTTAGCTAGCATCCCTTTACTGCAACACAGAGGCAGAGTTAGCTAGCATCCCTTGCACTGCAACACAGAGGCAGAGTTAGCTAGCATCCTTGCACTGCAACACAGAGGCAGAGTTAGCTAGCATCCCTTTACTTTAACACAGAGGCAGAGCTAGCTAGCATCTTTGCACTGCAACACAGAGGTAGAGTTAGCTAGCATCCCTTTACTGCAACACAGAGGCAGAGTTAGCTAGCATCCCTTTACTGTGACAAAGATGCAGAGTTAGCTAGCATCCCTTTACTTTAACACAGAAGCAGAGTTAGCTAGCATCTTTGCACTGCAACACAGAGGTAGAGTTAGCTAGCATCCCTTTACTGCAACACAGAGGCAGAGTTAGCTAGCATCCCTTTACTGTGACAAAGATGCAGAGTTAGCTAGCATCCTTGCACTGCAACACAGAGGTAGAGTTAGCTAGCATCCCTTTACTTCAACACAGAGGCAGAGTTAGCTAGCATCCTTGCACTGCAACACAGAGGTAGAGTTAGCTAGCATCCCTTTACTGCAACACAGAGGCAGAGTTAGCTAGCATCCTTGCACTGCAACACAGAGGTAGAGTTAGCTAGCATCCCTTTACTGCAACACAGAGGCAGAGTTAGCTAGCATCCCTTTACTGCAACACAGAGGCAGAGTTAGCTAGCATCCTTGCACTGCAACTGTAATAAAGATAATCTAACGTTTTACCTAATGATATATAAGGAGGGCATTTGCACAACATGTTTCACAACAGCACACAACAAAATTCCAGAGACATATTGAGCGACCAACTGATACCAATCACGACCACACCCAGAGACAGATGGCTGACTTAAGCCCTAGCCACACGAACTGACCACTGGTGTAAAGAACAACATTCCATGAATATCGCAAGCACCCAGACACGAATTACCAGAAATCACACACACACACACACACACACACACACACTTAGGTGTGTTGGACTCCGAGGACAAAGGACACTGCCAAGGGCCAATGGGAAGTCGACACCACCTGGAGAGTGGACCGTCCCTCCACTCATCGACCAGTCAGGAGAGCGGACCTACTAGACTCAACGTCAACACACTGTTATTTCATTGTATAAATTGGATGTACATTATGTTTCGGGGCTCTCTTCTGCTAGTTCCCTATGAGCTAAACGAAGGAGTCCGTGCACGCTTTGCCAAATATCTTTGTCTCATAATAAACTGCCTTACTATAAACTGAAACCACCCGGTCCAACGTCTTGACTTGGTCTCCTTCTCAAATAACTAATCATCAACACAACACAGAGGCAGAGTTAGCTAGCATCCTTGCACTGCAACACAGAGGCAGCGTTAGCTAGCATCCCTGTACTATGGTCACACTGTCGTTGACATTTGTCTTGCACCTCATCTCAAACTCAACAGCATAGCAATGTAAATCCCAGGCGAAATTCGAACAACAAAAACAACACATATGGATAGAGTCCATGGGGTCAGCAACCTGTCATCCAGTTTAGATTCATTGAGCCAAATCCAGTGTAAAGTCTATTCCACCAGACAGAGTCTGAGTTATCCCCTTTACTGCGGTTCACACTGGGTTTGTCTCTGTGTTACATTAGCTTCAGTAAGTCTACCACGTTACCTCCAGTATAAAGTCTATCCCACCAGACAGAGTCCGAGTTATCCCCTTTACTGTGCTTCACACTGGGTTTGTCTCTGTGTTAAGTTCAATCAAGGACAGACAAAGTGTTTGAAATGATTTGAAATGGTATTCCAACCCAGCTCTGCAAACAGGCTGTTGGAGACATTCTAGTCACAGCAAACGGCATCATCAACTGGGAAGGGAGGAGGACAGAGTCACACCATGCACGTACACACACACACACGCACGCATGCACGCACGCACGCACGCACACACACACACACACACACACACACACACACACACACACACACACACACACACACACACACACACACACACACACAAAAGGCACAGCAGCATCGCCTGGGGAGAGGAGGCTGAGGCAGAGCCATAACGATGAAGGATATTCCTGCTACCGTAGATATCAAAGACAAACGTTAATGACTCCCCTCCATACTTATTCCTTTGTTTATCAAAAAAAAAAGTATCTATACGTATATTTCTAATTGGTTTCTGTACTCCTGCAATGTGTTGCTGAGAATAACCACCCTAGTTTCTTAAGTATTTACCAATCCCCACCACATATGACATCCAATACTGTTGCAAGTATCCATTTGATTGTTTATTTATGCTACTATTTCTTGTTTTCTCTACTCTACTTTTGCTAGGGTTGTAAAAAAATAATACTTTTCCCAGATTCTCCAAAAGTCCTGGTTGGAAGAGTACTAGAATCAGGAGGGATTCCAGAGGACATCTGGAATACTCCAACCAGGACATCCAGAAATCCTTGAGTTTTTGGAAATTTACCAGAGTTTTGCAACCCTGTACAGTGTTGATTTATTGACCCATCTATTTCTTGTTTTCTCTACAGTTCTTGTGCAATCTGTTGGATAACACCTGTAGCTTCTCATTAGTTTCTCAACTATGTACCAATTCCCTGAAACTGATCTAGTACGATATTAACCTGTTACATTATTTATTTGATTTACTATCGCTTGATTTACTGTGCTGTTGTGATGAAGTCCGTTCCCAGCATACATACTGTAACCTGTTCTGATAGGATATACATTTACATTTTAGTCATTTAGCATACGCTCTTATCCAGAGCGACTTACAGTAGTGAATGCATACATTACATACATTTTTTTTCCCATACTGGTCCCCCGTGGGAATCGAACCCACAACCCTGGCAATGCAAACACCATGCTCTACCAACTGAGCCACACGGGACCATACCATACCCCCCCCCCCCCCCCCCCCCCCCCCCCCCCCCCCGTTACTGTGAAACAGGAAACATACCAGACCAACGGATGCTTAAAATCAACGCCGTGTCCGCGATGCGTTAGTGCTGCTGTAACCGATGTGAAATGGCTAGCTAGTTAGCGGTGGTGGTGCGCTAATAGCGTTTCTAATCGGTGACGTCCATCGCTCTGAGATCCTTGAAGTAGTTGTTTCCCCCTTGTGCTCTGCAAGGGCCGCGGCTTTTGTGGAGCGGTAGGTAAACGATGCTTCGAGGGGAGGTAGTTGTCGATGTGTGCAGAGGGTCCATGGTTCGAGCCCAGGTAGGGGCGAGGAGAGGGACGGTAAGCTATACTGTTACACTGTTGTGGTTCAACATGTAGAATCACCGGGAAATGAACAGTACCTGACGGCCGATAGTCTGTTCGGATGCGATAGTGTGGTAGTCCGTTGCTTTTAAGTTTTCGTTTGTTTTTCTATGTAATATTTATTACTATTAACTGTCTAGATTGTTTATTTATCTTATGATTTTTTTTTTTTTTACCTTTGGGAAAGATTTAATTTGATAGATAGGGAATTAAAACACGAGAAAATGTATGGAGTAAAAAACGTTTCACACTGGATATTGTGATTCATGCAACAAGCTCTCACAGTCTCACATCAGAATTAGACATTCATCTATGTTTCTCAACCGTCACATTTAGAAGTTATTTCAAACGTTACATTTCGAAGTGTTTAAGGTTAGATTTAACTCCAAATGGTTAAGGTAAGGCTTATGGTTTGGGATAGGCTTAAAGCAAAACTCTCAAAAACAGCTTTCTATCACTGGATTTGAACTTGCAACCTTTGTGTAACAGTGTAGGTTCTGTCCCTCTCTTCGCCCCAACCTGGGCTCGAACCAGGGATCCTTGCACACATCAACAACTGACACCCACGAAGCATTGTTACCCATCGCACCACAAAAGCCGCGGCCCTTGCGACGCAAGGGGAAACCCTACTTCAAGTCTCAGAGCGAGTGACGTCACTGATTGAAATGCTATTAGCGCACACCACCGCTAACTAACCAGCCATTTCACATCGGTTACATTTGGAATTAGATGGCTACGCCCATCCGCTAACCCCCGTCTACAATGCTCTAGCAAAACCAAAAACCTACTTGAAGGTAGCAACGCTCACTGTTACCCCCTAGTGGCCGGTATCCATATCATCTCCCTACATACTCAGACATGGATCGACATTGAATACTGGCTTGTATCACGGGTGATCTGACTGGATTTATGACCCCGATATAGTTCCCAATATTGGCCATATTTTATCACCCCTATAGCCTAGTTACCCATCCTCTTAGCTTCCTATGTTCCTCCCAACAAATTCTTATTTACAATGACGGTCTACCCCCCCCTGGGTCCAAACCCTATCACGGACGATGCTGGGCCAATTGTACGCCGTCCCTATGGGACTCCCAATCACGGCCGGTTGTGATACAGCCTGGAAACGAACCAGGGTCTGTAGTGACGCCTCTACCACTGAGATGCAGTCCCTTAGACCGTTGTGCAACTCAGGAGCCTGAAGACCTTCCAATGTTCCTACCGGGTAGCCTGAAGACCTTCATACGTTCCTCCCACGTAGCCTGAACACCTTCAGAGTCCTGCTGCCTCAGCTCAGCTCTCTCCATGAGGTATGTGTGTATAAATGGATTCCCAACCCCCTGGAGTAACCAAGAAACCACGCTGAGACCATTTCGCTGTTATGTCTCATACTTAAGGACAGCCATCTGGTGTGGAGGACTGGGAGAGCCTCTGTCTCTGTTCCCAATCTCCCCTCCTCTCCCCTCCTCTCCTCTCCTCTCCTCTCCTCTCCTCTCCTCTCCTCTCCTCTCCTCTCCTCTCCTCTCCTCTCCTCTCCTCTCCTCTCCTCTCCTCTCCTCTCCTCTCCTCTCCTCTCCTCTCCTCTCCTCTCCTCTCCTGGTCAGTTGCCCCTGCCCTTAACAGCACCACAAAGACACACACACACACACACACACACACACACACACACACACACACACACACACACACACACACACACACACACACACACACACACACACACACACACACACACACACACACACACAGTCATCAGCACTCATCTCCATTAGACCAATTAACCAATGTGAAGTGACATTCAACAGCTGCCAGAACACTCTCTGTGTGTGTGCGTGTGCATGTGCGTGTGTCTGTCTGTGTGATGACAGGAAGCAGGTCATGAGGGGGAAACTGGATTTCACCAGCCAGCTGTTCTTCATCAACCTGGACCTATTCCCCACCAGTCAACACCACAAAGTCCTATGTAACCGTACATCACCATTACTGGAAATTGGCTGGCTTTTTCACAGTACATATTGCATATAATTCTTCTTCTTGTTCTTCTTGTTTTGCTTCTTCTCTCCTGTCTCCTCTCTTGTCCTCTCCTCTCCCTTCCTCTTCTTTTCTCTCCTCTTCTCTTCTCTTATCTCCCATTCTCTTATCTCCTTTCCTCTCTCTTCCTCTTCTCTTATCTCCTTTTCTCTTATCTCCTTTCTTCTCTCTTCCTCTTCTCTTATCTCCTCTTCTCTTATCTCATTTTCTCTCTTCTCTTTTATTTTCTTCTGTTCTCTCCAGGTCACCCCCCCCCCCCAACATCGCCACGAAGACACACACACACACACACCACACACACACACACACACACACACACACACACACACACACACACACACACACACACACACACACACACACACACACACACACACACACACACACAGAAGAAAAGATTAAAAGAGAAGAGAAGCCTGGGCATATTTCCCACCAGTCAGCCGTGCTTCATCAGCCTGGGCATATTTCCCACCAGTCAGCTGTTCTTCACCAGCCTGTACATATTTCCCACCAGTCAGCTATTCTTCACCAGCCTGTACATTTATTCCCACCAGTCAGTGCCAGACACAGGAACACTTACAACGCCCTCCCTCACCCTCCATTTGGCAAATCAGACCATAACTCTATCCTCTTGCTTCTTGCTTGCAAGCAAGAACTCAAACACAAAGCTACAGGACTGTTTCGTTGGCACCGATTGGCACCGATTGGAATATGTTCATCCGATAGGCATTGATAGGCATTGAGGAGTTTACCACGTCAGTCACTGACTTAATTAATAAGTGCATCAACGACGTCGTCCCCACAGTGGCAGTACGTCCATACCACAGGAAACAGCCACACTGAGTTAAAGGCTAGAGCTTCTGCTTTCAAGGAGCGGGAGACTAATCCGGATGCTTATAACATTCTTGTTAACCTGTTAGGGCTAGGGGGCAGTATTGACACGGCTGGATAAAAAACATACCCGATTTAATCTGGTTACCACTCCTACCCAGTAACTAGAATATGCATATACTTATTACATATGGATAGAAAACACCCTAAATTTTCTAAAACTGTTTGAATGGTGTCTGTGAGTATAACAGAACTCAAATGGCAGGTCAAAACCTGAGAGATTCCTTTACAGGAAGTGGCCTGTCTGACCATTTCTTGAACTTCTTTTCCATCTCTATCATTTACTAAGGATCTCTGCTCTAACGTGACACTTCCCACGTCGTCCATAGGCGCTCAGAGCCCGGGAAAAAACAGAATGTCGTCATTCCGGCCCCAGGCTGAAACACATTATCGCCTTTCTCAAGTGGCCGATCAAGGGACACTGGCTTATGCGCGTGACCCCGACCGCCCCCGCCTTTGGGATTTTTTTCCTCTGTTTGCCGAAAAGGAGATTCCCTGTCGGAATATTATCGCTTTTCTACGAGAAAAGTGTCGTAAAAATTGATTTTAAACAGCGGTTGACATGCTTCGAAGTACGGTAATGGAATATTTAGAATTTTATTGTCACGAATTGCGCCATGCGCGTGACACTTCTTTACTATTTCGGATAGTGTCTGGAACGCACGAACAAAACGCCGCTATTCGGATATAACGATGGATTATTTTGGACCAAACCAACATTTGTTATTGAAGTAGCAGTCCTGCGTGTGTATTCTGACGAAGACAACAAAAGGTAATCAAACTTTTATAATAGTAAATATGATTATGGTGAGTGCTAAACTTGCCGGGTGTCTAAATAGCGAGCCCGTGAAGCCTGGGCTATGTACTTAGAATATTGCAAAATGTGCTTTCACCAAAAAGCTATTTTAAAATCGGACATATCGAGTGCATAGAGGAGGTCTGTATCTATAATTCTTAAAATAATTGTTATGCTTTTTGTGAGCGTTTATCGTGAGTAATTTAGTAAAATGTTAGCGAATTCCCCGGAAGTTTGCAGGGGGTATGCTAGTTCTGAACGTCACATGCTAATGTAAAAAGCTGGTTTTTGATATAAATATGAACTTGATTGAACAAAACATGCATGTATTGTATAACATAATGTCCTAGGGTTGTCATCTGATGAAGATCATCAAAGGTGAGTGCTGCATTTAGCTGTCTTCTGGGTTTTGGTGACATTATATGCTGGCTTGAAAAATGGGTGTCTGATTATTTCTGGCTTGGTACTCTGCTGACATAATCTAATGTTTTGCTTTCGTTGTAAAGCCTTTTTGAAATCGGACAGTGTGGTTAGATTAACGAGAGTCTTGTCTTTAAATGGCTGTAAAATAGTCATATGTTTGAGAAATTGAAGTAATAGGATTTTTAAGGTTTTGAAAATCGCGCCACAGGCTGGCAGTGGCAAGCGTCCCACCTAGCCCATAGAGGTTAAACTTCAGTGCAGCTTTTGACAATAATGATCATAGTCTCTGCTGGAAAAACGTATGTGTTATGGCTTTACACCCCCTGCTATAATGTGGATAAAGAGTTACTTGTCTAACAGAACACAGAGGGTGTTCTTTAATGGAAGCCTATCAAATATAATCCAGTTAGATTCAGGAATTCCCCAGGGTAGCTGTTTAGGCCCCTTGCTTTTAAATTTGTTTACTAACGACATGCCACTGACTTTGAGTAAAGCCAGAGTGTCTATGTATGCGGATGACTTAACATTTACATTTACATTTAAGTAATTTAGCAGACGCTCTTAACCAGAGCGACTTACACGTCAGCTACTACAGCAACTGAAATGACTGCAACACTCAACAAAGAGCTGCAGTTAGTTTCAGAGTGGTTGGCAAGAAATAAGTTAGCCCTAAATATTTCTAAAACTAAAAGCATTGTATTTGGAACAAAACACTCACTAAAACCTAAACCTCAACTAAATCTTGTAGTAAAAAATGTGGAAATTGAGCAAGTTGAGATGACTAAACTGCTTGGAGTAACATTATATTGTAAACTGTCATGGTCAAAACATATTGATACAACAGTAGCTAAGATGGGGAGTAGTCTGTCTATAATAAAGCGATGCTCTGCCTTCTTATCAACATCAACAAGGCAGTTCCTACAGGCCCTAGTTTTGTCACACCTTGACTACTGTTCAGTCGCGTGGTCAGGTGCCACAAGAAAGGACTTAGGAAAATTGCAATTGGCTCAAAATGGGGCAGCACGGCTGGCCCTTGGATGTACACAGAGAGCTAATATTAATAATATGCATGTCAATCTGTCCTGGCTGAAAGTGGAGGAGAGATTGACTTCATCACTACTTTTATTGATGAGAGGTTGAATGCACCAAGCTGTCTGTTTAAACTACTGGCACACAGCTCGGACACCCATGCATAGCCCACAAGACATGCCACAAGAGGTCTCTTCACAGTCCCCAAGTCCAGAACAGACTATGGGAGGCACACATTACTACATAGAGCCATGACTACATGGAACTCTACTCACACATCAAGTCACTAATGCCAAAAATTTGATTTAACCTCTTACATCTAGACGTTCCGCTAGCGGAACACCTGCTCCAATATCCAATGATGGGCGTGGCGCGAAATACAAATTCCTCTAAAATCCGAAAACTTCAATTTTTCAAACATATGACTATTTTACAGCATTTTAAAGACAAGACTCTCGTTAATCTAACCACACTGTCCGATTTCAAAAAGGCTTTACAACGAAAGCAAAACAGTAGATTATGTCAGCAGAGTACCCAGCCAGAAATAATCAGACACCCATTTTTCAAGCTAGCATATAATGTCACAAAAAACAAAACCACAGCTAAATGCAGCACTAACCTTTGATGATCTTCATCAGATGACAACCCTAGGACATTATGTTATACAATGCATGCATGTTTTGTTCAATCAAGTTCATATTTATATCAAAAACCAGCTTTTTTACATTAGCATGTGACGTTCAGAACTAGCATACCCCCCGCAAACATCCGGTGAATTTACTAAATTACTCACGATAAACGTTCACAAAAAACATAACAATTATTTTAAGAATTATAGATACAGAACTCCTCTATGCACTCGATATGTCCGATTTTAAAATAGCTTTTTGGTGAAAGCACATTTTGCAATATTCTCAGTAGATAGCCCAGCCATCACGGCTAGCCATTTAGACACCGACCAAGTTTAGCCCTGATCAAACTCCGATTTACTATTACAAAAGTTTCATTACCTTTGTTGTCTTCATCAGAATGCACTCCCAGGACTGCTACTTCAATAACAAATGTTGGTTTGGTCCAAAATAATCCATCGTTATATCCAAATTGCGGCGTTTTGTTCGTGCGTTCCAAGACACTATCCTAAATGGTAAATCAGGGTCGCGAGCATTATGCAATTCGTGACAAAAGATTTCTAAATATTCCATTACCGTACTTCGAAGCATGTCAACCGCTGTTTAAAATCCATTTTTATGCCGTTTTTCTCGTAAAAAAGCGATAATATTCCGACCGGGAATCTCCGTTTAGCTAAACAGAGGAAAGAAAACAAAGCTTTCGGTCGACGCGGGCACGAGCCTGAGTCTCACAGTACTGTAACCAGCCACTACCCAAACGCGCTACTTTGTTTCAGCCAGAACCTGCAAAGCCACGATTCAGCATTTTGCCGCCTTCTGAGAGTCCATGTGAGCCGTAGGAAGTGTCACGTAAGAGCAGAGATCCCCTGTAATAGATAGAGATAATCAACAAGGCCAAGAAATGGTCAGACAGGGTACTTCCTGTACAGAATCTTCTCAGGTTTTGGCCTGCCAAATGAGTTCTGTTATACTCACAGACACCATTCAAACAGTTTTAGAAACTTTGGAGTGTTTTCTATCCAAAGTTAATAATTATATGCATATTCTAGTTTCTGGGCAGGAGTACTAATCAGATTAAATCGGGTACGTTTTTTATCCGTCCGTGAAAATACTGCCCCCTAGCCATAACAGGTTAAAAAACAGATACAAAAAACACCTTAAAATCTTTTAGGGCTAGAGGGCAGTATTTTCACTTTTGGATGAAAAGCGTGCCTAGAGTAAACGGCCTAATACTCCGGCCCAGAGTCAAATATTTGCAAATGATTAGTAGATTCCGTCGTGAAGGTTTCCTCTCGCGCCCCAGATTTTGAGTAGTCTACTGAACGCGCAAACAACATGGAGTTATTTGGACATAAATTATGAACTTTATCGAACAAAACAACATTTATTGTGGACCTGGGATACCTGGAAGTGCCTTCTGATGAAGATTATTAAAGGTAAGTGAATATTTCTTATGCTATTTATGCGTTTAGATGACTCCAAAATGGCCGGTGTCTATAATTGCCTGCTGTTTTTTTCTGAGCACAGTACTCAGATTATTGCAAAGTGTGCTCTCCCAGTAAAGTTATTTTGAAATCTGTCAACGCGATTGCATTCAGATGTTAATCTATAATTCTTTGAATAACAGTTTAACTTCTTGGGGCTATGTGGGACGCTAGCGTGCCACCCGTGGTGCACCCTATCAACAGCAGGTGCATTTCAAGAGCGGCAAATTTGAAACCAAATAAATGTCAAAATTCAAATTTTTCAAACATACAACTATCTTACACCCTTTGAAAGATAAACATCTCCTTAATCTAACCACGTTGTCCGATTTCAAAAAGGTTTTACGGCGAAAGCATAAAGTTAGATTATGTTAGGAGAGTACATTGACAATAGCTGTGTGTAATGTTTTGTCAATTCAAAGACAGGCTCACCAAAACCATAAAACCAGCTAAAATGATGCACTAACCTTTTACAATCTCCATCAGATGACACTCCTAGGACATTATGTTAGACAATGCATGCATTTTTAGTTCTATCAAGTTCATATTTATATCCAAAAACAGCGTTTTACTATGGCATTGATGTTGAGGAAATCGTTTCCCTCCAATAACCGGCAGTCAAGTCAGCACCACAAATTAAATAATTAAAATTAGAAAACATTGGTAAAATATTATATTGTCATTTAACCTGTTAGGGCTAGGGGGCAGTATTTGCACGTCTGGATATTTTTTTTTTACCCGATTTAATCTGGTTACTAATCCTACCCAGTAACTAGAATATGCATATACTTATTATATATGGATAGAAAACACTCTAAAGTTTCTAAAACTGTTTGAATGGTGTCTGTGAGTATAACAGAACTCATTTGGCAGGCAAAACCCTGAGACATTTTCTGACAGGAAGTGGATACCTGATGTGTTGTATTACCTTTAAACCTATCCCATTGAAAAACACAGGGGCTGAGGAATATTTTGGCACTTCCTATTGCTTCCACTAGATGTCACCAGCCTTTACAAAGTGTTTTGAGTCTTCTGGAGGGAGATCTGACCGAACAAGAGCCATGGAACGATGATGTCCCATTAGACACCTGGCGCGCCAGTTCATGTTGGGTACCCTCGTTCCAATACGTTATAAAAGAGTATGCATTCGTCCACCTTGAATATTATTAATGTTCTGGTTAAAAAAGGCCCTAATGTTTTATGCTATACAACGTTTGACATGTTTGAACGAACGTAAATATATTTTTTCCCCTCGTTCATGACGAGAAGTCCGGCTGGCTTAGATCATGTGCTAACAAGACGGAGATTTTTGGACATAAATGATGAGCTTTTTTGAACAAAACTACATTCGTTATGGACCTGTGATACCTGGAAGT
Organism: Salmo salar; assembly: GCF_965601325.2. Classification (NCBI taxonomy): domain Eukaryota; kingdom Metazoa; phylum Chordata; class Actinopteri; order Salmoniformes; family Salmonidae; genus Salmo; species Salmo salar. The sequence continues at coordinate 8,438,778 of NC_138303.1, forward strand.
GACATCTGATGAAGAGAATCAAAGGTAATGGATTATTTACATAGTATTTTCGATATTTTAGATTTTTCGCTGGATGTCCGTCCCGGAGGCCGCACAGGGGTTAATGAGATGTTTATCTATAAAATGGTGAAAATAGTTGTATGTTTGAGAAATTTAAATTATGACATTTTGTTGTTTTCGAATTTGGCGCTCTGATTTTTCACTGGCTGTTGAATAGTGTGAACCGTAGAAGTTAAGGAACATCAGGGACTGTGAAGCAACACAAACATTGGCACAGACACATGCATATATACACACACACACACACACACACACACACACACACACACACACACACACACACACACACACACACACACACACACATACGATAACATACGCACTATACATACACATGGATTTTGTACTGTAGATATGTGGTAGTGGTGGAGTAGGGGCCTGAGGGCACACAGTGTATTGTGAAATCTGTGAATGTATTTTAATGTTTTAAAATTGTATAAACTGCTTTAATTTTGCTGGACCCCAGGAAGTGTTGCTGCTGCTTAGGCAGGTTATAACTGGGCTATAACCTACGACAAGCCATCAAACAGGGTAAGATTCAATTTAGGACTAAGATTGAATCCTCTCTGACGCTCAACAGATGTTGCAGGGGTTATAAACTATCACGTATTACAAAAAACCCAGCCGTAAGCTGCCCATTGACGCTGAAGTTTACATACACTTAGGTTGTAGTCATTAAAACTTGTTTTTCAAACACTCCACAAATTTCTTGTTAACAAACTGTAGTTTTGGAAATTCGGTTAGGACATCTACTTTGTGCATGACACAAGTAATTTTCCCAACAATTGTTTACAGACAGATTATTTCACTTATAATTCACTGTATCACAATTCCAGTGGGTCAGAAGTTTACATACACGAAGTTGACTGTGCCTTTAAACAGCTTGGAAAATTCCAGAAAATGATGCCATGGCTTTAGAAGCTTCTGATAGGCTAATTGACATCATTTGAGTCAATTGGAGATGTACCTGTGGATGTAATTCAAGACCTACCTTCAGTGCCTCTTTGCTTGACATCATGGGAAAATCAAAAGAAATCAGCCAAGACCTCAGAAAATAATGGTAGACCTCCACAAGTCTGGTTCATCCTTGGGAGCAATTTCCAAATGACTGAAGGTACCACGTTCATCTGTACAAACAATAGTAAGCAATTATAAACACCATGGGAGGACACAGCCGTCATACCGTTCAGGAATGAGACGCGTTCTGTCTCCTAGAGATGAACGTACTTTGGTGCGAAAAGTGCAAATCAATCCCAGAACAACAGCAAAGGACCTTGTGAAGATGCTGGAGGAAACAGGTACAAAAGTATCTATATCCCCAGTAAAACGAGTCCTATATCGACATAACTTGAAAGGCCGCTCAGCAAGGAAGAAGCCACTGCTCCAAAACCGCCATAAAAAAAGCCAGACTATAGTTTGCAACTGCACATGGGGACAAAGATTGTACTTTTTGGAGAAATGTCTGATGAAGCAAAAATAGAACTGTTTGGCCATAATGACCATCGTTATGTTTGGAGGAAAAAGGGGGAGGCTTGCAAGCCGAAGAATACCATCCCAACCATGAAGCACGGGGGTGGCAGCATCATGTTGTGGGGGTGTTTTGCTGCAGAAGGGACTGGTGCACTTCACAAAATAGATGACATCATGAGGAGGAAAATTATGTGGATATATTGAAGCAACATCTCAAGACATCAGTCAGGAAGTTAAAGCTTGGTCACAAATGGGTCTTCCAAATGGACAATGACCCCAAGCATACATCCAAAGTTGTGGCAAAATGGCTTAAGGACAACAAAGTCAAGGTATTGGAGTGGCCATCACAAAGCCTTGACCTCAATCTCACAGAAAATTTGTGGGCAGAACTGAAAAAGTATGTGCGAGCAAGGAGGCCTACAAACCTGACTCAGTTACACCAGTTCTGTCAAGAGGAATGGGCCAAAATTCACCCAACTTATTGTGGGAAGCTTATTGAAGGCTACACGAAATGTTTGACCCAAGTTAAACAATTTAAAGGCAATGCTACCAAATACTAATTGAGTGTATGAAAACTTCTGACCCATTGGGAATGTGATGAAAGAAATAAAAGCTGAAATAAATAAATATCTCTACTATTATTCTGACATTTCACATTCTTAAAATAAAGTGGTGATCCTAACTGACCTAAAACAGGGAATATTTACTAGGATTAAATGTCAGGAATTGTGAAAAAAATAAGTTTAAACGTATGTAAACTTCCGACTTCAACTGTATACCCTTTCACTAGATTGGAATGTTCTTCTCTTCTTCTACATCTTTGCTCTACCCTTTCACCCCATGGCACGTCCCAGTTAATTGCATCATTATGGAGAAAGAAGGGCAGGGACAAAGGAAGGGAGGGAGAGAGGGAGAGAGAGAGACAGAGAGAGACAGAGACAGAGAGAGAGAGACAGAGAGAGAGAGAGAGACAGAGAGAGCAAGAGACTGTTTGAGCGGCAGCTGATCCTCCTGCATCGGTCATTTATCCTCTCCATCGATGGATACGTCCCAAATGGCACCCTATTCCCTATACACTGCACTACGTTTGACCAGATCCGTTTGTTCCCTTGTCAAAAGAAGTGTACAAAAAAAATAGTGTCATTAGGGAAGCAGCGAATGACTCATCCTGCTTCAGCCAACCCCCTCATCACCGCTGCCCTAAGGGCTTCTGGGTAATAGAGCTTTAGGCTCTCAAAGGACCTCAGCCCCCTCACTGCCCTAATGTAACACGCACACACACACAGCTGCTTTGTTAGACTTCAGTGCAGCCTTTGATATCATTGATCATAACATATTGCTGAAACAACGTAGGTGTTATGGACAGTTACCTATCTAATAGAACAGAGTTTTTTCTTTAATGGAAGCTTTTTCTGATGTAAATTCGGATTGTGTGTGGTGAACCGGCATGGCAGCCGGATAGGGCAATTATTGTTTTCTGTTTTTTTTTATTATAATTATTTTTTGTTTTTACGAATGACCTTACACTGACCTTGAATTAAGCCTGTGTGTCCATGTACGCTGACGACTCAACACGTCGGCTGAAACAGTCAAATAAATAACTGACACCCTTAACATGGATCTCCAATCAGTTTTAGAATGGGTAACTACCCTGGTGCTAAATATCTAAAAAGATAGCTGATAGCGTAATTTTTTTAAATTTACAATTTTAGATTCTTCAAAGTAGCCACCCTTTGCCTTGATGACAGCTTTGCACACTCTTGGCATTCTCTTAACCAGCTTGACCTGGAATGCATTTCCAACAGTCTTGAAGGAGTTCCCACATATGCTGAGCACTTGTTGGCTGCTTTTCCTTCACTCTGCAGTCCAACTCATCCCAAACCATTTCAATTGGGTTGAGGTCGGGTGATTGTGGAGGCCAGGTCATCTGATGCAGCACTCCATTGGTCAAATAGCCCTTACACAGCCTGGAGATGTGTTGGGTCATTGTCCTGTTGAAAAATAAATGACAGTACCACTAAGCACCAACCAGATGGGATGGAGTATCGCTGCAGAATGCTGTTGTAGCCATGCTGGTTAAGTGTGCTTTGAATTCTAAATAAATCACAGACAGTGTCACCAGCAAAGCGCCCCCACACCATAACACCTCCTCCTCCATGCTTCACGATGGGAACTACACATGTGGAGATCATCTGTTCACCTACTCTACACCTCACAAAGACTCAGCGGTTGGAACCAAAAACCTCAAATTTGTGCAGATTTCCACCTGTCTAATGTCCATTGCTCGTGTTTCTTCAAGCAAGTCTCTTCTTCTAATTGGTGTCCTTTAGTAATGGTTTCTTTGCAGCAATTCAACCATGAAGGCCTGATTCACTCAGTCTTCTCTGAACAGTTGATGTTGAGATGTGTCTGTTACTTGAACTCTGTGAAGCATTTGGGCTGCAATTTCTGAGGCTGGTAACTCTACTGAACTTATCCTCTGCAGCAGAGGTAACTCTGGGTCTTCCTTTCCTGTGGCGGTCCTCATGAGAGACAGTTTCATCATCGCGCTTGGGGGTTTTAGCAACTGCACTTGAAGAAACTTTCAAAGTTCTTGACATTTTCCGGATTGACCGACCTTCATGTCTTATAGTAATGATGGACTGTCATTTCACTTTGATTATTTGAGCAGTTCTTGCCATAATATGGACTTGGTCTTTTACCAGATAGGGCTGTCTTCTGTTTACCAACCCTACCTTGTAAAAACACAACTAAATTGGCTCAAATGCAATAAGAAGGAAAGAAATTCCACAAATTAACTTTTAACAAGGCACACCTGTTAATGGAAATGCATTCCAGGTGACTACCTCATGAAGCTGGTTGAGAGAATGTCAAGAGGGTGCAAAGCTGTCATCAAGGCAAAGGGTGGCTACTTTGTAGAATCTAAAATCTAAAATATACTTGTTTAACACTTTCTGGGTTACTACATGATTCCAATATGTGTTATTTCATAGTTTTGATGTCTTCACTATTATTCTACAATGTAGAAAATAGTAAAAATAAAGAAAAATCCTTGAACGAGTACGTGTGTCTACATTTTTGACTGGTACTGTATACTCCGGTGTCCAACATTGCTCGTCCTAATATTTCTTTATTTCTTAATTCCATTCTTTTACTTTTTAGATTTTGTGGGTATTCTTGTGTATTGGTAGATATTACTGCAGTGTTGGCTCCAGGAACACAAGCATTTCACTACATCAGGAAAAAATCTGCTAAATATGTGTATGCGACCAATAACTTTTGATTTGATTTTGATTTGATTTGCCTTGGCAGCTAATGAGGATCCTAATTAAATACTAATACACACACACACACACACACACACACACACACACACACACACACACACACACACACACACACACACACACACACACACACACACACACACACACACACACACACACACACACAAACAGTCCCCTATTCCCTAATTAGTCATTAGAGTACTATTTTGGAGATAACTCCAGTCTCCTATTGAGTCAAACAAAAGCCACATCGTTGACTGACACAAGGTAAAACATGTTGATGTGGATTGAGCTACAGCTTTATGGTTAAAAAAAAATACTTACCAGTGATTTACCACCCACATCCAATGATAAAGCCTTCTAGAACCACTGAAAATAAAATTAAAATGACTTCCTTATTTTTATCTTCATGCTGCATGTACGGGGGGCCTTACTGTGGCATAAGCAGTTCTCTGTCCATGGTCAATACACTGAGCATGTACAGTATATCACTTGACAGACAGACAGACAGACAGACAGACAGACAGACAGACAGACAGACGTGGAGCGATCCAATCAGAACCTTTCATCACCCCGTGTACTCCCCCCCCCCCCCCCCCCCCCCATCCATCCTCCTGGAGATCATTGATTTCCTGTTGATTCTCTAACTCTCTAATTTGAAAGTGTTCTTAATGTTTTGATGAATAAGGTACAATTTGAGACAATACATCCTTTAGAAAACAAATACATCCAATATGTGACCATGTTGTTTTAGTACAGCAATTTTTAAGCAATAGAAAATTAAATATAGGAATATATATTTTGTTAGCTGGCTAGACTCATTTACCAATCTAAATATTATTAGCATACATGAGAGTGACTTTGATGTGTGCGGCATATATTCCCCCCACACACACACACACACACACACACACACACACACACACACACACACACACACACACACACACACACACACACACACACGACACACACACACACACACACAGATAAAACACAAACATTTACACCTGCTGAAGTCAGGGCCAGCCTTTTGAGAGCTCTGAGAGAGCAAAATATTTCACTTATTGACGGGGGAGTGACTTTAACTTTAAAATAAAAAATGTTCATCTCCCCCGTCAACAAGGGGGCCACTGAAATATTTTGCCCTCTTAGGGATCCCAAAAGGCCGACTCTGACTTCAGTGGGTGTACATTTTTGTGTGTGTGTGTGATATATAGTTCAGTGGGGAGATACAAAAAAATGTATTTTCAAGTTAATTTCCTGCAAATCGACACATTTTGCCATGAGAAATTGAGAAAATGTTGCCGTTTTAAAAGCAAACCTTTTGCAATTTTACAAATGTTGACAAATATTTTCATAATACAAAAAAATCTCAGGATATAAAATGAACGTGGAAAAACAAAATAATGGCAACAGCGTGTCACGTCTTGGCCAGTATAAGGGTTAATTGTTATTGTAGTTTGGTCAGGATGTGGCAAAGCGTATTTGTTTTATGTGGTTCAGGGTGGTGTGTTAGTTAGGAGGGTGTTTGATTTATTATTTCCGGGTTTTGAGTTATGGTCTATGTTTATGTATTTCTATGTGTAGTCTAGTGAGTGTGTTTCTATGTTGAGTTAATTGGGGTGGACTTCCAATTGAAGGCAGCTGTTTGGTGTTGCCTTTGATTGGAAGTCCTATATTAGTTGGGTGTGGTTGTTTTTGCATTGCGTGTTTTTGTGAGCCTGCAAAACTGTCATTGGTCGTGCTTATTGTTTTCTTGTTTTTTGTGTTCAACGTTCTTTAATAAATTAAGAAAATCAACACCAACTCTGCTGCATATTGGTCCACCTTTTCAGACGACGATTTCGCTATATCGTCCTCCGACGAAGAAAGCCGTGACACAGCGATCCTTTAAGTGGACCACAAAACATATTAAATAGTTAGGATGCTTAATAGGTGACAACAAACAACAAATATATAAAATAACTTTATTCTATTACTCAACAATATGAAAACAGATCTAATTAAATGGAAGAATCTTCCCATAATTTCACGCCTTGACCATAGAGAGCTCTTATTTTCTATGGTAGAGTAGGTCAGGGCGTGACTGGGGTTTTTTCTAGTTATTATATTCTATGTGGGGTTCTAGTTTAATTTTTCTATGTTTGGGTGTTTGGTATGATCCCCAATTAGAGGCAGCTGGCTATCGTTGTCTCTAATTGGGGATCATACTTAAGTAGAATTTTCTTCACCTGTGTTTATGGGATATTGTTTTGAGTTAGTGCACGTAGAGTTCTCTGTAGTCACGGTTCGTTGTTGGTTTATTGTTTATTTGTCTTTGCTTAGTTTCACTTTCTAATATATAATGTGGAACTCAATATTCGTTGTGCCTTGGTCGACATTCATTCCAACGAACGTGACACATACATTTTACAAGTAGAATAAACCTCTTCAGAATGTTATGGCTCTCAAAGTTTCTTGTATTTATTTTCCGTAATACCAATTACCCCATCTAAGACATTATTGAATAAAGTATACAGTATCAGTTCATAACAGACTTAAAATTCATATAATAAAAAGGAAAGTTTTACATCTTCCTAAGTCCGAGAGTGGTTTTAATAACCTTCCAGACTTGGAATTGTGTCAACTTGCTACTTAAGGCTTTGACTTGCGACATATAGGTAAATACAGTAAATAATAACAATGGGTACACGTTGAATATGCTCATGTTCATCCCTAGATAATTTTTACGTGTTTATTTTCAAAAGGATAAAGCTAAGAACACAAATAACTTCATAGATAAGAACACTAAAACAATATGGAAAAAAAGTAAATGTATTCTACAATAACCTAACTAATATCACTCCCTAGAAACACAACCTTCTGGAATACTCCTTGGATAGTTTTTCAGAATTCACAGATAAATTGGCCCACATGGAAAAGTAGACATAGAAACCGTAAATGTCTTGTAAAAAGGAAATCTATTTATTGTAGATAGTTTCATATACATACAACTTAAAAGTTACATATCACAACATTTCGAATTGAAATATTTTGGACATCAGAGCAACCTTGAGGGAATCTTATTTGAGTCAGAAAAGCATGTTCACATGATAGGGAAGATATACAAAACCTTGTAGAGTGTCACGATTCCCACCGACGGTGGCGCCCCCTCCTGCTCGGGTGGCGCTCGGCGGTCGTCGCCACCGGCCTATTAGCTGCCACTGATTCCTTTTGTTTTTCCCCTGTTTGTGATTGTGTGCACCAGTTCTGAGTGGGGGTGATTAGTGGGGATATTTATATTAGCTGGTCCGCCTTTTCTTTGTGCGGGATTGTATTTACTGTTGAGGCTTGTGTTTACGCTTGTGCGTTAGTGTTGCGCCACATTGTTTTTCCGCTGTGTTTGGGGCACGTTATTTTGTGTGCGTGTATTTTCACTGTTTGGGGTGGCTTGTGTTTACTCGCCTGTTGAACCTTATTAAAGCCACTACACTGTGATCGCTGCTTCCTTGATTCCACCTACGACGCCCGACCCTTACATAGAGACCATATCCAACTGACAATCTCTTAGAAAAAAATGTTGGCACAAGATGTAGTGAAAGTTGGAGCATAACTAACGGAATAACAGTTAACTAAAATGTACCCTTAATCCAGTATAAACTAATGTATAGAATGTATTATACAGAAGTCAACATTCACAAATTCTACAGTTGAACAGCAGAGTGTAAAACTAACAATGACTCAATAATCCTTAATAATAATATAAATAATAATAATAATAATAAGCATTAATAAATCAATAATCCATGCTTTCTGGGAACGCTATGAAGTCTGGAAGCTGTGCGCGGAGCTAGAAAGTTGGCTGTCAGAGGTACTACGACGTAAACGTGCAAAAGGGTGGCTATATGAAGGATCTCAAATATAAAACACATTTTGATTTGTTTAACACTTTTTTGGTTACTACATGATTCCATATATGTGTTATTTCGGGGTTTTGATGTCTTCACTATTATTCTACAATGTAGAATAATAGTAAAAATAAAGAAAAACCATTGAATGAGTAGGTGCTCTAAAACTTTTGACCGGTACAGTACGTAACTGAACACCGCTTCAAATTAGTGGATTCGGTAACTTCAGCCGCACCCGTTGCTTACAGGTGTATACAATTGAGCACACAGACATGCAATCTCCATAGACAAACATTGACAGTAGAATGGTCTTACTGTCATAGTATGCCACCTTTCCAACAAGTCAGTTTATCACATTAGACCTGCCTCGGTCAACTGTAAGCAACAACAGCTCAGCCGCGAAGTGGTAGGCCACACAAGCTCACAGAACAAGACTGCCGAGTGCTGAAGCGTGTAGCACACACAAATTGTCTGTCCTCGATTGCAACACTCACTACGAAGTTCCAAACTGCATCTGGAAGCAACGTCAGCGCCAGAACGTTCGCCGGGAGCTTCATGAAATGGGTTTCTGTGGCCGAGCAGCCGCTCACAAGCCATAGATCACCATGCGCAAATGCCAAGCGTCAGCTGGAGGGGTGTAAAGCTCACTGCCATTGGACTCTGGAGCAGTGGAAACGTATTCTATGGAGTGATGAATCACACTTCAACTTGTGGCAGTCTAATGGACGAATCTATGTTTGGCGGATGCCAGGAGAATGCTACCTGTCCCAATGCATAGTGCCAACTGTAAAGTTTGGTGATGGAGGAATAATGGTCTGGGGCTGTTTTTCATGGTTCGGGAGCCTTAGTTCCAGTGAAGGGAACGCTACAGCATACAATGACATTCTAGATGATTCTGTGCTTCCAACTTTGAGGCAACAGTTTGGAGAATGCCTTTTCTTGTTTCAGCATGACAATGCCCCCGTGCACAAAGAGAGGTCCATACAGAAATGGTTTGTCGAGATCGGTGTTGAAGAACTTGACTGGCCTGTACAGAGCCCTGACCTCAACCCTATCTAAAACCTTTGGGATGAATTGGAACACCGACTGCGAGCCAGGCCTAATCGCCTAACATCAGTGCCCAACCTCACTAATGCTCTTGTGGCTGAATGGAAGCAAATCTCCGCAGCAATGTTCCAACATCTAGTGGAAAGCCTTCCCAGAAGATTGGAGGCTGTTGTAGCAGAAAAGGGGTGACCAACTCCATATTAATGCCCATGATTTTTGCATATATATATATATATAATATATATATATATATATACTGTATACATAATGTATTTTTCTATTTTTTGAAGGGGGGGATCGAGGGAAGCAGACTACTCTGGACCCAGCCCTGACTGAAGTGCACACACAGCATCACCCAGCATCACACAGCATCCCACCCACCCAGACAGACATGTGTATGCACAGAGACAAAATTATAACTGTGATGTGCATTGATCTAGTTAAGCAAATCAAGGACGGACGTGGGCTCACTCACAGTGTTGCACCCAGACTGCCTCAGACAGCACCCAGACAGCCTCAGACAGCACCCAGACACACCCAGACAGCACCCAGACATCACCCAGACAGCCTCAGATAGCACCCAAACAGCACAAAGACAGCACCCAGACAGCACCCATACAGCCTCAGACAGCACCCAGACAGCACCCAGACAGCACCCAGACAGCATCCAGACAGCACTCAGACAGCACCTAAGCCAATAGTTGCATCCCAAAATTCCAATGGGCCCTGGTGAAAAACAAGTACAGAACAGGGATTATAGGGAATAATACATGATTCTGTAAATACCCAGAAAGCCCTATAACTGATCTGATCTGGTCTGATCTAATCTAATCTTGTCTGATCTGTTCTGATCTGTTCTGGTCTGATCTGATCTGGTCTGATCTGATCTGGTCTGATCTGGTCTGATCACATCTGATCTGATCTGGTCTGATCTGGTCTGATCTGGTCTGATCTGGTCTGATCTGATCTGGTCTGATCTGGTCTGATCTGGTCTTGACTTGTCTTGAATGGAAAGATGCTTAAAATGGATGTTATCTCTAGCTATTTATATTCACACCCTCTCTTCTTCTCCTTACCGCCCACACCTCACATTTTAATGGCTGTGTGTGTGTGTGTGTGTGTGTGTGTGTGTGTGTGTGTGTGTGTGTGTGTGTGTGTGTGTGTGTGTGTGTGTGTGTGTGTGTGTGTGTGTGTGTGTGTGTGTGTGCGTGTATGTGCGTGCGTGTGTCATTAGAAAGGAAATTGAAAAAGTGCACAATAGCTTTTCCAAAAGATTACCATATTCCATTCCTACACCGTTGCCTATAGCTATGCATTATTCATCATGAGCTTCTTTGGTTGTGTGTGTGTGTGTGTGTGTGTGTGTGTGTGTGTGTGTGTGTGTGTGTGTGTGTGTGTGTGTGTGTGTGTGTGTGTGTGTGTGTTACAAAATAGCTGGACGACATCTTTCAATTTCTCTTCATAAAATCAGATTGTAAACCCTGATATTAATCCTGATATTAACCCTGGCATTAACCCTGACATTAACCCTGATATTAACCCTGATATTAACCCTGACATTAACCCTGATATTAACCCTGATAATAACCCTGACATTAACCCTGACATTAACCCTGATATTAACCATGACATTAACCCTGATATTAACCCTGACATTGACCCTGACATTAACCCTGATATTAACCCTGATATTAACCCTGATATTAACCATGACATTAACCATGACATTAACCCTGACATTAACCCTGACACAGCAACTAAACAGTGGAATAGGCCATGACTTAGTAGAATAGGCCATGACTTAGCGGAATAGGCCATGACTTAGTGGAATAGGCTATGACTAAGTAGAATAGACCATGACTTAGTGGAATAAACTATGATTTAGTTGAATAGACCATGACTTAGTAAAATAGACCATGACTTAGTGGAATAGACCATAACTTAGTGGAATAGACCATGACTTAGTAGAATAGACCATGACGTAGTGGAATAGACCATGACTTAGTGGAATAAACCATGACTTAATAGAATAGACCATGACTTAGTGGAATAGACCATGACTTTGTGGAATAGACCATGACTTAGTGGAATAGACCATGACTTAGTTGAATAGACCATGACTTAGTGGAATAGACCATGACTTAGTGGAATAAACCATGACTTAATAGAATAGACCATGACTTAGTGGAATAGACCATGACTTAGTGGAATAGACAATTACTTAGTGGAATAGACCATGACTTAGTAGAATAGACCATGACTTAGTGGAATAGACCATGACTTAGTGGAATAGACAATGACTTAGTGGAATAGACCATGACTTAGTAGAATAGACCATGACTTAGTGGAATAAACCATGACTTAATAGAATAGACCATGACTTAATAGAAAAGACCATGACTTAGTGGAATAGACCATGAATTAGTGGAATAGACCATGACTTAGTAGAATAGACCATGACTTAGTAGAATAGACCATGACTTAGTGGAATAGACCATGACTTAGTGGAATAGACCATGACTTAGTGGAATAAATCATGACTAATAGAATAGACCATGACTTAGTGGAATAGACCATGACTATCCTGCCCATGCAGCGTATAACCAGCCAGCTGTATGTCCATTTTGAATGTCCCGTTGGTAGTTTCAAACCTCTGTCTGTCCTGACCCCGAGCCTGACTGCTGTTCTGTACCTTATTGACTCTGCCCTGGATTACGGACCTATGCCTGCCTTTGACCTGTCTTTTGCCTGCCCTCTGTTTGGGTCAATAAACATCTATGACTGTAGCTGTCTGCGTCTGGGTCTCATCCTGAGTCCTGATACACAAGGAGTTCCCACATATGCTGAGCACTTGTTGGCTGCTTTTCCTTCACTCATCGGCAAACCATCTCAATTGGGTAGAGGTAGGGTGATTGTGGAGGCCAGGTCATTTGATCCAGCACTCCATCACTCTCCTCCTTGGTCAAATGACACTTACACAGCCTGGAGGTGTGTTTTGGATCATTGTCCTGTTGAAAATCAAATGATAGTCCCACTAAGCGCAAACCAGATGGGATGGCGTATCGCTGTAGAATGCTGTGGTAGCCATGCTGGTTAAGTGTGCCTTTGCTCTGACGTGCACAGTGAACAGCGGGACCTTATATAGACAGGTATGTGCCTTTCCAAATCATGTCCAATCAATTGAATTGACTGCAGGTGGACTCCAATCAAGTTGCAGAAACATCTCAAGGATGATTAATGGTAACAATTTCGAGTCTCATAGCAAACGGTCTGAATACTTAGGTAAATAAGGTATTTTTGTTTATTATTTTTAATACATTTGCAAATATTTCCAAATACCTGTTTTTAAAAATGTATTTAATCCATTTGCGAATAAGGCTGTAATGTAACAGCCTTATTGGTGCCGGAGAAGAAGGCAGACGTTTTACATGCCCCGAACCGATTGTGTTTTTTTGTTTGTTTATTTGCAACTTATTTTTTTACTTATTTTGTACATAATGTTGCCGCTACCGTCTCTTATGACCGAAAATAACTTCTAGACATCAGGACTGTGATTACTCACCACGGACTGGCAGAATCCTATTTTTCCTTTAACATGTCTGACGAGACCGACGCGAATGATATACTGCTTTCTCGGGAACAGGCCCCCGATCCCCGTGATCTGGGTGAAGAGGAGGCGGAGACAAAGGGGCCGGAGGGCGGGCTGCCTTCTGAGAATTCGTAGGCAGTCGAATTAACCCCCACTTCCTTCCATTCTGCTAGCAAACGTGCAATCTTTGGACAATAAAATAGATGACCTACGCGGAAGATTAAACTACCAACGGGACATTCAAAACTGTAATATCTTATGCTTCATGGAAAGGTGGCTGAACGACGACACTATCAACATACAGCTGGCTGGTTATAAGCTGCACGGGCAGGATAGAACAACGGCGTCTGGTAAGACAAGGGGCAGTGGACTATGTATTTTTGTAAATAACAGCTGGTTCACGATATCTAAGGAAGACTCGAACTATTGCTCGCCTGTCACGTCCTGACCAGCAGATGGAGCTAGTGTTTTAGTTTTGGGGTCAGGACGTGGCATGTTTGTGTTGGTTAAATGTTGGGTGGATGATTGGGACTTCCAATTGAAGGCAGGTGTGTATAGTTGCCTTTGATTGGAAGTCCTATATAGGCGTGTGTGTTTTTCTTTGGGGTTGTGGGTGGTTGTTTTTTGCACTGCGTTTCTAGCCTGCAGAACTGTAGCTGTTGTTACTTTGTTTGAATTGTTAAGTAGATGCTTTACTCCTTTATTTTAATTAAAGATGAGTATTCACGTACCTGCTGCGCCTTGGTCCATTTCTACAGAAGACAACCGTTACAGAACCACCCACCAAAGGACCAAGCAGCAGAAGAGGAGGAAGCCACAGGAGAAGAAAATGGAGGAATGGACCTGGCAGGACGAAAGAAAATTCTGGGCGGACAAGTTAAGGGAGCTAAGGGAACCCGAGAGGCAGCCCCAAGATTTTTTTGGGGGGGGGCACACGGGTAGTTTGGCCAGGCCAGGGAAGAGCCGTAAGCCAGCTACCCGTGACTACAGGGAGGTGCGTACGAGGTGGAGGGCGCCATGTTACGCTGAGGTGCGCACCATCTCGCCTATACGGACGCACAGCCCAGTTCGCCCAGTACCAGCGCCCCGCAGGTGCCAGGGCAAGGGGAGCATCGAGCCAGAAGGGTTGATGCCAACCCTGCACTCAAGACCGCCAGTGCGCCCTTTCGGTCCGGTGTTTCCCGCGGGACACACTAGCATGGAGGTGCGTGTCTCCAGGCTGGTACGTCCAATACCTGCCCCACGCATCAGGAGTCAACAGTCGTCATCAGAGCTGCCCGCCAGTCAACAGTCACCAGAGCTGCCCGCCAGTCAACAGTCACCAGAGCTGCCCGCCAGTCAACAGTCGTCAGAGCTGCCCGCCAGTCAACAGTCGTCAGAGCTGCCCGCCAGTCAACAGTCGTCGGAGCTGCCCGCCAGTCAACAGTCGTCGGAGCTGCCCGCCAGTCAACAGTCGTCGGAGCTGCCCGCCAGTCAACAGTCGTCGGAGCTGCCCGCCAGTCAACAGTCGTCGGAGCTGCCCGCCAGTCAACAGTCGTCGGAGCTGCCCGCCAGTCAACAGTCGTCGGAGCTGCCCGCCAGTCAACAGTCGTCGGAGCTGCCCGCCAGTCAACAGTCGCCGGAGTGGCCCGACTGCGCTGAACTGCCGGAGTGGCCAGACTGCGCTGAACTGCCGGAGTGGCCGGACTGCGCTGAACTGCCGGAGTGGCCGGACTGCGCTGAACTGCCGGAGTGGCCGGACTGCGCTGAACTGCCGAAGTGGCCGGACTGCGCTGAACTGCCGGAGTGGCCGGACTGCGTTGAACTGCCGGAGTGGCCGGACTGCGTTGAACTGCCGGAGTGGCCGGACTGCCCTGTTCTGCCGGAGTGGCCGGACTGCCCTGTTCTGCCAGAGTGGCCGAACTGCCCTGTTCTGCCAGAGTGGCCGGACTGCCCTGTTCTGCCAGAGTGGCCGGACTGCCCTGTTCTGCCAGAGTGGCCGGACTGCCCTGTTCTGCCAGAGTGGCCGGACTGCCCTGTTCTGCCAGAGTGGCCGGACTGCCCTGTTCTGCCAGAGGTGCCCGCCTGCCCTGATCTGCCAGGGTGCCCGGCCTGTCAGGATCAGCCCGAGTGGTCCTCCTGCCCTCCGGCCCAGCCCGAGTGGTCCTCCTGCCCTCCGGCCCAGCCCGAGTGGTCCTCCTGCCCTCCGGCCCAGCCCGAGTGGTCCTCCTGCCCTCCGGCCCAGCCCGAGGGGCCCTCCTGCTCTCCGGCCCAGCCCGAGTGGCCCTCCTGCCCTCCGGTCCAGCCCGAGTGGCCCTCCTGTCCCCCGGCCCAGCCCGAGGGGCCCTCCTGTCCCCCGGCCCAGCCCGAGGGGCCCTCCTGTCCTCCGGCCCAGCACGAGTGGTCCGTCTGCCAGGGTCAGCCCAAGTGGCCCATCTGCCCGGCGCAGCTAGCAGCGCCACCGAAGTGGGCTACGCCGACGGTGGAGCAAGGTCCACGCCCTGCACCTGAGCCACCTCCAGGATAGGTGGGTTGGGGAGGGAGGGTGTAGCACAGTGCCGTCGGTGATGGCAGCCACCCTCCCTTCCCTCCCTTATTGTTTTAGGGTTATTGTTTATGGGTTTTGTGTTGGGGTTTTTTGTTGGTAGGTGCATTCCGGGGTCTGCACCTTGAGGGGGGGGTACTGTCACGTCCTGACCAGCAGATGGAGCTAGTGTTTTAGTTTTGGGGTCAGGACGTGGCATGTTTGTGTTGGTTAAATGTTGGGTGGATGATTGGGACTTCCAATTGAAGGCAGGTGTGTATAGTTGCCTTTGATTGGAAGTCCTATATAGGTGTGTGTGTTTTTCTTTGGGGTTGTGGGTGGTTGTTTTTTGCACTGCGTTTCTAGCCTGCAGAACTGTAGCTGTTGTTACTTTGTTTGAATTGTTAAGTGGATGCTTTACTCCTTTATTTTAATTAAAGATGAGTATTCACGTACCTGCTGCGCCTTGGTCCATTTCTACAGAAGACAACCGTTACATCGCCTGAGGTAAAGTATCTCATGATAAACTGTAGACCACAATACCTACCTAGAGAGTTTTCATCTGTATATTTTCGTAGCTGTTTACATACCACCACAGTCAGAGGCTGGCACTAAGACAACATTAAATGAGCTGTATTCCGCCATAAGCAAACAAGAAAACATTCACCGAAAGGCTGCGCTCCTTTACCCAGGGAAACTTAAATACGTTTGACCAAATTTCTATCAACATGTTAAATGTTCAACCAGAGGGACCACCGTTACTTACTATGCATAGAAAGCTCTCTGTCACCCTCCATTTGGCAAATCTGACCATAATTCTATCCTCCTGATTCCAGCTTAAAAGCTAAAATTAAAGCAGGAAGCACCAGTGACTAGATCAATAAAAAAGTGGTCAGATGAAGCAGATGCTAAGCTGCAGGACTGTTTTGCTAGCACAGACTGGAATATGTTCTGGGATTCCTCCGATGGCATTGAGGAGTAAACCACATCAGTCATTGGCTTCATCAATAAGAGCATCGATGACATCATCCCCACAGTGACCGTCGTTCATACCCCGACCAGAAGCCATGGATTACAGGCAACATCTACACTGAGCTAAAGGCTAGAGCTGCCGCTTTCAAGGAGTGGGAATCTAACCTGGAAGCTTATAAGAATATAAGAAATCCCGATATACCCTCTGACAAACCATCAAACTTGCAAAGTGTCAATACAGGACTAAGATTGAATCGTACTACACCGGCTCTGATGCTCGTCGGATGTGGCAGGGCTTACAAAATAAAAAGGGAAGCACAGCCGAGAGCTGCCCAGTGACACAGGCCTAAGAGACGAGCTAAACTATTTGTATGCTTGCTTCATGGCAAATAACACTGAAACATGCATGAGAGCACCAGCTGTTCTGGAAGACTGTGTGATCACGTTCCCTGCAGCCGATTTGAGTAAGACCTTTAAACAGATCAACATTCACAAGGCTGCAGGGCCAGACGGATTACCAGGACATGTTCTGCGAGCATGCGTTGACCAACTGGCAAGTGTCTTCACTGATATTTATAACCTCTCCCTGTCCGAGTCTGTAATACCAACATGTTTTAAGCAGACCACCATTGTGCCTGTGCCCAGGAACACTAAGGTAACCTGCCTAAATGACTACCGACCCGTAGCACTCACGTGTGTAGCCATGAAGTGCTTTGAAAGGCTGGTCATGGCTCACATGGACAAAAGGAACGCCTATGTGAGAATGCTATTCATTGACTACAGCTCATCAATAAGTTAAAGACCCTGGGACTAAACACCTCCCTCTGCAACTGGATCCTGGACTTCCTGACGGGCTTCCCCCAGGTGGTAAAAGTAGGCAACAACACATCTGCCACGCTGATCCTCAACACAGGGGCCTCTCAGGTGCTCAGTCCCCTCCTGTACTCCCTGTTCACTCATGACTGCACGGTCAGGCACGACTCCAGCACCATCATTAAGTTTGCCGATGACACAACAATGGTAGGCCTGATCACCGAAAACGACGAGACAGCCTATAGGGAGGAGGTCAGAGACCTGGCCGTGTGGTGCCAGGACAACAGCCTCCCCCTCAACGTGATCAAGACAAAGGAGATGATTGTGGACTACAGAAAGAAGGCCCTAAAAATTGTCAAAGACAACCAGCCATCTTAGTCATAGACTGTTCTCTCTGCTGCCGCACGGCAAGCGGTACTGGAGCGCCAAGTCTAGGTCCAAGAGGCTTCTTAACAGCTTCTAACCCTCTACATCTAATCAAATGGCTACCCGGACTATTTGCATCCCCCCCTTTTACATCGCTGCTACTCTCTGTTGTTATCATCTATGCATAATCACTTTAATAACTCTACCTACATGTACATATTTACCTCAACAACCGGTGTCCCCGCACATTGACCCTGTAACCGGTACTTTTATTTCTTATTCTTATTGTATATATTTTTTAAACTGCATTGTTGGTTAGGGGCTCGTAAGTAAGTAAGCATTTGACTGTAAGGTCTACACCTGTTGGTCACGGCGCATATGACTTATACCATTTGATTTGATTTGAAAATGTGTAAAGGGTAATGGGGTCTGAATGCACTGTGTCACTGAATCATGTTTATCTTTCGAATGTGTAATACAACCCACATTTATCTGATCTATATAGACCCATTTTTCAATAAATCTACATCAAACATCTAAATTCATAAGCAGTTTGGAGTCAGTAACTATTGCTCCCCGTCTCTGACAATGTGCATACTGTGGATAGACATCTTGCCAGGCAACAAGGGTGAATTATTATTTCTCTGTTTTGTGAAACGGAGTAATATTCAGTCTGGACACCATTCAGCAGGTAAGTAAATGTCTAGATAATAAATATGTTTTTGCCAAGGCAAATGGACTCTCTCTTTCCCTCTCTCTCACTCTTTTGCCCCCCCACCCTCTCTCTCTCTCTCTCTCTCTCTCTCTCTGTCTCTCTCTCTCTGTCTCTCTCTCTCTCTTTCTCTCTCCCTCTCTCTCTCTCTCCCTCTTTCTTTCCCTCTCTCTTTCTCCCACCACCTCTCTCTCTCGCTCTCTTCCCCGCTCTCTCTCTTTCTCTCTCTCTCTTTCTGTCTTTCCCCCTCTCTCATTCTCTCTCTCTTTCTTCCAACTCTCTCTCTCTTTCACTCTCACCCCCTCTCTATCTCTCTTTCTCTCTCTCTCTCTCTTTCTCTCTCTCCCTCTCTCTCCCCCTTTGTTTCTCTCTCTCTTTCCTCCCCCTTCTCTCTCTCTTTTGCTCTCCCCCCTCTCTCTCTCTTTCTCTCTCTCTTTCTCTCTCTTTCTCTCTCTCACTGGTAGTCTGTCGGTTCCCTGTAATGGGATGTTGCTACTCTCTCTCTCATTTCCCTATCAATGGATGCTGTAATTTATGTATGAGGAGTGGTTCAGAACATTCTTTATTCCAAGTTCCATTACTTTAATAGGCTGTACGGTACGATGACTGCCTTGACGTGTTAGACAACCTCCTCTATTCAGACCAATGGTTTGGAAATAGAAGTCTTCTATTTGAATAGCCTTGATGGTATAGAATCTGTGCCCACGACTATGAGGAAACGTTTATAGTATATACAGTGAGGGAAAGAAGTATTTGATCCCCTGCTGATTTTGTACATTTGCCCACTGTCAAAGAAATGATCAATCTATAATTTTAATAGTAGGTTTATTTGAACAGTGAGAGACAGAATAACAACAAAGAAATCCAGAAAAACGCATGTCGAAAATGTTAGAAAATGATTTGCATTTTAATGAGGGAAATAAGTATTTGACCCCTCTGCAAAACCCCCCTCTGCAAAACATGACTTAGTACTTGGTGGCAAAACCCTTGTTGGCAATCAGAGGTTAGACGTTTCTTGTAGTTGGCCACCAGGTTTGCACACATCTCAGGAGGGATTTTGTCCCACTCCTCTTTGCAGATCTTCTCCAAGTAATTAAGGTTTCGAGGCTGATGTTTGGCAACTCAAACCTTCAGCTCCCTCCACAGATTTTCTATAGGATTAAGGTCTGGAGACTGGCTAGGCCACTCCAGGACCTTAATGTGCTTCTTCTTGAGCCACTCCTTTGTTGCCTTGGCCGTGAGTTTGGGTCATTGTCATGCTGGAATACCCATCCACGACCCATTTTCAATGCCCTGGCTGAGGGAAGGAGGTTCTCACCCAAGATTTGACGGTACATGGCCACGTCTATTGTCCCTTTGATGCGGTGAAGTTGTCCTGTCCCCTTAGCAGAAAAACACCCCCAAAGCATAATGTTTCCACCTCCATGTTTGATGGTGGGGATGGTGTTCTTGGGGTCATAGGCAGCATTCCTCCTCCTCCAAACACGGTGAGTTGAGTTGATGCCAAAGAGCTCCATTTTGGTCTCATCTGACCACAACACTTTCACCCAGTTGTCCTCTGAATCATTCAGATGTTCATTGGCAAACTTCAGACGGGCATGTATACGTGCTTTCTTGAGCAGGGGGACCTTTCTTAATGGTCTCTTAAAAGAAGACTGGAGAAGTAATCTGAATTGCTATATGTATATCCCAAGTTCACGTTTCCCTTTATGATTATGAGAAGGACCAAAAAATTGAAAGTCTAAGTAAAGCACCCTGCAGGATTTCAGTCCTTCACGGCATAGTGTGTTACCAATTGTTTTCTTGGTGACTGTGGTCCCAGCTGCCTTGAGATCATTGACAAGATCCTCCCGTGTAGTTCTGGGCTGATTCCTCACCGTTCTCATGATCATTGCAACTCCACGAGGTGAGATCTTGCATGGAGCCCCAGGCCGAGGGATATTGACAGTTCTTTTGTGTTTTTTCCATTTGCGAATAATCACACCAAATGTTGTCACCTTCTCACCAAGCTGCTTGGCGATGGTCTTGTAGCCCATTCCAGCCTTGTGTAGGTCTACAATCTTGTCCCTGACATCCTTGGAGAGCTCTTTGGTCTTGGCCATGATGGACTGTTTGGAATCTGATTGATTGATTGCTTCTGTGGACATGTGTCTTTTATTCAGGTAACAAACTGAGATTAGGAGCACTCCCTTTAACCTGTGCTCCTAATCTCAGCTCGTTACCTGTATAAAAGACACGTGGGAGCCAGAAATCTTTCTGATTGAGAGAGGGTCAAATACTTATTTATAACATTTTTGACATGCATTTTTCTGGTTTTTTTGTTGTTATTCTGTCTCTCACTGTTGAAATAAACCTACCATTAAAATTATAGACTGATCATTTCTTTGTCAGTGGGCAAACGTACAAAATCAGTAGGGAATCAAATATTTTTTTCCCTCACTGTAGTAGGCCGTCATTGTAAAAAAACAAATTTGTTCTTTAACTGACTTGCCTAGTTAAATAAAGGTTAAATAAATAAGTAAATATACAATGTTGTTCAGGAAGAGGAGAATTTCATTGGGGGAAAAGGGTCCATATTTTTACATAACAGATAACAGTTGGTTGATATTCTACAGACCTTGTCCAATGTGTATTTGGAGTTTTGTGGATATGAACCATATCGTGACATTCTGAGCTTTGAGGGCACTATGGTGTTGAACGCTGAGCTGTAGTCAATGAATAGCATTCTCACATAGGTGTTCCTTTTGTCCAGGTGGGAAAGGGCAGTGTGGAGTGCAATAGAGATTGCACCATCTGTGGATCTGTTGGGGCGGTATGCACATTCGAGTGGGTCTAGGGTTTCTGGGATAATGGTGTTGATGTGAGCCATTACCAGCCTTTCAAAGCACTTCATGGCTAAGGACGTGAGTGCTACGGGTCGGTAGTCATTTAGGCAGGTTGCCTTTGTGTTCTTGGGCACAGGGACTATGGTGGTCTGCTTGAAACATGTTGGACTCCCAAGTCCGTTGGGGAGTTGCAGCGTTGACACAAGATCTTAAATAGATATGATGAAATTGGGGAGAAAAAGGAGGTAAAATACAAAAAAAATTATAAAAAATAAAATAACTCTATAATGTAACTAAATGAGGAAAAAGTCAAGGGGTCTAAATTCTTTCCAACTGCACTCTATGTCACTTTCATATGAAGAAGCACGAAGAGATTTTCGGCACCTGAACAAGTAAAATAATTTTGCCGCTGATCATGAGCCAGATTCAGTACATTTTCGATCAGACATACTAGGATGAATATTAAATGTCATGTAAGGATATTGAAATTATGAATCTGAGGAGAAATACGGATCCATTATTGATAAAGTAATGACTACAAATATGATATATTTCTGAAAGGATGTGTATTCGTACATGCCTAAGTATTAAGGCGTAGATATGTCAACCCATACCCTTTCCGGAGTTAAAATATTCTGCACATATGTAATCGGGTGCATGCGGGTGCAAGGCCGTGTATTGAAGGGATCTCAACCCAGATATCTCCCTGGACACATACGGTAGCAGGGAGATTTCTGAGGTCTGGAATGGATGCATGTAGAAGCTGTCCCATTGCGGAGAATATCCTAGCTACATATATGCCTTTGGAAAGTATTCAGACCCCTAAACCTTTTCCACATTTTGATACGTTTCATCCTTATTCTAAAACTGATCAAATATTTTTTTTTTCCCTCAGCAATCTCCACACAATAGCCCATAATGACAAAGTCGAAACAAGTCGTTCGAAATTCTTTTGCTATGAGACTCAAAATAGAAATCTCAGACCATGAGAAACAACATTCTCTGGTCTGGTGAAACCAAGATTGAACTCTTTGACCTTAATGCCAAGCGTCTCGTCAGGAGTAAATCTGGCACCATCCCTACGGTGAAGCATGGTGGTGGCAGCATCATGCTGTGGGGAAGTTTTTCAGCGGCAGGGACTGCAAGACTAGTCATGATTGAGGCAAAGATGAACAGAACAAAGTATAGAGAGATGCTTGATGAAAACCTGCCCCAGAGCGCTCAGGACCTCAGACTGTGGCGAAGGTTCACCTTCCAACAGGACAACAATCCTAAGCACACAGCCAAGACAACGCAGGAGTGCCTTTGGGGTCAAGTCTCTGAATGTCTTTGAGTGGCCCAGCCAGAGCCCGGACTTGAATCCGATTGAACATCTCTGGAGAGACCTGAAAATAACTGTCAGATTTGCTGTCAGATCTCTCTTCGTGGGTGTTGCCTTCAAATTGCATGTATATTAACAACAAGTTTCTACAAATACCTAACTGTCACACGTCAAGTCATTAAGACAGGTGTGACTGCTCTGTGTGTCCCTCTACGCTTTACTATTGTTCACATTAGCCAGCAGTTCTAATAATTTCGTTTTCATTCCCCCCCCCCCAGTCAGTCATTGTTAGGAATGGATTTCTTCACATACCTGACATGTCGCATGTCAACCAGTCACAAAGCTCCGTAACGCTGCTCACATTCTTTAGTCTTCTCCGTCATTTATGTTTTATTCTCAGAACCCTCCAAACGTTGCTTCCCTTTTCCCTCCCTAACCCTAACCCTCCAAACGTTGCTTCCCTTTTCCCTCCCTAACCCTAACCCTAATCCTATCCCTAACCCTAACCCTGTTCAGTGGCATCATTCAGTCACCTCTTCCCTGAGGCCCAAGTGCATCTCAAATGGCACCCTATTCCCTATGTAGTACACTACTTTTGACCAGAACCCATAGGGTGCCATTTTGGTGATGCAGACCCATGTTTGAAGCTCATTACTGCAGTACTATGATAGATCGGGATGGTGAGTGCCTGGACAAAAACGTTATCCCACTGGGACCCGCATGGAACTCAGGCAGCATTTACACCACCTGCCACGGGGGTCGGGAAATCAGCTTGAGTAGTCATGCACTGCACGCAAAACTACACACCTGACAGATGGGGTATGCTAACGAGAGAGAGAGAGAGAGAGAGAGAGAGAGAGAGAGAGAGAGAGAGAGAGAGAGAGAGAGAGAGAGAGAGAGAGAGAGAGAGAGAGAGAGAGAGAGAGAGAGAGAGAGAGAGAGAGAGAGAGGGGGGGGGGGGTGGAGGAAGAGAGAGAGGGGTGGAGGGGAGAGGGAGGGAGGGAGGGAGGGAGGGGAGAGAGACAGAGAGAAGAAGGAGAAGTGATATAGAAATCTTGAAACGAAACACATGGATACAGAAACACAGAGAGAGGAAGAAAGAGACAGAGAGAGAGAGGAGCGATTGAGACAAAGAACAAGACAGATTATAATTATCATTTTAAAGTTCCCTTTATTGAATTCATAACTCCACCATTCAGTCCTCAAATGTCAAAAAATTCAAATAAATAAATAACAGCCTGATGAGAAAACATGGTAAACAGATCTCTCTCCTCATTGAGGTGTGGCAGGTAGCCTAGTGGTTAAAGCGTTGGGCCAGTAACCTGAAATGTTTGCTAAATCAAATCCCTGAGCTGACAAGGTCAAAATCTGTCTTTCTTCCCTTGTACAAGGTAGTTAAACCCACTGTTCCCTGGTAGGCTGTCATTGTAATTAAGAATTTGTTCTTAACTGGCTTCCCTATGTAACCGATGTGAAATGGCTAGTTAGTGGTGGTGTGTGCTAATAGTGTTTCAATTGGTGATGTCACTCACTCTGAGACCTGAAGTGGTTGTTCCCCTTGCGTTGTAAGGGCTGTGGCGCGATGGGTAATGATGCTTTGTGTGGGTGTCAGTTGTTGATGTGTGCAAGGGTCCCTGGTTCAAGCCCAGGTTGGGGCGAAGAGAGGGACGGAACCTACACTGTTACATTGATGCTGTTGACCCGGATCATTGGTTGCTGCAGAAAAAGGAGGAGGTCAAAAGGGGGGTGAGTGTAACCGATGTGAAATGGCTAGTTAGTTAGTGGTGGTGTGTGCTAATAGCGTTTCAATTGGTGACGTCACTCGCTCTGAGACCTGAAGTGGTTGTTCCCCTTGCGTTGTAAGGGCCGTGGCTTTTGTGGCGCGATGGGTAACGATGCTTCGTGTGGGTGTCAGTTGTTGATGTGTGCAAGGGTCCCTGGTTCGAGCCCAGGTTGGGGAGAAGAGAGGGACGGAACCTACACTGTTACACCTAGGTAAATAACAGTTAAATAAAAACGTCAATTGACAGAGCATATCACCCCCCCTGAAGGCCATATATACCAACAAAGAGCCTAATGTTTCCCACCAGCCTGTAATAGGTAATACTCAACCCTCAGTCTTGCTGCCAACATCCCTCTGAGCATGTCCACAGACCCCTGTATGAAATTTTTCCTGGTTTTCCAGATAGCTCGTTTGGCTGCTCCTGATATGAAATGAAGTAGGGCTGCCACTACCCTGAGCCTAAAATAATTCAAAACTAAAAACAGCGTTTTAAGTGAGAAGTAGGCATTGGTCCGAAGCTTAAAAATAAAGGAAATTCGCATGAGCAGCACAATTCCTATTCCCCACATGTTCTACTAAGGTTTTCCAGCACACAGATTTGACCTACTACAGTAGCTATTGTTGGTCTATTGTACTTCAAACAATGTGTAGGCAGGTTGCTAATGATTCAAATCTTCTCAAACAACCAGATTTTTTGTTGTTGTTTACTTTAGTTTATTAATTTCGACCATTTAAAAAAAACAAGCACACATAAAACTTGAAAAAAGCCATACATGCACATGAATAAAATCATAGAGGATAACACACCATAAAGTCTGGGGACTTATTTCCATTGTGGTCCTCTTGAGACAAGATGGCTGGACAAGATCCAATACAGTATGGCAGTGAAATAATAAAACAAAAACAGAGAAGAAGAACATCTATCTCATCATTCCAGTTACATCATAGGGGTTATTCATATGGGGACAGAAGACATCAAAACATATTTTAACTTTATTTTTAATGCTGCCCAGAGGACATTGTTTTTATGGGCAGAGGCAACTCATTCCATTCTGAGGCTCCAGTATACAAGAAAGTACATTTCTCAGCATTACTACTGAACCTGTATAAGCACACATCAGCAACACCTGATCTGGTGCTGTGATTGTGTGCATCCAGTAACACGAGGAAAGTAATCACTTAGATATCTGGGCGCAGGACCATAAATACTCCTGTAAACCAAACCTAGTCTAATCTGGGACACCGTAGCTGGGACACCCTAGCTGGGACACCCCCAGATCCATACTGTTAGAGGAGGTGCTTCTTCAACAATGTGATTTATATTGCATACAATGTAAATTATTAGATTCTTCACACACCGCAGTAAGACATTATCCCATTACAATACCTTTTCATGCTTTACTTTTAAACTTACAAGATCGTCATGCTTTGTTGAGCTGTTTTGTTTCAAAGTAATGTGGCGCTTGACTGTAGGTGGCCAACATAACAACAGGTAGTGGAGTGTTTGACACAGTCACTCATATACAGTGGCATTTGGAAAGTATTCAGACCCCTTGACTTTTTCCACATTTTCTTACGTTACAGCCTTATTCTAAAATGGATTATTAAATGTGTTTTTCCCCTGATCAATCTGCACACAATATGCCATAATGACAAAGCAAAAACTGAAATATAACATTTACATAAGTATTCAGACCCTTTACTCAGTCGAAGCACCT
Source organism: Salmo salar (assembly GCF_965601325.2). Lineage (NCBI taxonomy): Eukaryota > Metazoa > Chordata > Actinopteri > Salmoniformes > Salmonidae > Salmo > Salmo salar. The sequence goes on from NC_138303.1 coordinate 8,465,134, forward strand.
TTGGCAGCGATTAAAGCCTCGAGTCTTCTTGGGTATGACGCTACCAGCTCTGCAGATCCTCTCAAGCTATGTCACGTTGGATGCGTCGCTGCACAGCTATTCTCAGGTCTCTCCAGAGATGTTCAGGTTCAAGTCCGGACTCTGGCTTTGCCACTCAAGGACATTCAGAGACTTGTTCCGAAGCTACTCCTGTGTTGTCTTCGCTGTGTGATTAGTGTCGTTTTTCTGTTGGAAGGTGAACCTTCACCCGTCTGAGGTCCTGAGTGCTCTGGGGCAAGTTTTCATCAAGGATCTCTCTGTATTTTGCTCCATTCATCTTTCCCTCGATCCTGACTAGTATCCCAGTACCTGCTGCTGAAAAACCTCCCCACAGCATGATGCTGCCACCACCATGCTTCACCATAGGGATGGTGCCAGGTTTCCTCCAGACGTGACGCTTTGCATTCAGGCCAGAGTTCAATCTTGGTTTTATCTGACCAGAGAATCTTGTTTCTCATGGTCTGAGAGTCTTTAGGTGTTTTTTGGCAAACTCCAAGTGGGCTGTCATATGCCTTTTACTGAGGAGTGGCTTCCGTCTGGCCACTGTACCATAAAGGCCCGATTGGTGGAGTGCTGCAGAGATGGTTGTCCTTCTGGAAGGTTCTCCCATCTCCACAGAGGAACTCTGGAGCTCTGTCAGAGTGACCATCGGGGCCTCAGGAACTCATTACGATATCTCGGTGCATTCATTTTTCCATCAATAAAATGCAATTGTGTTTGTTGTCTGTAGCTTATGCTTGCCCATATCACAATGTTGACTTCAGCAAACCGCTCACCTACACGACGCCATGCAGCTGTCTGCCAGTTGAAAGCGTGATTCATCTGTGAAGAGCACACTTCTCCAGTGTGCCAGTGGCCATCGAAGGTGAGCATTTGCCTACTGAACTCAGTTATGAATCCAAACTGTAGTCAGGTCAAGACCCTGGTGAGGATGATGAGCACGCAGATGAGCTTCACTGAGACATTTTTTGTTGTTGAGACATTTGAACAAGCTCACAGTTTTCATCAGCTGTCCGGGTGGCTGGTCTTAGAGGATCCCGCAGGTGAAGAATTCATTGGTCTCATTCCCCACACAAGTCTTTAAATGTTGTTACACCCTTTGGAGATTGGGTCTTGGTGGTCAGGTTACTCTGTAAATTTGGTATCGTTTGATTGGTCAATGGTTTTGGGTTGAAAAGTTACAACTTCAGATGTCATCCTGTATTTATCCTGTATTTATTCTTATGAAAAGGCCTTTTGTTCTTATCCTGTATTTAGTCCTTTAAGAAAGCACTGCTTATGCGTTGTTCTGTAAGTTAACCTTAGGCTCTGTGCTTGGAATAATGCCCTGTAATGCTTGTTAATGATTTTAATCTTAATCTTAATCTTTCTGCCTTGTATGTGAATCTATTCATTGTACGATTCTAATTGAATATCTGCCTTTGATATAGACAATTCTCAGACCATTTAAAAAAAAAAAATATTATGATTATTTTTTACCCCCCAAAATCTTGTCTCAACGCTGCACCTCCCCAACGTGCTCGGGAGGCGAAAGTCGAATCACGCGGCCTCTGAAAAATGATCTGTCAAACCGCGCTTCTTAACACCCTCCCACTTAACCCGGAAGCACCAATGTGTTGGAGGAAACACTGCTCAACTGACAACTGAGGTCAGCCTGCTGGCACCCAGCCCACCACAACGAGTCTCTTGGGCACGATCAGCCAAGTACAGCCCCCTCTGGCCAAACTCTCCCCTAACCCAGACGATGCTGGACCAATTGTGCGCCACCCCATGGCACTCCTGATCACAGCCGGTTGTGATACAGCCTGGGATTGAATCCAGGTCTGTATTGACGCCTCTAGAACTGTGATGCTGTGCATTAGACCGTAGCGCCACTTGGGAGGCCCTAGACCAATTCTTGCAAATCAACTCATTGCCTAATGCTTGCTTGTATATTTAAATTATCTTTATGGAGCCAGATAAACATTTGAATTGTCTAATTGGTTAGTCATATTACGAGTCACGTGATGTATATATAATATACTGTATATACATATATCAAATATTACTGGCCACTACATATCAGTTGAGAAGCCTTTTTGTCCTAGACTTGGCACTCCGGTACCGCTTGCCATGCGGTAGTAGAGAGAACAGTCTATGATTTTTAGATCCTTCCTCTGACACCGCCTGGTGTAGAGGTCCTGGATGGCAGGGAGCTTGGACCCAGTGATGTACTGGGCCGTACGTACTACCCTCTGTAGCGCCTTGCGGTCGGATGCCAAGCAGTTGCTATACCAGGCGGTGATGCAGCCTGTCAAGATGCTCTCAATGATGCAGCTGTAGAACCTTTTGAGGATCTGAAGGCCCAAGTCAAATCTTTTCAGCCTCCTGAGGGGGAAAAGGCCTCGTCGTGCCTTCCTCGCCACTGTGTTGGTGTGTGTGGACCATGTTAATTCCTTAGTGATGTGGACACCGCTGAACTTGAAGCTCACAATCCGCTCCATTAAAGCCCCGTCGATGTGGGGGTGTGCTCAGCCCTCCATTTCCTGTAGTACATGATCAGATCCTTTGTCTTGCTGACATTGAGGGAGAGGTTGTTGTCCTGGCACCACACTGCCAGGTCTCTGACCTCCTCCCTATAGGCTGCCTCATCATCTACCTGACCCTGTCTGTAATACATACATGTTTCAAGCAGATCACCATAGTCCCTGTGCCCAAGAACAACCAGGTAACCTGCCTAAATGTCTTTCACCCCATAGCACTCACATCTGTAGCCATGAAATTATTTAGAATATTGAGTTTGTATTCTGGAGGGAGTAATTGAATGGGTGGACACACTCTGAGTCCTAGACAGTGTCAGCGGTTACGTGGGTGACATACTGCCACTTGCACTGGAGGTAGACAACTCATAGTGGTAGTTTAGAGTTGGAGGTAGGGGCGTATATAAGAGGCCCGTGGATGCTGAGAGTGAAGGAGGAGGGATGGAGGGAGGTGGGAATGGAGGGATTGAAGTGCTTTGGGGAGAATGGATGTGTGTGGGCGTTGCACAGATCTTTGCTGGAGTCTTTTGAACAGCATGAAAGATGGAGAGAGGCTGAGAGACAGGAGGGGGAGAGGGAGGAGGGGAAAGAGAGAGGAGGGGGAGAGGGACGAGGGGAAAGAGAGAGAGGAGGGGGAGAGGGACGAGGGGCAAGAGAGACAGGAGGGGGAGAGGGACGAGGGGAAAGAGAGACAGGAGGGGGAGAGGGACGAGGGGAAAGAGAGACAGGAGGGGGAGAGGGACGAGGGGAAAGAGAGACAGGAGGGGGAGAGGGACGAGGGGAAAGAGAGACAGGAGGGGGAGAGGGACGAGGGGAAAGAGAGAGAGGAGGGGGAGAGGGACGAGGGGAAAGAGAGACAGGAGGGGGAGTGGGACGAGGGGAAAGAGAGACAGGAGGGGGAGAGGGACGAGGGGAAAGAGAGACAGGAGGGGGAGAGGGACGAGGGGAAAGAGAGACAGGAGGGGGAGAGGGACGAGGGGAAAGAGAGACAGGAGGGGGAGAGGGACGAGGGGAATGAGAGAGAGTGGGGGAGAGGGACAAAGGGAATGAGTGAGAGGAGGGGGATAGGGACGAGGGGAATGAGAGAGAGGGGGGAAAGGGACGAGGGGAAAGAGAGAGGAGGGGGAGAGGGATGAGGGGAAAGAGAGAGGGGGGAGAGGGACGAAGGGAAAGAGAGACAGGAGGGGGAGGGGGAGAGAGAGTGAGAGAGAGAGGAGGAGTAGATAGAGATGGAGATATAAGGGAGAGAGAGAGAAAGAGAGAACAAACAGAGATGTGAGATGTGGAAGAGGGACATGTACAATCTTTCACAGCAGCCAGACAGGAAACACAGATAACCAAACGAAATAATCCATTAAACCAGATAACTCCGTTTCGTTAACACTAGAAGAGCCGTGTCATTTTGACTCAATATGAATTTAAAACTAAAATAGTCACCTTGACTTTTCCTAAATAAGTCTATTTGACATGTTATAAGAATTTCGATATCACAAACATAATTAGTTATAATTTATAATCAGCTTTAAGAGGACGTTGTTTCTTCTTCAAAAAGTGACGAAGAAAAGAATTTATATCCTACAGAGTCACATGCAGGTATGACGTTTTGATCTTCGATATAGTATTCTGAGGTTTCCAAAACCTTTACCATAACTCTCAAAATGGAAGAGATGAGCTCTATTTCAAAATATCACTTTTCCCAAGAATCAAAATCAAATCAAATTATATTGGTCAGAAACACATAGTTAGCAGATGTTATTGGCGGGTGTCATTGGCGAAAATCTGATATCAACTTTGGAGGGGACAATTACATGAAATTTTCTCAAGAGCAATTCCTGAGGGGGACACCAAAAGTAGTGCTGTAACACATAGCCTACATTGTAATATGGTAAATGTATATTGAGGAACCAAAGAAATAAGGTGTTTGCCGTACTCCTAACTACCGGTACCCAAAACTACACAACTAATCACAACAGCAATACCATTGCCTTTAACAAATCTTAGTTCAGTCACCAGTTTAAGTTGAGAGTGGGGGGTATCCATGGCATTTTCCAATTATGTTCCTATTTTACAAGTAAAAAAAATTGAGAACCTTTCATAATGTTGCCAAACAAAGACTCAACAAACTTACCTGAGACTCCCTGTCTCTGCCAGTCTGTCCCTGCATATCTGTCCCCAACTCTGCTGTCTGTGTGCCATCTGTTGCATGCTCTGCCTAATGACATCATTGTGAAACATTTCCATTAGAATTTCATTTCTTTCTTATGAACATTTTATCAACTAGTCTTTGAGATATTAGGCTACTAGGGTTCTTACTATGCATTTTGGTGTATTGAAAAATACTCTGATGTCCGTCTTTTATTTTTCTGACATTTTTCTACCTGGCTGTCTGGCTGGCTACACACACAGTGTGTAGGTTATTTACAGTAGGAGATGGGCTTCTATCATCTTCAATCATTCTATTTGGGCTTCGATCTAAAAGGTAGCTAGCAAATGTGAAACGGATTAAAATGACAAGAGTTGACAGCTGTATGAGTTCACCATTTACACAACATATGCTGCAACCTTTGGTAATTTTAATAGTTTGTTTCATATTGGCTGGCTTCCAACAATAGCTGAATTTGCAAAGCTAGTGAGCACCAATTCCGTTTCAGTGGTGTTTGCTATAATCTTTGCTACCCGGGTTAACCTGTTAGGGCTAGGGGGCAGTATTGACACGGCTAGATAAAAAACGTACCCGATTTAATCTGGTTACTACTCCTGCCCAGTAACTAGAATATGCATATAATTATTGGCTTTGGATAGAAAACACCCTAAAGTTTCTAAAACTGTTTGAATGGTGTCTGTGAGTATAACAGAACTCATATGGCAGGCAAAAACCTGAGAAGATTTCATGCAGGAAGTGGCCTGTCTGACAAGGTGTCGTTGTTCTTGCCTCTGTTTATTGAAGACTGAGGATCTCTGCTATAACGTGACACTTCTTACGGCTCCCATAGGCTCTCAGAAGGCGGCAAAAAGCTGAATCGTGGCTTTGCAGGCTCTGGCTGAAAAAAAGTAGCGCGTTTCGGTAGTGGCTGGTTACAGTACTGTGAGACTCAGGCGCATGCCCGCGTCGACCGAATGCTTTGTTTTCTTTCCTCTGTTTACCTAAACGCAGATTCCCGGTCGGAATATTATCGTTTTTTTACGAGAAAAATGGCATAAAAATTGATTTTAAACAGCGGTTGACATGCTTCGAAGTACGGTAATGGAATATTTAGAATTTTTTTGTCACGAATTGCGCCATGCTCGTGACCCTTATTTACACTTCGGATAGTGTCTTGAACGCACGAACAAAACGCCACTATTTGGATATAACGATGGATTATTTTGGACCAAACCAACATTTGTTATTGAAGTAGCAGTCCTGGGAGTGCATTCTGACGAAGAACATCAAAGGTAATCAAACTTTTGTAATAGTAAATCTGACTTTGGTCAGGGCTAAACTTGGTGGGTGTCTAAATAGCTAGCCGTGATGGCTGGGCTATCTACTGAGAATATTGCAAAATGTGCTTTCACCCGAAAAGCTATTTTAAAATCGGACACCTCGATTGCACAAAGGAGTTCTGTATCTATAATTCTTAAACCAATTGTTATGTTTTTTGTGAACGTTTATCGTGAGTAATTTAGTAAATTCACCGGAGGTTTGCGGGGGTTATGCTAGTTCTGAACGTCACATGCTAATGTAAAAAGCTGTTTTTTGATATAAATATGAACTTGATTGAACAAAACATGCATGTATTGTATAACATAATGTCCTAGGGTTGTCATCTGATGAAGATCATCAAAGGTTAGTGCTGCATTTAGCTGTCTTCTGGGTTTATGTGACATTATATGCTAGCTTGAAAAATGGGTGTCTGAATTATTTCTGGCTTGGTACTCTGCTTAAATAATCTAATGTTTTGCTTTCGTTGTAAAGCCTTTTTGAAATCGGACAGTGTGGTTAGATTAATACATCTAGACGTTCCGCTAGCGGAACACCTGCTCCAATATCCAATGATAGGCGTGGCGCGAATTACAAATTCCTCAAAAATACAAAAACTTCAATTTTTCAAACATATGACTATTTCACAGCATTTTAAAGACAAGACTCTCCTTTATCTAACCACACTGTCCGATTTCAAAAAGGCATAACAGCGAAAGCAAAACAATAAATTATGTCAGCAGAGTACCAAGCCAGAAATAATCAGACACCCATTTTTCAAGCTAGCATATAATGTCACAAAAACCCAGAAGACAGCTAAATGCAGCACTAACCTTTGATGATCTTCATCAGATGACACACCTAGGACATTATGTTATACAATACATGCATGTTTTGTTCAATCAAGTTCATATTTATATCAAAAAACAGCTTTTACATTAGCATGTGACGTTCAGAACTAGCATACCCCCCGCAAACTTCCGGGGAATTTGCTAACAATTTACTAAATTACTCACGATAAACGTTCACAAAAAGCATAACAATTATTTTAAGAATGATAGATACAGAACTCCTCTATGCACTCGATATGTCCGATTTTAAAATAGCTTTTTGGTGAAAGCACATTTTGCAATATTCAAAGTACATAGCCCAGCCATCACGGACTAGCTATTTAGACACCCGGCAAGTTTAGCACTCACCAATATCAGATTTACTATTATAAAAGTTTGATTACCTTTTGTTGTCTTCATCAGAATGCACTCCCAGGACTGCTACTTCAATAACAAATGTTGGTTTGGTCCAAAATAATCCATTGTTATATCCGAATAGCGCTGTTTTGTTCGTGCGTCCCAGACACTATCCGAAATGGTAAATCAGGGTCGTGCGCATGGCGCAATTCGTGACAAAAAAATTCTAAATATTCCATTACCGTACTTCGAAGCATGTCAACCGCTGTTTAAAATAAATTTTTATGCAATTTATCTCTTAAAAAAGCCATAATATTCCGACCGGGAATCTCCTTTTCGGCAAACAGAGGAAAAATCACAAAGACAGGGGCGGCCAGGCCACGTTAGAGCAGAGAAGTGTCACGTTAGAGCAGAGATCCTTTGTAAAAGATAGAGATGGCAAAGAAGTTCAAGAAATGGTCAGACAGGCCACTTCCTGTAAAGGAATCTCTCAGGTTTTGACCTGCCATTTGAGTTCTGTTATACTCACAGACACCATTCAAACAGTTTTAGAAACTTTGGAGTGTTTTCTATCCAAAGCCAATAATTATATGCATATTCTAGTTACTGGGCAGGAGTAGTAACCAGATTAAATCGGGTACGTTTTTTATCCAGCCGTGAAAATACTGCCCCCTAGCCATAACAGGTTAACGAGAGTCTTGTCTTTAAAATGCTGTAAAATAGTAATATGTTTGAGAAATTGAAGTAATAGCATTTCTAAGGTATTTGAATAACGCGCCACAGGATTCAACTGGCTGTTGAGTGGGTGGGACGAATTTGTCCCGCCTAGCCCAGAGAGGTTAAATAAAGGTGAAATAAAATAAATAAATAAAAGTTCACTTGCGACAATTTAGCTTTTGCAACGAGACCATTAAATATATTTAAGACAATGGCAGAAGAGAGTGTAGTTCTGTTCAGTTTGGATTTCAGTTTATCGCTAACCTTATCACAGGGACTTTGAAGCACTAATTTACATCATCTGCGTGCTGATTCCATCTTTGACGACGCCACATAAATGGAATAGGTACTAGCTAGCTTAATAGTTCATATTTGCGCGCTAGCTCTGCATATTCAGCTAGTGTGTGTGCGCGATTGACTGGATTAACCTCACGTCAGTTACGTAGCAAGCTAAGGAACTGGCAGTGGATCAAACCATTGTGAGGCAAAGGGTGGGGGGGTTGCAATCTTTTGAAACTTAACGCGCTATTAAGTGTCTATAATCAGCACAATTGATATCATTGCGTATTATTAATATTATTTAAATGACATAGTTATGTTTCAGTGATATATTGGGGGGGACAAATCATATTTTTCCCAGGATGGGGGGGTCGTGTCCCCCCCGTCCCCCCGGGATTTCCGCCCCTGGCGGGTGTAGCGAAATGCTTGTGCTTCTAGCTTCGACAGTGCAGTAAATATCTAACAAGTAATATCTAACAGATTACACAACATACACCCAATACACACAAATCTAAAGTAAAGAATTAAGAGTATATACATATGGACGAGCGATGTCAGAGCGGAACGGACTAAGATACAGTAGAATAGTATAGAAATACAGTATATACATATGAGATGAGTAATGCCAGATATGTAAACATACAGAAGGCAACAGATAGTCTACAGTAACATACATTTATGAAATAATTATGTTATTATTATTTTTTTCGTATTCTAATGTTACCCATGACCTTTATAAAACCTAAAGGGTTATTTACCTGATATGAAATGCATTTATTAGACTGGTAGAATGTTTGAGTCAAAATTACTCTTCGTTGGCTCAAAGGGGTTCCATTGTGTTAAAGCTAACCCTAATTCCGCTATGGATAAGAGGATCTGCTAAATTACAAAAAATAAAATAAAATAAAAATAATTTAGAATCCTTAGTTGTTACCTCATTTATTGATTAAATAATTATCCAAAGCAACTTAAAGTCATGCGTGCATTCATTTTACGTATGGGTGGTCCCGGGAATCAAACCCACTATCCTGGCATTTTAAGAGCCATGCTCTACCAACTAAGCTTCAAAGGACCTCATGGATGGTTAGTCCTTGTATCCATAGCTCTGTCTATGAATTTCAGAGTGGTTACATTTCTCCAGGCCCATAATCTCAGCTTTTTTTTTAACCAAAAACAGAGGTTTATTTATTTATTTATTTATTTAAAATGTATTTAACCAGGTAGGCCGGTTGAGAACAAGTTCTCATTTACAATGGCGACCTGGCCAAGATAAAGCAAAGCAGTTCGACACATACAACATAGAGTTACACATGGAGTAAAACAAACATGCAATCAATAATACAGTTCAAAAATAAGTCTATATACAATGTGAGCAAATGAGGTGAGATAAGGGAGGTAAAGGCAAAAAAGGCCATGGTGGCAAAGTAAATACAATATAGCAAGTAAAACACTGGAATGGTGGATTTGTAGTGGAAGAAAGTGCAAAGTAGAAATATAAATAATGGGGCACAAAGGAGCAAAATAAATAAATAAATAAATACAGTAGGGGAAGAGGTAGTTGTTTCGGCTAAATTATAGATGGCCTATGTACTGGTGCAGTGATCTGTGAGCTGCTCTGACAGCTGGTACTTAAAGCTAGTGAGGGAGATAAGTGTTTCCAGTTTCAGAGATTTTTGTAGTTCGTTCCAGTCATTGGCAGCAGAGAACTGGAAGGAGAGACGGCCAAAGGAGGAATTGGCTTTTGGGGTGACCAGAGAGATATACCTGCTGGAGCGCGTGCTACAGGTGGGTGCTGCTATGGTGACCAGTGAGCTGAGATAAGGGGGGACTTTACCTAGCAGGGTCTTGTAGATGACCTGGAGCCAGTAGGTTTGGCGACGAGTATGAAGCGAGGGCCAGCCAACGAGAGCGTACAGGTCGCAGTGGTGGGTAGTATATGGGGCTTTGGTGACAAAACGGATGCCACTGTGATAGACTGCATCCAGTTTATTGAGTAGAGTGTTGGAGGCTATTTTGTAAATGACATCGCCGAAGTCGAGGATCAGTAATATGGTCAGTTTTACGAGGGTATGTTTTGCAGCATGAGTGAAGGATGCTTTGTTGCGAAATAGGAAGCCAATTCTAGATTTAACTTTGGATTGGAGATGTTTGATGTGAGTCTGGAAGGAGAGCTTACAGTCTAACCAGACACCTAGGTATTTGTAGTTGTCCACATATTCTAAGTAAGAACCGTCCAGAGTAGTGATGCTGGATGGGCGGGCAGGTACGTGCAGCGATTGGTTGAAGAGCATGCACTTAGTTTTACTAGTATTTAAGAGCAGTTGGAGGCCATGGAAGGAGAGTTGTATGGCATTGAAGCTCGTCTGGAGGGTTGTTAACACAGTATCCAAAGAAGGGCCAGAAGTATACAGAATGGTGTCGTCTGCGTAGAGGTGGATCAGAGACTCACCAGGAGCAAGAGCGACATCATTGATGTATACAGAGAAAAGAGTTGGCCCAAGAATTGAACCCTGTGGCACCCCCATAGAGACTACCAGAGGCCCGGACAACAGGCCATCTGATTTGACACATTGAACTCTATCAGAGAAGTTGTTGGTGAACCAGGCGAGGCAATCATTTGAGAAACCAAGGCTATTGAGTCTGCCGATGAGGATGTGGTGATTGACAGAGTCGAAAGCCTTGACCAGGTCAATGAATACGGCAGCACAGTATTGTTTCTTATCGATGGCGGTTATGATATCGTTTAGGACCTTGAGCGTGGCTGAGGTGCACCCATGACCAGCTCTGAAACCAGATTGCATAGCGGAGAAGGTGCGGAGGGATTCGAAATGGTCAGTAATCTGTTTGTTGACTTGGCTTTCGAAGACCTTAGAAAGGCAGGGTAGGATAGATATAGGTCTGTAGCAGTTTGGGTCAAGAGTGTCCCCTCCTTTGAAGAGGGGGATGACAGCAGCTGCTTTCCAATCTTTTGGAATCTTAGATGACACAAAAGAAAGTTTGAACAGGCTAGTAATAGGGGTTGCAACAATTTCGGCAGATAGTTTTAGAAAGAAAGGGTCCAGATTGTCTAACCTGGCTGATTTGTAGGGGTCCAGATTTCGCAGCTTTTTCAGAACATCAGCTGACTGGATTTGGGAGAAGGAGAAATGGGGAAGGCTTGGGCAAGTAGTTGTGGGGGGGTGCAGTGCTGTTGACCGCGGTAGGGGTAGCCAGGTGGAAAGCATGGCCAGCCGTAGAAAAATTCTTATTGAAATTCTCAATTATAGTGGATTTATCGGAGGTGACAGGGTTTCCTATCCTCAGTGCAGTGGGTAGCTGGGAGGAGGTGTTCTTATTCTCCATGGACTTTACAGTGTCCCAGAACTTTTTTGAGTTTGTGTTGCAGGAAGCAAATTTCTGCTTGAAAAAGCTAGCCTTGGCTTTTCTAACTGCCTGTGTATATTGGTTTGTAACTTCCCTGAAAAGTTGATGTAAAAAAGGTGATGTAAATGTTTTGTTATTGTTTTAATTAAGGACTCTACCTTTAAGCCAAACCTCTGTTTAATTGGAATGTATGATAGGGAGGTGGTGATGGATGACTGATGTTTCCCTCTTGTTAAGGGCTTTAGGGCTGAGAATATTAGGCTTGATACCTAACTATATTAGGTGGGTTTTGGTAACAGGAGGCTACGTAACGTTAGACATGAATATTTCAGAAACCTCCTTGGCAGTATTAATTGAGATCAAAAGATACCGTCTGAAAACAGGTGGGATGGATTCCATATGAAACGTTACTATAGCAACCAAACAACAAGAAATATAAAATATTGACGTAAATATGCAACAGGTGCCCCAGGGCCGGCGCCATAATGAATCAGTTGGACGAGCGTTTGATTTCTACAGGCGGGTCTGTGTTTTGTTAATGGGTTTTAAGTTTAGGGAAGCTTACAATTTATCCTACGATTTCTATTTAACTGCGTGCCAGTTCTGATTATTTTTAGATGCGCATTTTCATGGAACAGTTTCATTTCAGTAATAACGTTTTTGTAAAAAAATAAATAAATGTCACGTGGTTATTAATCATAAAAATCTGGTAGATGACTGTAATGCACGCATTAACAGTAATTAATTTAACCAAATGACAGGGATTAACATACATTTACTATGCCTACTGGTTGCATATGTAAAAGGGATTTGATTTAAAAAAAAATAAACAATCAAAGGGCAAACAATTCAGACAATGAAACAATGAATGTGCAAGAATTAGCAGGGAGACAGGGAACCATTCTGGAGAGCTGATTGGACGGGCTATTTACAGGGGGGCAAGTTTCAATGGGGACGGGGGGGACATGTCCCCACCACATTCTGAAATTGCGTATTTGTCCCCCCCCCAGTTTTATCATTGGAATGTGATACAAAATGAGGCAACAGTGTGCTTTAGCACCATGCGGGCGCCTCCGAGCATTCGGGTAGGCTGTTTGGAGTGTTTATCCGACTGGATAATAATAATAAAAAAACATAATTATGTCCCCCCCTTACTTTTAAAACTAAAGTTGTGCCCCTGCTTTTAAGTGACAGTCACAACTCAATAATCAGCTAGGCCTAATACCATGCACAATGTCCAAATTGCTAGCTTCCCAAATAGGCAAAGGCCTATGCACTTGTAATGTTAAACAATCCATAGCTCTTTTTAAAATGAAGCTAATGATCCTCTGTCGCTAAGTCAAGTTCTCTGGTAAAGTATTTTGGTTTGTTTCATTTAGACGGGAGTAATTATGTAATTTTTGGCAAAACATCAATTTATTTTAGGTAAAGGTAGCATCCGAACAGCGCACTGTGCACCCACCAACTTTCCTTTCTAATTTGCAAGTGACTGAAACCAGAGATCTGTATATAACGACGACATGCTCATGTCTCCGTCCTAACAATGCTAGTCGTTGTCCCAAAGGTGTGAATGCAGGCGACAAGCTTAGGTCTGCACATTATACCAATAGAAACGCATTGGGCTTTTCAGGACAGATTTTGGAGAGAGTGAGCCATCTCACTTTGCCTCTTCCTCTTCTGAAACTAGCGAGCATAACAGCGCCCCTCTGTCTTACTATATGTAGCCCGTGTATCTGATGCTGTCTGGCCAGACAAAGTATGACACGCCATTTTCCTCTTGTCCAGACAGCATTAGATACATGGTCTATGCATACAGAGACAGAGGGAAGCTGTTTTGCTCGCTAGAATACTTTATCTGAGATTTATGCGTCCTTCTGTCGGCGCGTCTCAGTCAAATAAATGATCAATATTTAAAATATTTTATTTGGACAGGCAATGCGGTACGGTAGGACGAGCCAGGTCCCCTAAGGCCCTGAGGTGGCCTGTCATCCTGCTGTGATCAGCCCTTTATGTCGGTTTGTGGCCTTGTTATTTCTCAAGAAGAAACGTTATTCAAAAAATACCTTTTTTTTGCTCACGTCCTCGGAATATGTTATCCGTAATTTGACAGCATGTTTCTATGGATAGAAAAGTGATAATTTCAGAGATCAAATGATCAAACAATCAATCTACACATCACAAAAACTCAATTTCAAAACAGAATGTTGATTTAAGATGTTTTGGATTTTTAAAGCTGAAAAATGAAAGGACTTTCCTTTGATATGATGTGAAAGAACCTGAAGAAAAAAAAAAAGATTAAAACTCAGATTTCCCTAATTAAAATGCAAATCATTTTATAACATTTTTGACATGCGTTTTTCTGGATTTTTTTTTATGTTATTCTGTCTCTCACTGTTCAAATAAACCTACCATTAAAATTATAGACTGATAATTTCTTTGTCAGTGGACAAACGTACAAAATCAGCAGGGGATCAAATACTTTTTTCCCTCACTGTACATGTTGTGGATATGTAGTGGCATAGTAATGTTATATGTTGTACATGTTGTGGATATGTAGTGTTGTAGTAATGTTATATGATGATGTTGTGGATATGTAGTGGCATAGTAATGTTATATGTTGTACATGTTGTGGATATGTAGTGTTGTAGTAATGTTATATGTTGTACATGTTGTGGATATGTAGTGTTGTAGTAATGTTGTGTTGTACATATTGTGGATATGTAGTGTTGTAGTAATGTTATATGTTGTACATGTTGTGGATATGTAGTGTTGTAGTAATGTTATATGTTGTACATGTTGTGGATATGTAGTGTTGTAGTAATGTTATATGTTGTACATGTTGTGGATATGTAGTGTTGTAGTAATGTTATATGATGATGTTGTGGATATGTAGTGTTGTAGTAATGTTATATGTTGTACATGTTGTGGATATGTAGTGTTGTAGTAATGTTATATGATGATGTTGTGGATATGTAGTGTTGTAGTAATGTTATATGTTGTACATGTTGTGGATATTTAGTGTTGTAGTAATGTTATATGCTGATGTTGTGGATATGTAGTGGCGTAGTAATGTTATATGATGATGTTGTGGATATGTAGTCCTGTTGTATGATGTACTGTGTTGTTATATTTGTTATTAATGTGTTTGGACACCAGCAACAGAAGTTGCTTACTTGATTTCAGCTAATGGGGATCCCTAACAAAATACAATACAATACATTCATGTGGATACAACGGGATGAAATGGATGCAACAGATGAAATGGGAATAATTAAAGTTGTACCTTGTTTCCATTTTATCTTAAGTATTTGCGGCTCATCCAGACCAGGGTTGCACTATTCTGGTAACTTCACCAAAAAACTCCTTATTAGAGGATTTCTGCTTATCACTTTTGCTTCCCGAAAATCTTCCAACCAGGATTTCTGGACAACTAAATTACCGGAATTTTGCAACCCTTATCCTGTCACGTCCTGACCAGTAAAAGGGGTTGTTTGTTATTGTAGGTTGGTCAGGGCGTGGCAGAGGGTGTTTGTTTTGTGTGTTTCGGGGTTTTTGGTGTATGTTCTATATTTTCTATTTCTATGTGTTTATCTGGGTTTTTTATTTCTATGTTGGGGTTTTGGAACAACCTCCAATTAGAGGTAGATGGTTGTTGTTGCCTCTAATTGGAGGCCATATTTAAGTGGGTTAATTTTCTCTTGTGTTTGTGGGTGGTTGTTTCCCTGTATAGTCTGAGCACCTTACGGGACTGTTTTTCGTCGTTTGTTTTGTGTAAGTGTATTTTGGTTTTTCCTTCTAATAAAAAGAAGATGTTCACTATACCTGCTGCAGTTTGGTCCGCTCCCTACAACGACGCTTATGACAGAACCACCCACCAACGAAAGACCAAGCAGCGGAGGAAGGAGCAGCAGGAAAAGTATAGGGAGTCATGGACCTGGGAGGAGATCCTGGATGGGGCAGGACCATGGCACCAGGTTGGGGAGTACCGGCGCCTGAAGGAGGAGCTGGAGGCAGCAAAGGCTGAGCGTCGGAGGTACAAGCCACTATATCCTCCATTTCAGGAGGTGAGGAGGCAGCCCCCCCAAAAATTGGGGGAGGGGCACACGGGGAGTTGGAGTAAGTCAGGCAATAGGCCTGAACCAACTCCTCGTGCTTATTATGGGGTGTGTTTGGCGGTGAGAGCACTGTGCTATGCGGAAGTGTGCACGGTCTCGCCCATCTGCACGCACACTCCGGTACGAGCGATACCAGCCCCCCGCAAGTGCCGTGCTAGAGTGGGCATCCAGCCAGGGTGAAGTATGCCTGCTCAATACATCTGGCCACCAGTGCATCTCCTAGGCCCAGGCTACCCTGAGCCTGCTCTACGCACGGCAGCCATCATGCCTCGGCACAGCCCAGTTCGTCCTGTGCCAGCACTTCGTCCGTGCCGGGCTACAGTAACAATCCAGCCAGGACGGGTTGTGCAGGCTGTGCGCTCCAGACCTCCAGTGCGTAGTCAAGGCCCAGTGTATCCAGTTCTTGCTCCTCGCACTAGCCCTGTGGTGTGCGTCACTAGTCTGGCGCCTCCAAAGCCAGCCCCACGCATCAGGCCTTCAGTGCGCAGTCTCCGTCCAGAGCTTCCGGCGACAGTTCCCCGTCCAGAGCTTCCTGCGACAGTTCCCCGTCCAGAGCGTCTGGCGACAGTGCCCCGTGCAGAGCTTCCGGCGACAGTGCCCCGTCTAGAGCTTCTGACAACAGTTCCCCGTCCAGTGCTACCGGCGACGTCCTACAGTCCGGAGCCGACAGAGACGGCTCACAGTCCGGAGCCGGCAGAGACGGCCCACAGTCCAGAGCCTGCAGAGACGGCCCACAGTCCGGAGCCTGCAGAGACGGCCCACAGCCCGAGGTCTCCAGAGACACGCCTCAGCTCGAGGTCTCCAGCGACGCACCTCAGCCCGAGGTCTCCAGCGACTCGCCTCAGCCCAAGGTCTCCAGCGACGCGCCTCAGCCCGAGGTCTCCAGCGACGCGCCTCAGCCCGAGGTCTCCAGCGACGCACCTTAGCCCAGAGCCTTTAGCAGTGGTCTACAGCCATGAGCCTTCAAGGGGGGTGGGTAGGTTAGGATGGGGACTAAAGCCGGAGCCTGAGCCACCTCTGTAGTTGGAGGATTGGGGAGGCGGGGTGTAGCATGGGAGCCGTCGGTGACGGTAGCCACCCTCCCTTCCCTCCCTTTAGTTTGGGGTTATTTTTTGTGGGGTTTTGTGTTTCGGTGCATCTGGGGTCTGCACCTTTGGGGGGGGGTACTGTCACGTCATGACCAGTAAAAGGGGTTGTTTGTTATTGTAGGTTGGTCAGGGTGTGGCAGAGGGTGTTTGTTTTGTGTGTTTTGGGGTTTTTGGTGTATGTTCTATATTTTCTATTTCTATGTGTTTATCTGGGTTTTCTATTTCTATCTTGGGGTTTTGGAACGACCTCCAATTAGAAGCAGCTGGTTGTCGTTGCCTCTAATTGGAGGCCATATTTAAGTGGGTTCATTTTCTCTTGTGTTTGTGGGTGGTTGTTTTCCTGTATAATCTGAGCACCTTACGGGACTGTTTTTCATCGTTTGTTTTGTGTAAGTGTATTTTGGTTTTTCCTTCTAATAAAAATAAAATGTTCACTATACCTGCTGCAGTTTGGTCCGCTCCCTACAACGACGCTTATGACAAATCCAGACAAGTCTGAAAGTCTGTTAGTGGGTTATTCAGCAATGCACACCATCACCTGACTAGCATTTTTTGGAGTTTGTAGCAATAATAATGGAAACGGATGGACCCAGCTAACTGTGCTCTCAGAAGCATGAGGTAAATTGAAATATAAAGGTAAAACTTTATTTGAGATGAACTATCGTTTTCAGTGGTTATTCTATGTGGGTTGCTAATACAGGTTCTATTACTACTGAAGAGAATAAAAGAAAACCGAAGGAAGCTTCCCATCAACACCATTTTATTAATATTCAGATAAAAATATACAATTTTCAAATTCAAGCTTCAGCAAATGTTCTTTAGCATCAACAACAAGCTGGCTAGCATATCAACTGTCTTTAGCATCAACAACAAGTTGGCTAGCATAGAAACTGTCTTTAGCATCAACAACAAGTTGCCTAGCATATAAAATGTCTTTAGCATCAGCAAATTAACCATTCATTAATAATAATAAATAGCTACTTAAAATGCAGTTCATGAGTAAACATACTGTTACAATCTTCATTACAGCAACAACCATTTACGCAAACACTGTTTTTCTCTTTTAATATTAATTACAACAACATTTTTTTGCTAGATTTGGCTTTTTGAGAATTTTCTGTTGACATTCAAGTGGTCTGGAAATGTAAACTAATGGAAACACTCTGATAACTTTCCCAGAATTCCCTGTTATTCCAGAAAAAACTGGTTGAAAGATTCCAGGAATCAGGAGGGAATAAGCAGGACATCTGGAATCCCCAAACCAATACTTTTTGGCAAAGTTACCAGAATTTTGCAACCCTAGGAAAGATTCTACCTGCGCCTCTGTACACAAAGAGTTAACAGCACGCATACAGACTCAAGAGGCAAATATACACCAATAACATGATTCATATATAAAGACAGAAGTCTTAGAAGTCTCTTAGATAGATGACTGTAACAATACTTATATACTTTTACATACCTTTATATAGCATGTCTATATATACAGAGTAACACCACCATAAAAATAGAATGAATATAATTAATTATATTTCTATGCACACCACATTATATATAATTATATATTTTAATTTTGCTGCACTTTGTTTTTCCCTTTTTAAGTAATCTTACTTTAAGACTGTGCTGCTCCAAAACACATTGTAATACCAAAGTATTAGTAATAGTATTGTATTAGTATTGTATTAGTAATACAAAATACTGTTGTTTCTTTTTTACAGGACGACAAGCAAAAAATATGTATACGTGGAACCTCAGGCAGCATCATCATCATCTAAATTATTATTTCATTGGTAACAATGAATAAAGGCTTCAAACAAGCAAGTCTCTGTTGTGACGTGCTGCCCGTTCCTACACCTGCAAGGTGATAGAAAACAAACAGTAAAGCACCATCAATGACTAACACGCTTTATCCAGGATAGTGGATAGCATTTATAACAGACTTTGCTTGGTATCTAAGGCCATGGAGTCAGATAAGTTGTTCCTCAGCAAACAAAATAAAACAGAAATACACAAAGAAACCTCCACTTACAGTAATTACTTACAGCATAGAAACAGACAAAAAAAGCATCCATACAACACAAGGAAAAAATGACAACCACATCATTAATCAACCAACCAACAATGGGCCAGACTCAGAGTGGAGAGAAGCGTGCGCAAAAAAAACTGTTGACTTTTCCTGGAAATCGTCCTTGAAGCACACAGAACTAAAGTCACAGACCTAAACTCTAAGCTTAATCGGCCCAAAAATGATCAATCAACTAATATATGACAAAATGACAACCATGTTTACCAAAGACACAGAGAAGTAGAGCCCCTTAGTCCCGAGTAGAAAGTCTGTTAGAATATATGACCCTGCTGTTCGGCATCCAAGCCGCTCCGGCACAGATCCGGTTCCGGCACCAACCAGGCCATTCACACATTGCCCCTGCCCCGGGCTACTTACGGCCCCCAGGCTCTGCCCCTACCCTGGCCCGTCCCCGTTCGGCCCCAGCCCAGGGGGCCGACGTGCTGCTAGATGGTAGTGATCTGCGTGAGCTCTGTGTTGGAGTTCCCTGTCCCTTGGTGGTGGTTGTTCTGGGGCTCCTGGCAGACCAGGGGCAGCTCCACGCCTAGTCATGCGGGATTTGTATTCCCATCCGCCGTTTTGCAGTTGTAGGCAACTTCACGGGCGATGCTCCTCATCCGACCAGACTGCTGCCGGCTATCCAGGCGGAACGGACCCGGGTGGCAGAACTCCCTGAAGCACCTCTTGAAGTTCTCGTCCAGGAAGGCATAGAGGACTGGGTTAAGACTGCTGTTGACGTACCCCAGCGCAATACAGAAGTGCATCAGGGCCATGGTGAGGAGGCTACCCAGGTTGAAGCCCAGCAACTGGGCCAGAGCCATGATCTGGACGGGGGTCCAACAGACCACGAAGGCTGCCACTACGACCAGGACCATGCGGGTGATGCGGCGCAGGTTACGGTCCTTCTCCTTGGAGCCAGACAGGATGCGGACGCTGCGAAGGCGATTGACCATCAGGCTGTAGCAGACACTGATGATGGTAACCGGGATGAGGAAGGAAAAGAGGAAGACGCAAGTGCCGAACACCGGGTCCCAGTAGCTACGGGGGTCTGGAAGGACTATGTTACACTCTATACCTAGGAGAGAGACAGGAGACAGGGTTAGGGTTAGAAACAGGACATAGGGGTTAAGGTTAAGGTTGGACATAGAGTCCCAGTAGCTACGAGGGTCCGGGAGGACTACAATACACTCTAAACCTGGGAGGGAGACATGACAGAGGGTTAATGTAAGGGTTAGGACATCAGGGTTAGGACTAGGGTTAGGGCATGAGGGTTAGGATTAGGGTTAGGACATAGGGTTAGGACTAGGGTTAGGACATGAGGGTTAGGACATGAGGTTTAGGACATGAATTTAGGACACGAGGGTTAGGACTAGGGTTAGGACATGAGGGTTAGGACATGAGGTTTAGGACTAGGGTTAGGACTAGGGTTAGATCATAGAGTTAGGACATGAGGGCTAGGACATGAGGGTTAGGACTAGGGTTAGGACATGAGGGTTAGGACATGAGGGTTAGGATATGAGGGTTAGGACTAGGGTTAGGACTAGGGTTAGGACTAGGGCTAGGACATGAGGCTTAGGACTAGGGTTAGGACATGAGGGTTAGGACATGAGGGTTAGGACATGAGGGTTAGGACTAGGATTAGGACATGAGGGTTAGGACTAGGGTTAGGACTAGGGTTAGGACTAGGGCTAGGACATGAGGGTTAGGACATGAGGGGTTAGGACTAGGCTTAGGACTAGGGTTAGGACATGAGGCTTAGGACTAGGGTTAGGACATGAGGGTTAGGACATGAGGGTTAGGACATGAGGGTTAGGACTAGGATTAGGACATGAGGGTTAGGACTAGGGTTAGGACTAGGGTTAGGACATGAGGCTTAGGACTAGGGTTAGGACATGAGGGTTAGGACTAGGGTTAGGACATAGGGCTAGCACAAATGATTCACACCCCTTGACTTTTTCCACATTTTGCCTAGTTAAATAAAGGATAAATTCAATTAAAAGATAAAAAATATACAATTGTGTTACAGCTTCAATTTAAAATTGATTAAATTGAGATTTTGTGACACTGATCTACACACAACACCCCATAATGTAAAAGTGGATATATGTTTTAGAACATTTTATAAATTAATAAAAAATTATAAGCTGAAATGTCTTAAGCCAATAAGTTTTCAAACCCTTGTTATGGCACGCCTAAATAAGTTCAGGAGTAAAAATGTGCTTAACATGTCCTAACTCAGTTGCCGGAGAGGAAGGAAACTACTCAGGAATTTCACCATGAGGCCAATGGTGACTTTAAAACAGTTACTGAGTTTATTGGCTATAATAGGAGAAAACTAAGGATGGATCAACAACATTGTTGTTACTCCACATACAGAGTGAATAGAAGTAAGCCTGTACAGAATAAAACATATTCCAAAACATGTATCCTGTTTGCAATAAGGCACAAGTAAAACTGCAATACGTTTTGGGGAAAATCCACCACACATCACTGAGTACCACTCTTCATATCTTTAGGCATGGTGGTGGCTGCGTCATGTTATGGGTATGCTTGTCATCGGCAAGGACTAGGGAGTTTTTTAGGATAAAAAGAAATGAAATAGAGCTAAGCACAGGCAAAATCAAAGAGCAAAACCTGGTTCAGTCTTTTTTTCCAACAGACAATGGGAGACAAATTCACCTATCAGCAGGACAATAACCTTAAACACAAGGCCAAATATACATTGGAGTTGCTTACCAAGAAGACATTGCATGTTCCTGAGTGGCCTACATACAGTTTTGACTGAAATCGACGTGAAAATCTATGGCAAGACCTGAAAATGGTTGTCTAGAAATGATCAACAACCAACTTCACAGAGCTTGAAGAATGTTTTAAATAATAATGTGAAAATATTGTACAATCCAGGTGTGAAGGGCTCTTAGAGACTTACCCAGAAAGACTCACAGCTGTAATTGTTGCCAAAGGTGAATCTAACAAGTATTGACTCAGTGGTGTGAATACTTATGTAAATGACATATTTCTGTATTTAATTTTCAAGAAATATTTTAAACATGTTTTAATTTTGTCATTACGGGGTATTGTGTTTAGATGGGGGAGGAAAAAATATATGTAATCTAATTTTAAATTCAGGCTGTAACACAACAAAATGTGGAATAAGAATTATATCCACCTTGATCCACCTCTACGCAGACGACACCATTCTGTATACATCTGGCCCTTCTTTGGACACTGTTCAACCTCCAAACGAGCTTCAATGCCATACAACTCTCCTTCCGTGGCCTCCAACTGCTCTGAAATGCTAGTAAAAGTAAATGCATGCTCTTCAACCAATCACTGCCCGCACCCGCCCGCCCGACTAGCATCACTACTCTGGACGGTTCTTACTTAGAATATGTGGACCCTACAAATACCTAGGTGTCTGGTTAGACTGTAAACTCTCCTTCCAGACTCATATTAAGCATCTCCAATCTAAAATTAAATCTAGAATCGTCTTCCTATTTCACCTCCTTCACACATATTTCGCCTCCTTCACACACCCCCTTCACACATGCTGCAAAACATACCCTCGTAAAACTGACTGTCCTAACAATCTTTGACTTCAGCGATGTCATTTACAAAATAGCCTCCAACACTCTACTCAGCAAATTGGATGCAGTCTATCACAGTGCCTTCCGTTTTGTCACCAAAGCCCCATAAACTACCCACCACTGCGACCTGTATGCTCTTGTTGGCTGGTCCTTGCTACATAGCAAGCAGTTGTCCAGCCGTGAAAATACTGCCCCCTAGCCCCAACAGGTTAACCTGTTAGGGCTAGGGGGCAGTATTGACACGGCTGGATAAAAAACGTACCCGATTTAATCTGGTTACCACTCCTACCCAGTAACTAGAATATGCATATACTTATTACGTATGGATAGAAAACACCCTAAAGTTTCTAAAACTGTTTGAATGGTGTCTGTGAGTATAACAGAACTCAAATGGCAGGTCAAAACCTGAGAGATTCCTTTACAGGAAGTGGCCTGTCTGACCATTTCTTGAACTTCTTTTCCATCTCTATCTTTTACTAAGGATCTCTGCTCTAACGTGACACTTCCCACATCTTCCATAGGCTCTCAGAGCCCGGGAAAAAACAGAATGTCGTCATTCCAGCCCCAGGCTGAAACACATTATCGCCTTTCTCAAGTGGCCGATCAAGGGACTCTGGGCTTATGCGCGTGACACGACCGCCCCCGCCTTTGTGATTTTTTCCTCTGTTTGCCGAAAAGGAGATTCCCTGTCGGAATATTATCGCTTTTCTACGAGAAAAATGTCGTAAAAATTGATTTTAAACAGCGGTTGACATGCTTCGAAGTACGGTAATGGAATATTTCGAATTTTATTGTCACGAATTGCGCCATGCGCGCGACACTTCTTTACCATTTCGGATAGTGTCTGGAACGCACGAACAAAACGCCGCTATTCGGATATAACGATGGATTATTTTGGACCAAACCAACATTTGTTATTGAAGTAGCAGTCCTGGGAGTGCATTCTGACGAAGACAACAAAAGGTAATCAAACTTTTATAATAGTAAATATGATTATGGTGAGTGCTAAACTTGCCGGGTGTCTAAATAGCTAGCCCGTGATGCCTGGGCTATGTACTTAGAATATTGCAAAATGTGCTTTCACCAAAAAGCTATTTTAAAATCGGACATATCGAGTGCATAGAGGAGGTCTGTATCTATAATTCTTAAAATAATTGTTATGCTTTTTGTGAACGTTTATCGTGAGTAATTTAGTAAAATGTTAGCGAATTCCCCGGAAGTTTGCTAGTTCTGAACGTCACATGCTAATGTAAAAAGCTGGTTTTTGATATAAATATGAACTTGATTGAACAAAACATGCATGTATTGTATAACATAATGTCCTAGGTGTGTCATCTGATGAAGATCATCAAAGGTTAGTGCTGCATTTAGCTGTGGTTTTGTTTTATGTGACATTATATGCTAGCTTGAAAAATGGGTGTCTGATTATTTCTGGCTGGGTACTCTGCTGACATAATCTAATGTTTTGCTTTCGTTGTAAAGCCTTTTTGAAAAAGGACAGTGTGGTTAGATTAACGAGAGTCTTGTCTTTAAAATGGTGTAAAATAGTCATATGTTTGAGAAATTGAAGTAATAGCATTTCTAAGGTATTTGAATAACGCGCCACGGGATTCCACTGGCTGTTGAGTAGGTGGGACGATTTCGTCCCACCTACCCTAGAGAGGATAATCATTTAGCACTTCCTAAGGCTTCCACTAGATGTCAACAGTCTTTACAGAGTGGTTTGAGTCTTCTATGGTAGAAACTGACCCAAAGAGAGGCTTGGGAAGTTGGTCACAGGGGGAGGGCCATTACTACTATGACGCGGGCGCCCATGGGATCCCTTTTGTTCCGAAACGTTTAGTAAGACAATGCAATCGTCCGCCTTGAATATTATTGAAGCTCTGGTTGAAAAAGGCCCTAAAGATTTATGTTATACAACGTTTGACATGTTTGAACGAACGTAAATATATATTTTTTGCACATTCGTGACGACAAGTCCCACGTGCTTCAGTACATTATGAGTAGCCTTCGAAACGAGCTAACAAGAAGGAACTATTGGGACATAAATTATTAACTTTTTCGAACAAAACTACATTTGTTGTGGACCTGGGATTCCTAGAAGTGCCTTCTGATGAAGATAATCAAAGGTAAGGGAATATTTACAATAGTTTTTTTGATTTTAGATGGTTCCAAGATGGCGCTAACATGTATCGCCTAGCCTATTTTTCTGAGCATACCACATCGTTTATTGCAAAGTGTGATTTCCCAGTAAAGTTATTTTTAAATCTGGCAATGCGGTTGCATTCACGAGATGTTAATCTATAATTCTTTGAATGACAATATAAAATTTTAACAATGTTTTCGAATAGTAATTTTGTAAATTGTAGCACTGATTCACCGGAAGCATTTGAGGGAAAATATTTTCTGAACGTCACGCGCCGATGTAAAATGCTGTTTTTATATATAAATATAAACTTTATCGAACAAAAAATGCATGTATTGTGTAATATGATGTCCTAGGAGTGTAATCTGGTGAAGATTGTCAAAGGTTAGTGCTGCATTTAGCTGTGTTTTGGGTATATGTGATGCATCTAGTTGCTTTGAAAATGGCAGTGTGATTTTGTTTTGGCAGGGTACTCTCCTAACATAATCTAATGTTTTTCTTTTGCTGTAAAGCCTTTTTGAAATCGGACAACGTGGTTCGATTCAGGAGAGGTGTATCTATAAAATGGTGTAAATAGTCATATGTTTGAGAAATTGAAGTTATAGCATTTATGAGGTTTTGTATTATCGTGACGCGATTCCACCGGCTGTTGACTACGGTGGGACGCAAGCGTTCCCAGACAGGTTTTTAAGAGCCAGTAAACCAGCAGCATCCTCTCCGGCGCCATCTTGTAAAAGCCATCTAGCTAGTAGATGAGTATAGTGATGATGAGATGATTTGCTCCCTTATTGTTTGTTGGTGACAATGTTTAAATTTGGCCCCAATAATACACATCACTGCATTGGTAGCAGTGTGCAGATGTTACCGGCATCTCTTTGCTACTAACACCATAGCTTCTGTTAGGGAATAGGTCTAGGTAGTTAACCTGTTGGGGCTAGGGGGCAGTATTTTCACGGCTGGATAAAAAAACGTACCCGATTTAATCTGGTTACTAATCCTACCCAGTAACTAGAATATGCATATACTTATTATATATGGATAGAAAACACCCTAAAGTTTCTAAAACTGTTTGAATGGTGTCTGTGAGTATAACAGAACTCATTTGGCAGGCAAAACCCTGAGACATTTTCTGACAGGAAGTGGATACCTGATGTGTTGAATTACCTTTAAGCCTATGCCATTGAAACACACAGGGGCTGATTAATGTTTTGGCACTTCCTATTGCTTCCACTAGATGTCACCAGCCTTTACAAAGTGTTTTGAATCTTCTACTATGAGATCTGACCGAACAAGAGCCTTGGAACGGTGATGGCCGATTAGACTCTGGCGCGCGAGGTCATGTTGGGTACCCTCGTTCCAAAACGTTTTAAAAGAGAATGCATGTGTCCACCTTGAATATTATTCATGTTCTGGTTAAAAAAGGCCCTAATGATTTATGCTATACAACGTTTGACATGTTTGAACGAACGTAAATATATTTTTTCCCCTCGTTCATGACGAGAAGTCCGGCTGGCTTAGATCATGTGCTAACAACACTGATCTTTTTGGATATAAATGATGAGCTTTTTTGAACAAAACTACATTCGTTATGGACCTGGGATTCCTGGAAGTGACATCTGATGAAGAGAATCAAAGGTAATGGATTATTTACATAGTATTTTCGATTTTAGATCTCTCCAACATGGCCGTTTGTCTGTATAGCAAAGCATATTTTTCTGGGCGCAGTGCTCAGATTATTGCAAAGTGTGATTTCCCAGTAAGGTTATTTTTAAATCTGGCAAGTTGATTGCGTTCAAGAGATGTAAATCTATAATTCTTTAAATGACAATATAATATTTTACCAATGTTTTCTAATTTTAATTATTTAATTTGTGGTGCTGACTTGACTGCCGGTTATTGGAGGGAAACGATTTCCTCAACATCAATGCCATAGTAAAACGCTGTTTTTGGATATAAATATGAACTTGATAGAACTAAAAATGCATGCATTGTCTAACATAATGTCCTAGGAGTGTCATCTGATGGAGATTGTAAAAGGTTAGTGCATCATTTTAGCTGGTTTTATGGTTTTGGTGACCCTGTCTTTGAATTGACAAAACATTACACACAGCTATTGTCAATGTACTCTCCTAACATAATCTAACTTTATGCTTTCGCCGTAAAACCTTTTTGAAATCGGACAACGTGGTTAGATTAAGGAGATGTTTATCTTTCAAAGGGTGTAAGATAGTTGTATGTTTGAAAAATTTGAATTTTGACATTTATTTGGTTTCAAATTTGCCGCTCTTGAAATGCACCTGCTGTTGATAGGGTGCACCACGGGTGGCACGCTAGCGTCCCACATAGCCCCAAGAAGTTAAGACCACACACTACAGTCGTGGCCAAAAGTTTTGAGAATGACACAAATATACATTTTCACAAAGTCTGCTGCCTCAGTTTGTATGATGGAAATGTGCATGTACTCCAGAATGTTATGAAGAGTGATCAGATGAATTGCAATTAATTGCAAAGTCCCTCTTTGCCATGCAAATGAACTGAATCCCCCAAAAACATTTCCACTTCATTTCAGCCCTGCCACAAAAGGACCAGCTAACATCATGTCAGTGATTCTCTCGTTAACCTGTTAGGGCTAGGGGGCAGCATTTGCACGTCTGGATAAAAAAAATGTACCCGATTTAATCTGGTTACTAATCCTACCCAGTAACTAGAATATGCATATACTTATTATATATGGATAGAAAACACTCTAAAGTTTCTAAAACTGTTTGAATGGTGTCTGTGAGTATAACAGAACTCATTTGGCAGGCAAAACCCTGAGACATTTTCTGACAGGAAGTGGATACCTGATGTGTTGTATTGACTTTAAACCTATCCCATTGAAAAACACAGGGGCTGAGGAATATTTTGGCACTTCCTATTGCTTCCACTAGATGTCACCAGCCTTTACAAAGTGTTTTGAGTCTTCTGGAGGGAGATCTGACCGAACAAGAGCCATGGAACGATGATGTCCCATTAGACACCTGGCGCGCGAGGTCATGTTGGGTACCCTCGTTCCAATACGTTATAAAAGAGTATGCATTCGTCCACCTTGAATATTATTCATGTTCTGGTTAAAAAAGGCCCTAATGATTTATGCTATACAACGTTTGACATGTTTGAACGAACGGAAATATATTTTTTCCCCTCGTTCATGACGAGAAGTCCGGCTGGCTTAGATCATGTGCTAACAAGACGGAGATTTTTGGACATAAATGATGAGCTTTTTTGAACAAAACTACATTCGTTATGGACCTGTGATACCTGGAAGTGACATCTGATGAAGAGAATCAAAGGTAATGGATTATTTACATAGTATTTTCGATTTTAGATCTCCCCAACATGACGTCTAGTCTGTATCGCAACGCGTATTTTTCTTTGCGCAGTGCTCAGATTATTGCAAAGTGTGATTTCCCAGTAAGGTTATTTTTAAATCTGGCAAGTTGATTGCGTTCAAGAGATGTAAATCTATAATTCTTTAACCTCTTGGGGCTAGGTGGGACGCTAGCGTGCCACCCGTGGTGCACTCCATCAACAGCAGGTGCATTTCAAGAGCGGCAAATTTGAATCCAAATAAATGTCAAAATTCAAATTTTTCAAAAATACAACTATGTTACACCATTTGAAAGATAAACATCTCCTTAATCTAACCACGTTTTACGATTTCAAAAAGGTTTTACGGCGAAAGCATAAATTTAGAGTATGTTAGGACAGTACATTTACAAGAGTTGTGTGTAATGTTTTGTCAAGTCAAAGACAGGGTCACCAAAACCATAAAACCAGCTAAAATGATGCACTAACCTTTTACAATCTCCATCAGATGACACTCCTAGGACATTATGTTAGACAATGCATGCATTTTTAGTTCTATCAAGTTCATATTTATATACAAAAACAACGTTTTACTATGGCATTGATGTTGAGGAAATCGTTTCCCTCCAATAACCGGCAGTCAAGTCAGCGTCAGAAATTAAATAATTAAAATTAGAAAACATTGGTAAAATATTATATTGTCATTTAAAGAATTATAGATTTACATCTCTTGAACGCAATCAACTTGCCAGATTTAAAAATAACCTTACTGGGAAATCACACTTTGCAATAATCTGAGCACTGCGCCCAGAAAAATACGCGTTGCGATACAGACTAGACGTCATGTTGGGGAGATCTAAAATCGAAAATACTATGTAAATAATCCATTACCTTTGATTCTCTTCATCAGATGTCACTTCCAGGTATCACAGGTCCATAACGAATGTAGTTTTGTTCAAAAAAGCTCATCATTTATGTCCAAAAATCTCCGTCTCGTTAGCACATGATGTAAGCCAGCCGGACTTCTCGTCATGAACGAGGGGAAAAAATATATTTACGTTCGTTCAAACATGTCAAACGTTGTATAGCATAAATCATTAGGGCCTTTTTTAACCAGAACATGAATAATATTCAAGGTGGACGAATGCATACTCTTTTATAACGTATTGGAACGAGGGTACCCAACATGAACTAGCGCGCCAGGTGTCTAATGGGACATCACCGTTCCATGGCTCTTGTTCGGTCAGATCTCCCTCCAGAAGACTCAAAACACTTTGTAAAGGCTGGTGACATCTAGTGGAAGCAATAGGAAGTGCCAAAATATTCCTAAACCCCTGTGTTTTTCAATGGGATAGGTTTAAAGTCAATACAACACATCAGGTATCCACTTCCTGTCAGAAAATGTCTCAGGGTTTTGCCTGCCAAATGAGTTCTGTTATACTCACAGACACCATTCAAACAGTTTTGGAAACTTTAGAGTGTTTTCTATCCATATATAATAAGTATATGCATATTCTAGTTACTGGGTAGGATTAGTAACCAGATTAAATCGGGTACATTTTTTTTATCCAGACGTGCAAATGCTGCCCCCTAGACCCAACAGGTTAAATGACAATATAATATTTTACCAATGTTTTCTAATTTTAATTATTTAATTTGTGACGCTGACTTGACTGCCGGTTATTGGAGGGAAACGATTTCCTCAACATCAATGCCATAGTAAAACGCTGTTTTTGGATATAAATATGAACTTGATAGAACTAAAAATGCATGCATTGTCTAACATAATGTCCTAGGAGTGTCATCTGATGGAGATTGTAAAAGGTTAGTGCATCATTTTAGCTGGTTTTATGGTTTTGGTGACCCTGTCTTTGACTTGACAAAACATTACACACAACTCTTGTAAATGTACTGTCCTAACATACTCTAAATTTATGCTTTCGCCGTAAAACCTTTTTGAAATCGTAAAACGTGGTTAGATTAAGGAGATGTTTATCTTTCAAATGGTGTAAAATAGTTGTATTTTTGAAAAATTTGAATTTTGACATTTATTTGGATTCAAATTTGCCGCTCTTGAAATGCACCTGCTGTTGATGGAGTGCACCACGGGTGGCACGCTAGCGTCCCACCTAGCCCATAGAGGTTAACACAGGTGTGAATGTTGACGAGGACAAGGTTGGAGATCACACTGTAATGCTGATTGGAAGCTTCAAAAGGAGGGTGGTGCTTGGAATCATTGTTCTTCCTCTGTCAACCATGGTTACCTGCAAGGAAACACGTGCCGTCATCATTGCTTTGCACAAAAAGGGCTTCACAGGCAAGGATATTGCTGCCAGTAAGATTGCACCAAAATCAAACATTTATCGGATCATCAAGAACTTCAAGAGAGCGGTTCAATTGTTGTGAAGAAGGCTTCAGGGCACCAAAGAAAGTCCAGCAAGCGCCAGGACCGTCTCCTAAAGTTGATCCAGCTGTGGGATCAGGGCACCACCAGTACAGAGCTTGCTCAGGAATGGCAGCAGGCAGGTGTGAGTGCATCTTCACGCACAGTGAGGTGAAGACTTTTGGAGGATGGCCTGGTGTCAAGAAGGGCAGCAAAGAAGCCACTTCTCTCCAGGAAAAACATCAGGGACATACTGATATTCTGCAAAAGGTACAGGGATTGGACTGCTGAGGACTGGGGTAAAGTCATTTTCTCTGATAAATCCCCTTTACGATTGTTTGGGGCATCCGGAAAAAAGCTTGTCCGGAGAAGAAGACAAGGTGAGCTCTACCATCAGTCCTGTGTCATTCCAACAGTAAAGCATCCTGAGACCATTCATGTGTGGGGTTGCTTCTCAGCCAAGGGAGTGGGCGCACTCACAATTATGCCTAAGAACACAGCCATGAATAAAGAATGGTACCAACACATCCTCCAAGAGCAACTTCTCCCAACCATCCAGGAACAGTTTGGTGACAAACAATGCCTTTTCCAGCATGATGGAGCACCTTGCCATAAGGCAAAAGTGATAACTAAGTGGCTTAGGGAACAAAACATTGATATTTTGGGTCCATGGTAATGAAACTCCCGAGACCTTAATCCCATTGAGAACTTGTGGTCAATCCTCAAGAGGCGGGTGGACAAACAAAACCCCACAAATTCTGACAAACTCCAAGAATTGATTATGCAAGAATGGGCTGCCATCAGTCATTGTGACCCCAGGCCCCTGTGTCGAACCTGTGGTAGACTGACTGGAGTAGTACACAAGTGGACGGGTGCCTTTATTCATGTACCCATGTGTAAGCTGTAGGAAAGAAAAGGGTAGCAATATGGTCATGGGTACACGTCCGTTTACATCCAGACACGTGGATGAGTGAACCCAATGGCCTGGGGGATATTATTGAACTTGAAAATGGCGTGACCCGTCCTAGACTGACCCGCAGGGGTAAACAAGTGAATTACACCTCCGTACAAGTCCAGACATGTCCATGTATGTGGAGCCCTGCTGATACATGTGATGTCCTGCTGTTGTAGACTAACCCTGAGGGGTAAACAAGTGAATTACACCTCCGTACATGTCCAGTGACCCCCGGGGTAAACAAGTGAATTACACGTCCGTACATGTCCAGACATGTGGATCAGTGAACCGAATGGCCTCGGGGACATTATTCAACGTGCGAAATAGCATGGCCTGTTGTCCTAGACTGACCCCCGGGGTAAACAAGTTAAGTACACCTACATACATGTCCAGACACGTGCAGCCCTGCTGTCGTAGACTGACCCCGAGGGATAAACAAGTGAACCATTGCCCTTATTCATGTGTCTGTGTAAGCTGTGGGGAAACAACAAGAGATACTAACAGTGTCACGGATTCATCACGTCCAGTCTTAACCCAATGAGCCGAAGCCATGACCGTGCGGTTCACTGCCCAACAGGTTCTGGAACAGATATTCTCACATGTCCAGCAAGACTACTCTGATTCCGAGCAGGAGGAAGCGGAGGACGTGTCAGAAGATGAAGACGGGGAGGAATACAACCCGGAGCACGATGCGTCATCGTCGTCAGAAGATGAAGAACAACAAGAACAACAAGAACAACAACAAGACATCCCTCAACCCGAAAGAGAGACGTTGCTGTCAAAAACCGGAAAAATCAAATGGTCCTCAGTAGCGGCATATCACGACCAGGCAAGTGTGGCCGAACACAAGTGCACCGAGATGACCCCGGGGCCCACAATGTATGCCGTTTCCCATGCCCACGACATCGCCTCCACATTCTCCCTGTTCATCATGCCGGCAATAGAGTGAATCATCCTGGACATGACAAACCTGGAGGGCTTTCGAAAATATGGCGCGGACTGGAAAGCGATGGACGCCACCAACCTGCGCGCCTACATAGGGCTGCTAATCTTAGCAGGCGTGTACAGGTCCCGATGCGAGGCTGCAGCTAGTCTATGGGATGCAGAGAGTGGCCACCGCGCCACCATGCCACTCAAACGCTTTCACACTTACTCGAGACTGCTACGATTCGACGACCGTGCGTTGAGACCCGCGAGACGTGCCTCGGACAAACTGGCAGCCATTCGAGAGGTCTGGGACGAGTGGGTCAAGCGGCTGCCGCTCCTCTACAACCCAGGGCCTGACGTGAAAGTGGACGAGCAACTGGTTCCATTCAGAGGTAGTGTATCTAGCTAGCTATGTCTAGGGCTCTTCCCCCCTGGGCTCTGTCCTTCCTAGGAGCCCTTTACTAGGCGCCGCGCTTCTACGCCGTCTGCATTGCTTGCCGTTCGGGGCCTTTGTAATAGCGGCCGATCCAACAAGGCCTAAGTAAATGTGATTCCATTTAATATACATACATGTCATAAAAGCGATTGTACACACTATGACTGCTTCTGTGTCTGTGAACAAGGCCTTGGTAAATGTGATTCTATTTCATACATGTCATAAAAGTGAGTGTACACACATTGACTTCTGTGACTACTGCTTCTTCTCTCTGTGACTGCTTGCTTCTGTGTCTGTGTGTGACACAGAACGATACTAATAATTGCCCACCATGCTACTCTCTTGTTGCCAATGGTCATTGTCCTTTCCGGCAGTACATGCCCAGCAAGCCAGCAAAATATGTCATCAAGTCGTGGGTGGCCTACGACACCAAGTCCAGCTACGCTTGGAAGATGCAGGTCTACACCGGAAAGCCAACGAGTGGAGGCCCAGAGAAGAACCAGGGGATGCGGGTTGTGCTTGACGTGACAGATGGACTGAGGGGGCACAATGTCACCTGTGACAATTTCTTCACCTCTTATGAACTCGGACGGCAGCTACTCAGGAGGAACGTCACCATGGTTGGCACGGTTCGAAAGAACAAGCCTGAGCTCCCGCCTGCACTGCTTGCGGCAAAGGACAGAGAGGTATTCTTGTTGAGGTTCACCTTCACGCCCACCACCACTCTAGTGTTCTACCTCCCCAAGAAAAACAAGAACGTGTTACTTCTGAGCACATTGCACACAGGGGCCGCTGACATTAGCCATAGACATGACAGGAAGCCAGCCATCATCCTAGACTACAACTGCAACAAAGGAGGTGTGGACAACCTAGATTAAGGTCATTGGAACGTACAGCTGCTGAAGGATGACTGCCCGCTGGCTCCTGGTCATCTTCCACAACATCATTGATGTGTCCTCCTACAATGCCTTTGTTACATGGAGAGAGATCATCCCGAGCTGGATGCCTCGCAAGCGCAACAAGAGGAGGGTGTTCCTGGAGCAGCTGGGAAAGGCACTCGTGACTCCATTCATCCAAAGAAGGGAGCATCTCCCCCGCACAGACGCATCTGCAGCACTCGTCAAAGCTGTTCACAGGGCTACATCTCGTGAGCAACCTGAGGAGTCAACTGTCCCAACCACTGTTCCTGCTGGGGCGAGTAAGAGGAAAAGGTGTCAGATATGCCCACCAAAGAAGGACTCTAAGACACATACTGTGTGCTGCAGGTGTAAGAAATATATCTGCAAAGGCTGTGCACACACATACTGCCACACCTGTGCTCATTGGGGGTTTAGTCAAGGCGGGTCACATTGACCCGGACAACACGGGGTGTATACGGAATACAAGGACAACGGGAAGGTTAACACTACACTATATCTGACTGGGTAAATAATGCCTCTTGCCACTACACTATATCTGACTGGGTAAATAACTCCTCTTGCCACTACACTATATCTGACTGGGTAAATAACTCCTCTATATCTGACTGGGTAAATAACCCCCTATATCTGACTGGGTAAATAAGTCCTCTTGCCACTACACTATATCTGACTGGGTAAATAACACCTCTATATCTGACTGGGTAAATACCTCCTGTATATCTAACTGGGTAAATAACTCCTCTATATCTGACTGAGTAAAAGACTCCTCTATATCTGACTGGGTAAATAACTCCTCTATATCTGACTGGGTAAATAACTCCTCTATATCTGACTGGGTAAATAACTCCTCTATATCTGACTGGGTAAATAACTCCTCTATATCTGACTGGGTAAATAACTCCTCTATATCAGACTTGGTAAATAACTCCTCTATATCTGACTGGGTAAATAACTCCTCTATATCTGACTGGGTAAATAACTCCTCTATATCTGACTGGGTAAATAACTCCTCTATATCTGACTGGGTAAATAACTCCTCTATATCTGACTGGGTAAATAACTCCTCTATATCTGACTGGGTAAATAACTCCTCTATATCAGACTTGGTAAATAACTCCTCTATATCTGACTGGGTAAATAACTCCTCTATATCTGACTGGGTAAATAACTCCTCTATATCTGACTGGGCAAATAACTCCTCTATATCTGACTTGGTAAATAACTCCTCTTGCCACTACACTATATCTGACAGGGTAAATAACTTCTCTATATCAGACTGGGTAAATACCTCCTCTATATCTGACTGGGTAAATAACTCTATATCTGACTGGGTAAATAACTCCTCTATATCTGACTGGGTAAATAACTCCTCTATATCTGACTGGGTAAATAACTCCTCTATATCTGACTGGGTAAATAACTCCTCTATATCTGACTGGGTAAATAACTCCTCTATATCTGACTGGGTAAATAATTCCTCTATATCTGACTGGGTAAATAACTCCTCTATATCTGACTGGGTAAATAACTCCTCTATATCTGACTGGGTAAATAACTCCTCTATATCGGACTCGGTAAATAACTCCTCTATATCTGACTGGGTAAATAACTCCTCTATATCTGACTGGGTAAATAACTCCTCTATATCTGACTGGGTAAATAACTCCTCTATATCTGACTGGGTAAATACTGTATGTAGGCTGAAATAGGAATGTACATGATCAAACAATTCTTATATAATATAATATAATTCTTGCATACTGTATGTTTGTCATATTTCTGCGGTTGGGAAGAGAATAAGATGTTATGCAGAAAAATCTGTTGGTAGGAGAAGGCTATGTATGTTTGTTCACTTGTAAGTCTGTGATTTATGTTTACTATAGGTTAACGAGACGAATCAAAAGTGATGTGACTAAAATGAAAGGGAATTTAGTTGACTAAAAGTTTACTAAAAAGGGACAATTGTAATTATTCAAATTACAACAACAAAAAATATAAGACTTAACGCTATTTTTTGTGTGAAAATGACTAAAACGAGACTAAATCTAAAAAATATTGTGCCAAAATTCACACTGCTAGTTGATAAGTTTCATAGCACTTCCATCACTGTCCTTATCAATACCTCGGCTTAAACGATTGACCCTCTGTTCGATTGACAACGTTCAAACCAGTTGCGAAAAGGTTCCGACATTTTTAAGCTGTGGCTGAGTATATCCAGTTTAATTTCAATCCGTTACATGGAGTCTGTGTTTGTTATTTTCCTGAACTGAACAAGTGTTTTAAACATTAAGCGCCTGCTCAAAGTCATTTTCCTATACAGTAGCTACAGTCAACTTTACATTGGGATGTGAAATCTATGAATCAATTTTTTTTGTGCAGTGAGACTATCAGGAATGACCCATGGGGTATTACACTAGGATGAAAAAAATACTGATCCCGTGGATAAACAGCACAGCTTGGTAAAGCCGGATATTGATATTTGTCTTTGAACAGTCTGCTAACACTTCAAGGAACAGAAACATTATCCTTTGAGAGTTACAGTTATCTCTCACTCTCTCTCTCTCTCTCTCTCTCTCTCTCTCTCTCTCTCTCTCTCTCTCTCTCTCTCTCTCCCCCAACCTCTGTCTCTCCCTGCTCCCTCTCTCTCCCCACCCCCTCCATCTCTCCCTGCTCTCCCTCTCTCTGTTCATCCATATCCTGTTCTCTCTCGCTCTATCTCCCCCTCTTTCTCGCTCTGTTCCCTCCTCTCTCTCTTTTTCTTCCCCCTCTACTCTCTCTCCCTCACCCCTCTTAATCTCTCTCTTCCCCCCATATATTTCCTCTGTCTCCCCATCCCTCCCTCTCTCCCTCTCTTTCTCCCACTCTCTCTCTATCTGCGCTCTTTCATTTCATTGTTGGCGACCCTCTCATCTCTGCAAAATGGAGCGTTATCTCACCAGAGCTCTGTCATTTAGAAAAGCCTTATTGGAATCAATTTCTCATCTCTCTGTGTCCTCCCACTCAGTGACCTGTTGGTTTGACACACACACACACACGCACGCACACACACACACACACACACACACACACACACACACACACACACACACACACACACACACACACACACACACACACACACACACACACACACACACACACACACACACACACACACACAGGTCTGTCTCGGGGCGTCTTAGGGTCAATCACTCCATCCCTCCATCCCTCCCTCCATGGGTGAAAACCACTCCATCCCTCCCTCCATCCCTCCATGGGTGAAAACCACTCCATCCCACCCTCCATCCCTCCATGGGTGAAAACCACTCCATCCCTCCCTCCATCCCTCCATGGGTGAAAACCACTCCATCACTCCATCCCTCCATCCATCCCTCCATGGGTGAAAACCACTCCATCCCTCCATCCATCCCTCTATGGGTGAAAACCACTCCATCACCATCACCAGAGAACTTGTTTTGAGAACTAGTTCTCAACTTGCCTACCTGGTTAAATAAAGGTGAAATAAAAATAAAAAATAAAAATAAAAAAAACACTCTGGAGAAAACATCCACTTATATTAACTGTAAGATGTAATTGATGTCATGTACTCTACGGATGTTGTAGAGCAGGAGCTCAGCCAACAGACAGTTACAGTAGCCCAAACTGGAGACGACAAGTGACTGGATCAGGACTTGCACCACTTCCTGTGTGAGGAAAGGTCGTATTCTACGGATGTTCCACTTCCTGTGTGAGGAAAGGTCGTATTCTACGGATGTTCCTCTTCCTGTGTGAGGAAAGGTCGTATTCTACGGATGTTGCACTTCCTGTGTGAGGAAAGGTCGTATTCTACGGATGTTCCTCTTCCTATGTGAGGAAAGGTCGTATTCTATGGATGTTCCTCTTCCTGTGTGAGGAAAGGTCGTATTCTACGGATGTTGCACTTCCTGTGTGAGGAAAGATCGTATTCCACGGATGTTCCTCTTCCTATGTGAGGAAAGGTCGTATTCTACGGATGTTCCTCTTCCTGTGTGAGGAAAGGTCGTATTCTACGGATGTTCCTCTTCCTGTGTGAGGAAAGGTCGTATTCTAAGGATTTTCCTCTTCCTGTGTGAGGAAAGGTCGTATTCTACGGATGTTCCTCTTCCTGTGTGACGAAAGGTCGTATTCTACGGATGTTCCTCTTCCTGTGTGAGGAAAGGTTGTATTCTACGGATGTTGTTGAACACAAACCTGGAAGACATTATTTAACAGTAAACATGTCATTCAGACACTGTATACCACAGTAGATGACATTACACGCCCCCTAGCTGACCCAGGTGGAACCAGACCACATTACACGCCCCCTAGCTAACCCAGGTGGAACCAGACCACATTACACGCCCCCTAGCTGACCCAGCTGACCCAGGTGGAACCAGACCACATTACACGCCCCCTGGCTGAACCCGACCACATTACACGCCCCCTGGCTGACCCAGGTGGAACCAGACCACATTACACACCCCCTAGCTGACACAGGTGGAACCAGACCACATTACACACCCCCTAGCTGACCCAGGTGGAACCAGACCACATTACACACCCCCTAGCTGACCCAGGTGGAACCAGACCACATTACACACCCCCTAGCTGACCCAGGTGGAACCAGACCACATTACACGCCCCCTGGCTGACCCAGGTGTAACCAGACCAGACAAATAGCAACAGGATGCAGTATAATGATGTAGAGTAGATTATCTACTCAGAGAGAGAGAGAGAGAGAGAGAGAGAGAGAGAGAGAGAGAGAGAGAGAGAGAGAGAGAGCCCAATGACACCCCTATCAGATCACAGCAAAACCACATTCTACTTGAACAGAGCAATACTCAATCATGAGACATCAAAGCCAAAGGAACTGAATAATATTAAGAAATGCTATCGATGGAAGGAAAGTAGTGTAGAAACCTACCCTAAAAATTATTAGACAACAACAAAGTCCGCTCACGTCACATCCTGTTGAACGAGGACCGAGGGAGAGCTCGGTTTGTTGTTTTGAAAGGTTTTTGTTTTGAAAGTATATTGGAAAGTTTTTAAGCAGCTAGCTAACTTTTTAATTTTGATCCCGTGATGCATTTGGCATCAGTTGCTGTGTGGGAAGCCTTCCACAAGCTTCCCACAATAAGTTGGGTGAATTTTGGCCCATTCCTCCTGACAGAGCTGGTGTAACTGAGTCAGGTTTGTAAGGCCTCCTTGCTCGCACACGTTTTTTTCAGTTCTGTCCACACATTTTCTATGGGATTGAGGTCAGGGCTTTGTGATGGCCACTCCAACACCTTGATGTTGTTGTCCTTAGGCCATTTTGAAAGTATGTTTGGGGTCATTGTTCATTTGGAAGACCCATTTGCGACCAAGCTGTAACTTCCTTACTGACGTCTTGAGATGTTGCTTCAATATATCCACATAATTTTCCTCCCTCATGATGCCATCTATTTTGTGAAGTGCACCAGTCCCTCCTGCAGCAAAGCACCCCCACAGCATGATGCCGCCACCCCCATGCTTCATGGTTGGGATGGTGTTCTTCGACTTGCAAGCCTCCCCCTTTTTCCTTCAAACATAACGATGGTCATTATGGCCAGACAGTTCTATTGATGTTTCATCAGACCAGAGGACATTTCTCCAAAAAGTACGATCTTTGTCCCCCTGTGCAGTTGCAAACCATAGTCTGGCTTTGTTATGGTGGTTTTGGAGCAGTGGCTTCTTCCTTGCTGAGCGGTTATGTCGATATAGGACTAATTTTACTGTGGATATAGATACTTTTGAACCTGTTTCCTCCAGCATCTTCACAAGGTCCTTTGCTGTTGTCTTGGAATTGATTTGCACTTTTTGCACCAAAGTACGTTAATCTCTAGGAGACAGAACGCGTCTCCTTCCTGAGCAGTATGATGGCTGTGTGGTACCATGGTGTTTATACTTGTGTACTATTGTTTGTACAGATGAACGTGGTACCTTCAAGCTTTTGGAAATTGCTCCAAAGGATGAACCAGACTTTTGGAGGTCTACAATGTTTTTTTCTGAGGTCTTGGCTGATTTATTTTGATTTTCCCATGATGTCAAGCAAAGAGGCACGGAGTTTGAAGATAGGCCTTGAAATACATCCACAGGTACACCTCCAATTGACTCAAATGATGTCAATTAGCCTATCAGAAGCTTCTAAAGCCATGACATAATTTTCTTGAATTTTCCAAGCTGTTTAAATGGCACAGTCAACTTAGTGTATGTCAACTTCTGACCTACTGAAATTGTGATACAGTGAATTATAAGTGAAATAATCTGTCTGTAAACAATTGTTAAAAAAATTACTTGTGTCATGCACAAAGTAGATGTCCTAACCGACTTGTCAACACTATAGTTTGTTAATTAAGAAGAAATTTGTGGAGTGTTTGAAAAATGAGTTTAAATGACTCCAACCTAAGTGTATGTAAACTTCCAACTTCAACTCTAGCTTCCCATCAAGCTAGCAGAGTTTATTGAGGGCTTGAAGCAGCCAGCGGTGCGGTTAGCCATTGTGTCTAGGACCGCAGATTGTCCCGGGTTTGTGTCTGACTCGATGGACAATCAAAGTGGAACAACATGGTTGTGGACGGAATTGCAGAATCTCCACATGAGATCTGGACGGAGTCTGAGGACAAAGTGAGGGAAATGATCTCTGAGAAATTGAAGATGAACCATAGGAAGATTGAGGTGGAGTCCGCCCGTAGGACTTGAAATCCCACCGCTGGCCCAGGTGACAGGCCCAGGCCAATAGTTGTCAAGTTCCTGAGGTTCAAGGACAAGGTAGCCGTTCTGGAAAGAGCCAAGAACTTGAGAGGAACATATATCTTCCTCAACTATCCTGAAGCTGTGCACCAAAAGAGGAAATAACTTATCCCAGCCATGAAAGATGCCATTGCTTCCTTCTGCTATGACAGTCTCATTGTCCACCCTCCCTCCCAAAAGCCTGGAAGGGATGAGAGAGCCAAGCCTATGGTTTATAGCTTCAACCACTGCAGCACACACACACACACACACACCAATTGATTAATGGACTGCGGAATGTATATATATCTTTCTCTTGCTTTGTTTACTCTTTTCCATATTATGTATATCTCTGACAAGCTACCCAGGAAATGGATGAAAATAGCCCATATTAATCTACAGTTGAAGTCAGAAGTTTACATACACTTAGGTTGGAGTCATTAATACTTGTTTTTCAACCACTCCACAAACTTCTTGTTAACAAACTATAGTTTTGAGAAGTCGGTTAGGACATCTACTTTGTGCATGACACAATGATGTGATTATTAATAAGGAGCATCCAGATGATGAATTTATTAAATTCCTTTTTTTTTGTCGCTGAACACATTATTGTTCAAAATCAAAAGTAACAGTCAGTATCTGGTGTGGCCACCAGCTGCATTAAGTACTGTAGTGCATCTCCTCCTCATGGACTGCACCAGATTTGCCAGTTCTTCCTGTGAGATGTTACCAAGGCACCTGCAAGTTCCATTACATTTCTGGGGGAAGGCCCTCACCTTCTGATCCAACAGGTCCCAGATGTGCTCTTCACTGGCCAAGGCAGAACACTGACATTTCTGTCTTGCAGGAAATCACGCACAGAACGAGCAGTATGGCTGGTGGCATTGTCATGCTGAAGGGTCATGTCAGGATGAGCCTGCAGGAAGGGTACCACATGAGGGAGGAGGATGTCTTCCCTGTAACGCACAACGTTGAGATTGCCTGCAATGACAACAAGCTCAGTCCGATGATGCTGTGACTCTATTGCCATTCCTATCTGTCATATCTTTTATCTGAGCCTAGAGGAAAGTATTGCTCTAGACCCAACTTAATTCCTCTAGAATGGTAAAGCGGCCTTTACTGGTTCTAACAGCAGACCTATCAGCTTGCTGCCAGCTCTTAGCAAACTGTTGGAAAGAATCATGTTTGACCTAATCCAATGCTATTTCTTTGTAAACAAATTAATAACAGACTTTCAGCATGCTTATAGAGAAGAGCACTCAACATGTACTGCACTGACAGAAATGACTGGTGATTGGTTGAAATAAATTGATAATTAGAAGATTGTGGGAGCTGTAATGTTAGACTTCAGTGCAGCCTTTGATATTATTGAGCATAACCTGTTGTTGAAAAAACATATGCGTTATGGTTTTTCAACTTCTGCCATATCGTGGATTCAGAGCTATCTATCTAGTAGAACTCAAAGGGATTTCTTTAATGGAAGCTTCTAAAATGTCAAACATGTAAAGTGTGGTGTACTGCAGGGCAGCTCTCTAGGCCCTCTACTCTGTTCTATTTTTACCAATGACCTGCCACTGGCATTAAACAAAGCATGTGTGTCCATGTATGCTGATGTTTCAACCATATACGCATCAGCAACCACAGCTAATGAAGTCACTGAAACCCTTAACAAAGAGTTGCAGTCTGTTATGGAATAGGTGGCCAGTAATAAACTGGTCCTGAGCATCTATTAAACTAAGAGCATTGTATTTTACCTTTATTTAACTAGGCAAGCCAGTTAAAAACAAATTCTTATTTCCAATGATGTTCTAAACCTGCCGAACTGTACACCGCCCTATGGGACTCCAAATCACAGCTGGTTGTGATAGAGCCTGGATTTGAACCAGGGTGTCTGTAGTGATGCCCCTAACATTGAGATACAGTTCTTTAGACCGCTGTTCCACTCAGTAGCTCTGGAACAAAGCATTCCCTAAGTTCTAGACCTCAGCTGAATCTGGTTATGAAAGGTGTGCTGTTGAACAAGTTGAGGAGACTAAATTACCTTATATTGTAAACTGTCATGGACAAAACATATATTTTCAATGGTTGTAAAGATGGGGAGAGGTCTGTCCTTAATAAAGAGATTCTCTGCTTTTTTGACACCACATTCCAAAAAGCAAGTCCTGCAGGCTCTACTTTTGTCTTATCTTGATTATTGTCCAGTCGTGTGGTTGAGTGCTGAAATGAAAGACCTAGTTAAGCTGCAGCTGGCCCAGAACAGAGCGGCACGTATTACCCTTAATTGTAATCATAGGATGGATATAAATACTATGCATGCCAGTTTCTCTTGAATAAGAGTTGAGGAAAGACTGACTGCATCCCTTGTAATTTTTATCGGAAATTTTAATGTGTTGAAAATCCCACATTGTTTGCATTGTCACACAGCTCTGACACAAACACTTTCTCCACCAGACATGCCACCAGGGGTCTTTTCACAGTCCCCAAATCCAGAACAAATTGAATAAAGCATACCGTATTACAGAGAGCCATTATTGCATGGAACTCCGTTCCATCTCAAATTGCTGAAATGAACAGCAAACCTGATTTTAAAGAACCCAGATAAAGCAACACCTCACGGCACAACGCCTCTCCCCTATTTGACCGAGATAGTTTTTGTGTATGCATTTATATGTAGGTTACGTGAGCCTTTAGCCTTTAATAGTTTTTTTACGTAGTTCTGTCCTTGAGCTGTTCTTGTCTGTTAATGTATTGGTATTGACACGCTTCGTGTGCCTTTTTTTATATTTTCTAATTGATGTAGTTCTGTCGTTGAGCTGTTCTTGTCTGTTAATGTTCTGTATTATGTCATGTTTCATGTTTAGTGTGGACCCCAGGAAGAGTAGCTGCTGCTTTTGCAAAAGCTAATGGGGATTCTAACAAAATACCAAATACCAAATCCCTTTTAGACAACTTCCTGGACAAAATGTTTCACTCTAATAGTGAAGGTGTAAACTTGGCAGTAGAAAACCTAAACAGTTTATTTGACCTCTCAGCTTCCCTATCAAATCAAATAATTTCAAGCAGACAACCTAAGAAAATTAACAACAATGGTTTGATGAAAAATGCAAAAACCTAAGAAAGAAATTGAGAAACCCATCCAATCAAAAATATAGACCCAGAAAAACTGAGCCTACGCCTTCACTATGGTGAATCACTAAAACAATACCGATATACACTATGGAAAAAAATAAGGAACACCAAGTCAGAAATCAGCTCAATGTAACTGAAGAATCTATAGAATCTAACCAATTCTGGGAATATTGGAAAACACTAAGCAAACAACAACACGAAGAGTTATCTATCCAAAATGGAGACGTATGGATAAATCACCTCCAATCTTTTTGGCCCTAAAACAAAGAACAACCAGCAAAAACATATCCTCTCTTGGGTAGGGGGCAGTATTTTCACGTCCGGATGAAAAGCGTGCCCAAAGTAAACTGCCTGTTACTCAGGCCCAGAAGCTAGGATATGCATATAATTGGTAGATTTGGATAGAAAACACTCTAAAGTTTCTGTTAAAACTGTTAAAATAATGTCTGTGAGTATAACAGAACTGATATGGCAGGCGAAACCCCGAGGACAAACCATCCCCCCCAAAAGAAATTCAGCCTACCACTCTTTTCAATGGCTGTCACTTTTATTAAAAGGCGAAGTCCTCCCAGATTGCAGTTCCTAGGGCTTCTACTAGATGTCAACAGTCTTTAGAAATAGTTTCATGCTGGTTTTTTGAAAAATGAGCCAGAAATTGTAGTTTTTCTAGGTGGCTCCCATTTTGGCTGTAGTGTTTCCAAGCGAGTGAATGAGAGCGCTTTCTTTGGTATTTTTCTCCGGTAAAGACAATAACGATTCTCCGTCTTAAATTTTATTGTTTATTTACATATTAGGGTACCTAAGGTTTGATTATAAACGTTGTTTGACTTGTTTGGAAAAGTTTATTAGTAACATTTGGGATTCATTTTGTATGCATTTTGATGGAGGGAAACTGGGTGGATTATTGACTGAAGCGCACCAGCTAAACTGAGTTTTTATGGATATAAAGAAGGACATTATCGAACAAAAGGACCATTTGTGATGTAACTGGGACCTTTTGGAGTGCCAACAGAAGAAGATCATCAAAGGTAAGGCATTTATTATATCGCTATTTCTGACTTTCGTGTCGCACCTGCCTGGTTGAAATATGTTTTTCATGGTTTTGTATGCGGGGCGCTGTCCTCAGATAATCGCATGGTGTGCTTTCGCCGTAAAGCCTTTTTGAAATCTGACACAGCAGCTGGATTAACAAGAAGTTAAGCTTTATTTTGATGTATTACACTTGTGATTTTATGAAAGTTAAATATTTATAATTCTGTAGTTTGAATTTTGCGCTCTGCAATTTCACCAGATGTTGGCCAGGTGGGACGCTACCGTCCCTAAGAAGATATACATGACCAAATACAAATCTTACAATCATTTATAAAAGACTACCCACTGGATTCTTTAAGTACGTTGAATGAACTACAGGACAAAAT
This sequence comes from Salmo salar, assembly GCF_965601325.2. Taxonomy (NCBI): domain Eukaryota; kingdom Metazoa; phylum Chordata; class Actinopteri; order Salmoniformes; family Salmonidae; genus Salmo; species Salmo salar. The sequence continues at coordinate 8,509,962 of NC_138303.1, forward strand.
ACCCTCCAACCCAAAAAGGCCCGTGGTGTTCATGGTATCATAAATGAAATGGAAAAATATACTGACCACAAATTTCAATTGGCTATATTTAATTAAACTGTTTAACCTGTTATGGCTAGGGGGCAGTATTTTCACAGCCGGATAAAAAACGTACCCGATTTAATCTGATTATTACTCCTGCCCAGAAACTAGAATATGCATAGAATTATTAGCTTTGCATAGAAAACACTCCAAAGTTTCTAAAACTGTTTGAATGGTGTCTGTGAGTATAACAGAACTCATTTGGCAGGCCAAAACCTGAGAAGATTCCATGCAGGAAGTGCCCTGTCTGACAATTTCTTGCCCTTCTTGATTATCTCTATCCATTACAGAGGATCTCTGCTGTTACGTGACACTTCCTACGGCTCCCATGGGCTCTTAGAAGGCGGCAAAAAGCTGAATCGTGGCTTTGCAGGCTCTGGCTGAAAAAAAGTAGCGCGTTTGGATAGTGGCTGGTTACAGTACTGTGAGACTCAGGCTCGTGCCCGCGTCGACCCCATGCTTTGTTTTCTTTCGTCTGTTTACCTAAACGCAGATTCCCGGTCGGAATATTATCGCTTTTTTACGAGAAAAATTGCATAAAAATTGATTTTAAACAGCGGTTGACATGCTTCGAAGTACGGTAATGGAATATTTAGAAATCTTTTGTCACGAAATGCGCCGTGCTCGTGACCCTTATTTACACTTCGGATAGTGTCTTGAACGCACAAACAAAACGCCGCTGTTTGGATATAACTATGGATTATTTTGAACCAAACCAACATTTGTTATTGAAGTAGCAGTCCTGGGAGTGCATTCTGACGAAGAACACCAAAGGTAATCAAACTTTTGTAATAGTAAATCGGAGTTTGGTCAGGGCTAAACTTGGTCGGTGTCTAAATGGCTAGCTTTCGGGGAAAGCAAAATGTGCTTTCACCGAAAAGCTATTTTAAAATCGGACATATCGAGTGCATAGAGGAGTTCTGTATCTATAATTCTTAAAATAATTGTTATGTTTTTTGTGAACGTTTATCGTGAGTAATTTAGTAAATTCACCGGATGTTTGCGGGGGGTATGCTAGTTCTGAACGTCACATGCTAATGTAAAAAAGCTGTTTTTTGATATAAATATGAACTTGATTGAACAAAACATGCATGCATTGTATAACATAATGTCCTAGGGTTGTCATCTGATGAAGATCATCAAAGGTTAGTGCTGCATTTAGCTGTGGTTTTGTTTTTTGTGACATTATATGCTAGCTTGAAAAATGGGTGTCTGATTATTTCTGGCTGGGTACTCTGCTGACATAATCTAATGTTTTGCTTTCGCTGTAAAGCCTTTTTGAAATCGGACAGTGTGGTTAGATTAACGAGAGTCTTGTCTTTAAAATGGTGTAAAATAGTCATATGTTTGAGAAATTTAAGTAATAGCATTTCTAAGGTATTTGAATAACACGCCACGGGATTCCACTGGCTGTTGAGTAGGTGGGACGATTTCGTCCCACATACCCTAGAGAGGATATATATATATATATATATATATATATATATATATATATATATATATATATATATATATATTTTGGTTGGTACTTTAACTATTTGCACATTGTTACAACACTGTATATAGCCATAATATGACATTTGAAATGTCTCTATTCCTGTGGAACATTTGGGAGTAGAATGTTTACTGTTCATTTTTTATTGTTTATTTCATTTTTGTTTATTATCTTTTTCACTTGCTTTGGCAATGTAAACATATGTTTCCCATGTCAATAAAGCCCCTTAAATTGAATTGAAATTGAATTGAAATTGAATTAAATTGAGAGAGAGAGAATCTGAATATAGATGAATACAGAGGTCAGACTGAGGATAGAACAGATAAATCAGACTTGATAATTAACCAAACAATGTCTATCTAACATCCTTATTTTTCAGAGCTGATCTGGTAGGTCAAAAGACCAATTACTGAAAGAAATATCAGAATTAGGGCTGCCTGTCTAAACGTAGACAGACAGACAGACAGACAGACAGACAGACAGACAGACAGACAGACAGACAGACAGACAGACAGACAGACAGACAGACAGACAGACAGACAGACAGACAGACAGACAGACAGACAGACAGACAGACAGACAGACAGACAGACACCCAATATAACCTACTGTTATGTTCGACCTCCACCTCCACATCTCCCAACACCATGACCGGTACCCCTATCGCCGACGCCAGTACCCACACACAGATGTTGACCACCTTGGCCTTGTGGGGCGTCCTCATGTCCAGGGCTTTGACCGGATGGCACACAGCCACGTAGCGATCCATGCTCATCACGGTCAGAGTAAAAGTGCTGGTGAACATGTTGTAGTAGTCGATGGAGACCACGGCCTTGCAGAGGGCGTTACCGAACGGCCAGAAGCCCAGGAAAACGTCTGTTCCCTGGAAGGGTAAGGTAGCGAGGACCAGGAAATCAGCCAGAGCCAGGTTAAATATGTAGATGTTGGTGGCTGTCTTCATCTTGGTGTACCTGACAGAGAGGAGAATTGTATTAATACATATGTAGATGTTGAGTGTAACTGGGTAGAATAGGTGGCTGTTCTTATCATGGTGAAGAATAGGATAGAAAAGCATATTATACCTAGATTGAAAGCCACTGTAGCGGAAAACCAAGTAAAGTTGGAAAAACGGATACAGTCAGTGTCAAATATTGAACATCCATTTGTTGAAACAAACACACACACAAACACACTGTCTGTCTGTCTGTCCGTCTGTCTGACTATTTAAGGGAGTTTGTGAATGACCTGCTTGGTAACCAGAAAGCAGGTTGGCAACAAAGAGTTGAAAATAGATCCACACCTTCTTTTGTAACAGGAAGTCTTGTTATAGTTTCACAACATGTTCCCATTCCTTCATATTGTTGCTGTCAGAAGAAAACCTTGTTTCTCTTTTTAATATGAAATGATAGTCAACCGTGTGTGAGGGTTTTTCTCCTTTTAGGAACTGAGATGAAGATTGTCATGAAGATGGTTTGTGACTAGGGACCAGCAGACCACATCAGCAGCAGAGAACAAACTGACTTAATTTGGGATTATTTGATGAAATCAAATGGGGGAAAGGCTTTTTTTTTTACACTCTTTAAAATATTTGTTTTTATCTCAATGTGGAAAAATTCAAGCACCCTAGTTCTCTCTCTCTCTCTATCTCTTCTTCTCTTTCCCTCCCTCCCTCCCTCCTGCTGCCTCTTCGCATTTTGAAAATGTGCAGAGAAGTCTCTTCTACAGAGAACATGTCTCCTCTGCAACCCTCCATTTGGGAGTAACTACAGTATATGAGTCTCTCCTCTACACATATAATTACAGCCTAATAATGAAGCTCCATTTCCTCCTCCTCTCTCTCTCTCCCGCTCCTCTCTCTCTTGCTTGCTCCTTCCTCTCTCTCCTGTCTTTATCTCGCTCCTCTGTCTCTCCACTCTCTCGCCTATATCTTTCCACAATCTCTCCCGCTCCTCTCTCTCTATTTCTCTCTCTCTCGCTCTCCCTCCCTCCCTCCCGCTCCTCTCTCTCTCTCTCTCCCACTCCTCTCTCTCTCTCTCTCCTTTCTCTATTTCCTCTCTCTCTGCCATTAATGATGGCATTAGGCTTCTGGCCGTTAGCTCGCTCTGAGGAACGAGTGGGAGGAAAGGGCACCTTCTCTGGAGTGTTAGTAACCACAGAGAGAGTTTCAGCAGTGGCTATGGATATTACTGTGAATAAGTGTTGCGGATGACAAGGGGAAACCATGATGCGCCTCTTAAAAGCATTTAACCTAAGGAAGGCAATTTCAGTGATTAATAGATGACACCTGTTTAAAAATACTATTAAAAATCCTATGATTTATATTCGATTCTCTGCTCAACCACCTCCCCCCCCTCCCTCTCTGTCTTTCTCTCTACCTTTTTTTCTCTCTCTCTCTCTCTCTCTCTCTCTCTCTCTCTCTCTCTCTCTCTCTCTCTCCCTCTCTCTTGAAATCAAATGAGCAAGAACCAGGTTGCTAACAGAGTTCAAAAAGGTTGAGGAGGTAAGAGAGATGGAAGAGAGGAGGAAGATGGGAGGAAGAGATGTGGAGAGACAGAGGAGTAGCAGTAAGTGACTGCAGTGGTTGGCTGTCATCCAGCCCTCTGTGCCAGGCCTGGTGCGTGTGTGTGGTAGTGCTGAGCAATTAACCTTTTTGTTATTAAACAACTAATTGACCAACCGTTGATTAAATCACTTGAATTCCACCCAACCACTGGGGAGCCAAGCCCAGCCAACCAGAATGAGTTTTTTTTCCAACAAAGGGGCATTGTTACAGACAGAAATACTCCTCAGTTTCATCAGCTGACAGGTGGCTGGTCTCAGACGATCCCAGGTGAAGAAGCAGGATGTGGAGGTCTTGGGCTGGCGTGTTACATGTGATCTGCGGTTGTGAGGTTCGGTTGAATGTACTGCCAAATTCTCGAAAACAACGTTGGATGAGGTTTATGGTAGAGAAATTAACATAAAATGGTCATTCCTGCAGTCAGCATGCCAATTGCACGCTCCCTCAAAACTTGAGACATCTGTGGCATTGTGTTGTGTGACAAAACTAGACATTTTAGAGTGACCTTTTATTGTCCCCAGCACAAGGTGCACCTTTGTTATGATCATGCTGTTTAATCAGCTTCTTGATATGCCACACCTGTCAGATGGATAGATTATCATGGCAAAGGAGAAATACTCACTAACATGGATGTTAATAAATTTGTGCACAAAATTTAAGAAAAATATGTTTTTGTGCATAAGAAACATTTCTGGGATTTTTTTTTTCAGCTCATGAAACATGGGATCAACACTTCACCTGTTGCGTTTATATTTTTGTTCAGTACATATAATGAGCTCAACACACTGTTTATGTTGAGAGAAATCATATCATTCAAGAGAGAAATTAAGTCAAGAACTATGTGGGACACTTGGCTGAAGGGAGTTGTAGTTTTCATGAAGCAAATATTCAACCTATTTCAGTGCAGAAACATGGTAATTAACTACAATGACCATAATCCACTGCGCTTGTTTTTCCTGACTGGATAGCCTACAAACAGACGCATGAGAGAGGATTGTAGCAGACAAATACAGACAGTTTGTGAGGTAGCTCTACACAATTGCTAGTTGTAGTAGATGGTAGTAAGCAGTCTTGAAAGTATGCCTCATGTAGTTTGAAGAACTAGCACAATTATTTAGTCAGACAGCTCTGCAGCACACTTAGGCAGCTACTAACTCAAAGACAGTAGGTGGTTGGCTGGCTGGCTTGCTGAGCAGAGCGGAGATGAGATGATGGGAGCGTTCCTCTGCCCAGACGTTGCTGATGCATGCCAGATCTTACGATGCATATTTTAAAGTGGCTTGCGAAAGTATTCACCCCCCTGGAATTTTTCCTATTTTGTTGCCTTACAACCTGGAAATAAAATAGATTTTTTTGGGGGGTTTGTATCATTTCATTTACACAACATGCCTACCACTTTGAAGATGCAAAATATTTTATATTGTGAAACAAACAAGAAATAAGACAAAAAAACAGCAAACTTGACAGTGCATTACTATTCACCCCCCAAAGTCAATACTTTGTAGAGCCATCTTTTGCAGCAATTACAGCTGCAAGTCTCTTGGGGTATGTCTCTATAAGCTTGGCACATCTAGCCACTGGGATTTTTGCCCATTCTCCAGGTCCTTCAAGTTGTATGGGTTCTGTACAGCAATCTTTAAGTCATACCACAGATTCTCAATTGGATTGAGGTCTGGGCTTTGACTAGGCCATTCCAAGACATTTAAATGTTTCCCCTTAAACCACTCGAGTGTTGCTTTAGCAGCATGATTAGGGTCATTGTCCTGCTGGAAGGTGAACCTCCATCCCAGTCTCAAATCTCTTGAAGACTGAAACAGGTTTCCCTCAAAAATGTCCCTGTATTTAGCGCCATCCATCAATCCTTCAATTCTGACCAGTTTCCCAGTCCCTGCCGATGAAAAACATCCCCACAGCATGATGCTGCCACCACCATGCTTCACTGTGGGGATGGTATTCTCGGGGTGATGAGAGGTGTTGGGTTTGCGCCAGACATTTTCTTTGATGGTCAAAAAGCTCAATTTTAGTCTCATCTGACCAGAGTACCTTCTTCCATATGTTTGGGGAGTTTCCCACATGCCTTTTGGCGAACATCAAATGTGTTTGCTTATTTTTTTCTTTAAGCAATGGCTTTTTTTCTGGCCACTCTTCCATAAAGCCCAGCTCTGTGGAGTGTACGGCTTAAAGTGGTCATATGGACAGATACTCCAATCTCCACTGTGGAGCTTTGCAGCGCCTTCAGTGTTATCTTTGGTCTCTTTGTTGCCTCTCTGGTTAATGCCCTCCTTGCCAGGTCCGTGAGTTTTGGTGGGCGTCCCTCTCTTGGCAGGTTTGTTGTGGTGCCATATTCTTTCCATTTTTAATAATGGATTTAATGGTGCTCCAAGGGATGTTCAAAGTTAAGATATTTTTTTGTAACCTAATTCTGATCTGTACTTCTCCATAATTTTGTCCCTGACTTGTTTGGAGAGCTCCATGGTCTTCATGGTGTCTCTTGCTTGATGGTACCCCTTGCTTAGTAGTGTTGCAGACTCTGGGGCTTTTCAGAATAGGTGTACAGTTGAAGTCGGAAGTTTACATACACTTAGGTTGGAGTCATTATAACTCGTATTTCGAACCACTCAACCATTTCTTGTTAATTAACACAAGTAATTTTTCCAACAATTGTTAACATACAGATTATTTCACATATTTCACACTGAATCACATTTCCAGTGGGTCAGAAGTTTACATACACTAAGTTGACTGTGCCTTTAAACTATGTCATGGCTTTAGAAGCTTCTGATAGGGTAAAAGACATAATTGAAGTCATTTGGAGGTATACCTGTGGATGTCTTTCAAGGCCTACCTTCAAACTCAGTGCCTCTGCTTGACATTATGGGAAAAACAAAAGAAATCAGCCAAGACCTCAGAAAAACAATTGTAGACCTCCACAAGTCTGGTTCATTCTTGGGAGCAATTTCCAAATGCCTGAAGGTACCACGTGCATCTGTACAAACAACAGTACACAAGTATAAACACCATGGGCCCACGCAGACGTTATACCGCTCAGGAAGGAGACATGTTCTGTCTCCTAGAGATGAAAATCAATCCCAGAACCACAGCAAAGGACCTTGTGAACATGCTGGAGGAAACAGGTACAAAAGTATCTATATCCACAGTGAAACGAGTCCTATATCGACATAACCTGAAAGGCCGCTCAGCAAGGAAGAAGCCACTGCTCCAAAACCATCATAAAAAAGTACGACTACGGTTTGCAACTGCACATGGGGACAAAGATCGTACTTTTTGGAGAAATGTCCTCTGGTCTGATGAAACAAAAATATAACTTTCTGGCCATAATTACTATTGTATGTTTGGAGGAAAAAGGGGGAGGCTTGCAAGCCGAAGAACACCATCCCAACTGTGAAGCACTGAGGTGGCAGCATCATGTTGTGGGGGTGCTTTGCTGCAGGAGGGACTAGTGCACTTCACAAAATAGATTGCATCGTGAGGGAGGAAAATTATGTGGATATATTGAAGCAACATCTCATGACATCAGTCAGGAAGTTAAAGCTTGTTTGCAAATGGGTCTTCCAAATGGACAATGACCCCAAGCATTCTTCCAAAGTTGTGTCAAAATGGCTTAAGGACAACAAAGTCAAGTAATTGGAGTGGCCATCACAAAGCCCTGGCCTCAATCCTATAGAAAATTTGTGGGCAGAACTGAAAAATCGTTTGTGAGAAAGGAGGCCTACAAACCTGATTCAGTTACACCAGCTCTGTCAGGAGGAATGGGCCAAAATTCACCCAATTTATTGTGGGAAGCTTGTGGAAGGCTACCCGAAACATGTGACCCAAGTTAAACAATTTAAAGGCAATGCTACCAAATACTAATTGAGTGTATGTAAACTTCTGACCCACTGGGAATGTGATGAAAGAAATAAAAGCTGAAATAAATCATTCTCTCTACTATTATTCTGTCATTTCACATTCTTAAAATAAAGTGGTGATCCTAACTGACCGAAGACAGGGAATTTTTACTAAGATTAAATGTCAGGAATTGTGAAAAATTTAGTTTAAATGTATTTGGCTAAGGTGTATGTAAACTTCCGACTTCAACTCTATCTGTAATAATTATAATCTCTAATAATGTATAGTGATGTATCTGTAACAATTAGCATGTCTAATGACATATAGTGATATATCTGCTACAATTAGCATCCCTAATGACATATAGTGATATATCTGTAACAATTAGCATCTCTAATGATGCAGTGATATATCTGTAACAATTAGCATCTCTAATGACATATAGTGATATATCTGTAACAATTAGCATCTCTAATGATGCAGTGATATATCTGTAACAATTAGCATTTCTAATGACGTACAGTGATGTATCGGTAATAATTTTATCTAATGACGTGTAGTGATGTGTCTGTAATAATTACAATCTCTTATGAAGCATAGGTAAAAATCTGTAATATTTGTCATCTCTTATTACGTGGAGTGATGTATCTGTAATAATTATGATCTATATTGATTTATAGTGATGTATCTGTAAGAATTATAATGTCTAATGATGCATAGTGAATAATCTGTAATATTTATAATCTCTAATGACGTATTGTGATGTATCTGTAAGAATTATAATCTCTAATGACATATAGTTATGTATCTGCTTTAATTATAATCTCTAATGATGTATAGTGATGTATCTGTAGTAATTATAATCTCTAATGATATATCTGTAGTAATTATAATCTCTAATGATGTATAGTTATGCATCTGCTATAATTATAATCTCTAATGATATATCTGTAGTAATTATCATCTCTAATGATGTATAGTGACTGATCTTTAATCATTATAATCTCTAATGATGCATAGTGATGTATCTGTAGTAATTATAATCTCTAATGATGCATAGTGACTGATCTTTAATTATTATAATCTCTAATGATGCATAGTGATGTATCTGTAGTAATTATAATCTCTAATGATGCCTAGTGACTGATCTTTAATAATTATAATCTCTAATGATGCATAGTGATGTATCTGTAGTAATTATAATCTCTAATGATGCCTAGTGACTGATCTTTAATAATTATAATCTCTAATGATGCCTAGTGATGTATTTGTAGTAATTATAATCTCTAATAATGCATAGTGACTGATCTTTAATTATTATAATCTCTAATGATGCCTAGTGACTGATCTTTAATAATTATAATCTCTTATGATGTATAGTGATGTATCTTCTAGAACTATAATATCTTTAATATCTCATAATAACACACAGGAAGGAAAGGTTGAACTGATTCTCTTTCATCTTTCCATATGGCGATGTTCTAACACACACAAACACACACACTCACATATACACGCACACTCACACACACACACACACACACACACACACACACACGCACACACACACACACGCACACACACGCACACACACACCCACACACACACACACACACACACACACACACACACACACACACACACACACACACACACGCACACACACAAGCAAACAAGCGGTAATAAATGCCATAAATTAACCATTGGACATGTCTACATCGGAACTAGAATCACAAGCATTTCTCTACACTCGCAATAACATCTAACCATGTGTATGTGACCAATACAATTTGATTTGTGGACATGTGAACGTGGGACTTTTTTGGGGGGGCTTTTTTTTGTATGATTATTTATGATATAGTTTTTTTTCTTGAAGGTGTGACTTAAATGTGTAAACACGTGAACGCATGACTTTAAAAAAAGAATGATATATATATATATATATATATATATATATATATATATATATATATATAAAATATATAATATACAGTGCCTTGCGAAAGTATTCGGCCCCCTTCAACTTTTCAACCTTTTGCCACATTTCAGGCTTCAAACATAAAAATATAAAACTGTAATTTTTTGTGAAGAATCAACAACAAGTGGGACACAATTATGAAGTGGAACGAAATTTATTGGATATTTCAAACTTTTTTAACAAATAAAAAACTGAAAAATTGGCCGTGCAAAATGATTCAGCCCCTTTACTTTCAGTGCAGCAAACTCTCTCCAGAAGTTCAGTGAGGATCTCTGAATGATCCAATGTTGACCTAAATGACTAATGATGATAAATAGAATCCACCTGTGTGTAATCAAGTCTCCGTATAAATGCACCTGCTCTGTGATAGTCTCAGAGGTCCGTTTAAAGCGCAGAGAGCATCATGAAGAACAAGGAACACACCAGGCAGGTCCGAGATACTGTTGTGGAGAAGTTTAAAGCCGGATTTGGATACAAAAAGATTTACCAAGCTTTAAACATCCCAAGGAGCACTGTGCAAGCGAAAATATTGAAATGGAAGGAGTATCAGACCACTGCAAATCTACGAAGACCTGGCCGTCCCTCTAAACTTTCAGCTCATACAAGGAGAAGACTGATCAGAGATGCAGCCAAGAGGCCCATGATCACTCTGGATGAACTGCAGAGATCTACAGCTGAGGTGGGAGACTCTGTCCATAGGACAACAATCAGTCGTATACTGCACAAATCTGGCCTTTATGGAAGAGTGGCAAGAAGAAAGCCATTTCTTAAAGATATCCATAAAAAGTGTCGTTTAAAGTTTGCCACTAGCCACCTGGGAGACACACCAAACATGTGGAAGAAGGTGCTCTTATCAGATGAAACCAAAATTGAACTCTTTGGCAACAATGCAAAACGTTATGTTTGGTGTAAAAGCAACACAGCTCATCACCCTGAACACACCATCCCCACTGTCAAACATGGTGGTGGCAGCATCATGGTTTGGGCCTGCTTTCTTCAGCAGGGGCAGGGAAGATGGTTAAAATTGATGGGAAGATGGATGGAGCCAAATACAGGACCATTCTGGAAGAAAACCTGATGGAGTCTGCAAAAGACCTGAGACTGGGACGGAGATTTGTCTTCCAACAAGACAATGATCCAAAACATAAAGCGAAATCTACAATGGAATGGTTCACAAATAAACATATCCAGGTGTTAGAATGGCCAAGTCAAAGTCCAGACCTGAATCCAATCGAGAATCTGTGGAAAGAACTGAAAACTGCTGTTCACAAACGCTCTCCATCCAACCTCACTGAGCTTGAGCTGTTTTGCAAGGAGGAATGGGCAAAAATTTCAGTCTCTCGATGTGCAAAACTGATAGAGACATACCCCAAGCGACTTACAGCTGTAATCGCAGCAAAAGGTGGCACTACAAAGTATTAACTTAAAGGGGCTGAATAATTTTGCACGCCCAATTTTTCAGTTTTTTATTTGTTAAAAAAGTTTGAAATATCCAATAAATTTCGTTCCACTTCATGATTGTATCCCACTTGTTGTTGATTCTTCACAAAAAATTACAGTTTTATATCTTTATGTTTGAAGCCTGAAATGTGGCAAAAGGTCGAAAAGTTCAAGGGGGCCGAATACTTTCGCAAGGCACTGTATATATATATTTGATTTACCATTCAACCAAATGTATTTATAACAATACGATGAGTAAGCATCTGTTTAATTCAGTTCCAGACGGTCAGTTAATGGATTTCACTCCACAATTTAATAGCCACTGTACTAACAGGCCCACTGCACTGTTTACCATTTGTCAAGGTGGGGGTTATAATGCCTGTATATAAACAACACATTACCAACATTATAACATTGTTCATTAGGTCTACATGAATTCGTATAAATATATAAAAAGAAGTAGTTGAACTGTCAATTCTTTCATGTTAGGCTACTACATGAGCCAACGAAGTGGGATTAGCAGATTTGTGAGATGAAACATGTATGAATCTCTCTCATTCTTGGTGTCTTTACATATTTAGACATAAATCATTTACTGTCTTACATTTTTGTCAGTGTATTTCTGTCATTGTAGTTCTGTCATTGTAGTTCCGTCAGTGTAGTTCTGTCATTGTAGTTCTGTCAGTGTATTTCTGTCATTGTAGTTCTGTCAGTGTAGTTCTGTCAGTGTAGTTCTGTCAGTGTAGTTCTGTCAGTGTAGTTCTGTCATTGTAGTTCTGTCAGTGTAGTTCTGTCATTGTATTTCTGTCAGTGTATTTCTATCATTGTAGTTCTGTCAGTGTAGTTCTGTCAGTGTAGTTCTGTCATTGTATTTCTATCATTGTAGTTCTGTCAGTGTAGTTCTATCATTGTAGTTCTGTCAGTGTAGTTCTGTCAGTGTAGTTCTGTCAGTGTAGTTCTGTCATTGTATTTCTGTCAGTGTAGTTCTGTCAGTGTAGTTCTGTCAGTGTAATTCTGTAATTGTATTTATATCATTATATTTGTCATTGTCCACTGCACCATAGTCTATGTGTTTCATTAAACATTTACAGAACATTTTATACTGGCTGGTAATAAACCTTATCCTCATTTCTGTATGTAGATCTGGGACTTGCACTGTAATGGCTTTACTCTTTGTGTCTCCTTCTTAAGCATTATTATTGAAATTTAAAAAATGAATTGTTTACCATAAATTTTCCCTTCATATTGTTTGCTGAATAATGTAGATTTTTCAGTCATTTCGATAGGTCATACAGACATTTAGTCACAATGTTATTTATTCTTTATAGGTATGGAGTATTTTTTCACATAATAATATCACTATGCGTGTGTGTTTGTGCAGGCGGCAACCAGTGCATTGGAAGAACGACATATTTTCCAAATGTTTGCCATAGTTTGTTCGAACTGAAATAGTAAGAGCCACTGCATCCAAGAAGATAAGGATAATAAGATGATTCATTTGACTTCTTCGTTTATACACGTTTAAAATGTTGAAGTTGTTCCAAACATCAAATTTCAAGTTAAGGGTTAAGGTTTTGGAAAGGGTTAAAACATTAAGTTTAGGTATTCACTCCGAATGGTTAAATTAACGGTTAAGGTTTGGGATAGGGTTAAACCCCCCCCCCCCCTACACAAATATAAATAAGTTTACCACTGGGATTGAACACGTGACCTTCGGATCTGGAGTCACGGGATTACAAATGTTGAAAGAATTGAAAAGTTATTATTTTATTTTTTACATTTAAAATATTTCATGTAGACCCAATGAACAATGTTATGTGGTAATGTGTTGTTTATATACAGGCATTATAACCCCCACCTTGACAGATGGTAAACAGCACATGGGTCCTGTTAGTACAGTGGCTATTCAATTGTGGAGTGAAATCCATTAACACCTGAACCGCCATAGGCCAACGACCACTGAAGTTTGATTTTTTTTTAAATAATACAAATAATCCCACCCCAAAAAGCTATGTCCTTGCTTCTTCCCTTACTTTTCCTAAATGTTTGTATTTTACACTGCTCATTTGTCAGAATTTTAAATCACAAACAGAAAAGTATTTAGAGCCATTTTACAAAAAGAATTTCAAACCTATTCCTAACTTAATCCGCCGAGACAATGGGCTGTAGGACGTTGGTACCCAGCCAGGCGCTAATGCGTGTCTCGCTCCTCACTGAATGAGTGACACATGGATAAATCTGCTCCTTACTTCACAATTGCATTTAAATCAGGCTGAATGATAAGGAGGGTGAAGAGGTTGATTTAATTTAGAAAAGACAATAGTCTAATGATGAGTTTGTATTATGCCTATTTATCAGCGGCAAATGATTTAGGATTGATACCATTCTCTTTTATGTTTTACTTTGCTAAAAGAAGCTGTTATGGGACTGTTTTATTTTCTATAACTCTATTACTAATCAAATGTATTGTAAGGGAAAGTGAAAACATGCTACGTGTTGCAGTAGTCCTTATAGCATAATGCTAAACATATCCTTGACTTTATCCAGTGACACAAAAGATGACAGCCCACTGACTGAATGACAAATGGATAGAATGGGCAATAATTGTGCAAGTTACTTCACAATCCAAATTAAATTAGGCCTAACTGAATGATGATGGTAAAGAGGAACATCAATAGAACATCAACAGTGTAATGATGAGTTTGTGTTATGCCTATTCATCAGCGTTTAGCGCTCATGTTACCAATTTGACTGCGTGCCTTGCAGATTGATACCATTCTCTATTAGGTTGTACTTTGTTAAAATAAGCTGCTATGGGACTGTTTTATTTTCTATAACTCTATTACTAATCAAATGTATTGTAAGGGAAAGCGAAAACATGCTACGTGTTGCAGTAGTCCTTTAGCATAATGCTAAACATATCCTCGACTTTATCCAATGAAGCAGAAGATGCCAAGTTAATGAGCGGGAAACAAACGATGCCAGTCAGCCTGCACAGACGGCCCATTGAAACTACACATAAACTATACTGAAACTAATTTCACAGATAGTAAGAGTTAGCCTATATACAAGATTAAAATTGACAATCTGTTGAGTGACTATATTTGGCCTATCAGTTGTCAAATTGTACATGAAGAGATGGGTACATCTTGTAATTGACAGATGCAGGGAAAAGAGCATCGCTTTATCAAATCCTCCTGCAGAGTCACATGCAGGTAATTTTTTTTGATTTCTATACAGTATCTGAAAGAGCATATTCTGCACTATCTATGACACTTACCATTGTCAAATAATTCAAAAGGGGAAGGTATTTTATCCAAATGTCACTTTTTCCAAGAATATCCGTGCTTATCGTGCATTCAGCACATGATCTGGGGAAGGGTACCAAAACATTTCTGCAGTATTGAAGATCCCAAAGAATACAGTGGCCTCCATCATTCTTAAATGGAAGAAGTTTTGGAACCACCAAGACTCTTCCTAGAGCTGGCCGCCCGGCCAAACTGAGCAATCGGGGGAGAAGGGCCTTGGTCAGGGAGGTGACAAAGACCCGATGGTCACACTGACAGAGCTCCAGAGTTCCTCTGTGAAAATGGGAGAAGGACAACTATCTCTGCAGCACTCGAACCAATCAGGCCTTTATGTTAGAGTGGCCAGACGGAAGCCACTTCTCAGTAAAAGGCACATGACATCCTCATGAAACCAAGATTGAACTCATTGGCATGAATACCAAGCATCACGTCTGGATGAACCCTGGCACCATCCCTACGGTGAAGTATGGTGGTGGCAGCATCATGCTGTAGGGATGTTTTTCAGTGACTGGGATACTAGTCAGGATCGAGGGAAAGATGAACGGAGCATAGTACAGAGAGATCCTTGATGAAAACCTGCTCCAGAGCGCTCAGGCTGGGGCGAAGGTTCACCTTCCAACAGGCAACGACCCTAAGCACAGAGCCAAGACAGGAGTGAGTGGCTCTGGAACAAGTCTCTGAATGTCTTTGAGTGGCCCAGCCAGAGCCCAGACTTGAACCTGATCTAACATCTGAAAATAGCTTTGCATCGACGCTCCCCATCCAACCTGACAGAGCTTGAGAGGATATGCAGAGAAGAATGGGAGAAACTCCCCAAATACAGGTGTGCCAAGCTTGTAGTGTCCTACACAAGAAGGCTCGAGGTTGTAATCGCTGCCAAAGGTGCATCAACAAAGTACTGAGTTAAGGGTTTGATAACTTATGGAAATGTGATATTTCATTTTCACATGTTTAATAAATGTGCAAACATTTCTAAAAAACAGTTTTTCTTTGTCATTATGGGGTATTGTGATGTCATTATGGGGTATTGTGATGTCATTATGGGGTATTGTAATGTCATTATGGGGTATTGTAATGTCATTATGGGGTATTGTGATGTCATTATGGGGTATTGTGTGCAGATTGATGAGGGAAAAAAATTACTATTTAGATCTTCTTTGTCTACACCCATTCAGCATGGTTTACACCCTCTTAAGCTTTAGCCCCACCCATCTCGTTTCGCTCTCAGAGTGCACACTTGACGCTCTGGCTGATGATTTGTTTACCTATGGATAATATAAAAACAGATCTGCACCAAAACAATTTTCAAATAGCATTTAGTCTTACATATGACATGGAAAGACATAGACAAGTGATATCATATTAATAAAACAAGAACGTTTTTGAAAAGAATAATGTCATTCAAACCTGAAAATTAAGACAATTAAAGGACTATCATAACCACAACATTATACAACATACATTTCAGGGTTCATTTTCATCAAAAATTGAATTGGTATTACAAAATATCAATCAAATAAGCCTTATAACAACAATTATTAACTTACATTTCTACATTCAACTAGCATATAGTCTATCACACACAGCGTCCGAAACGTGAACAATTCCAAAAGCACAACATTATTTTACAGTCATTACAATTTACAAGTCCTTCACAGCACAAAGGCCATTAGTCATGAATGAAACATAAAGGGAGCCTGCCATGCAGGATGTGTTGGATAAGAAAGTGAAAACATGGGAGAGGGGACATGGGAGAGGGGCAACATGCAAAAGAGTAAAATGACTAGTGAATATCTGCTCTACATCTGAGTCCCTTTACTAGTGAATATCTGCTCTACATCTGATTCCCTTTACTAGTGAATATCTGCTCTACATCTGAGTCCCTTTACTAGTGAATATCTGCTCTACATCTGAGTCCCTTTACTAGTAAATATCTGCTCTACATCTGAGTCCCTTTACTAGTAAATATCTGCTCTACATCTGAGTCCCTTTACTAGTAAATATCTGCTCTACATCTGAGTCCCTTTACTAGTAAATATCTGCTCTACATCTGAGTCCATTTAGTAGTGAATATCTGCTCTACATCTGAGTCCCTTTAATATCTGCTCTACATCTGAGTCCCTTTACTAGTAAATATCTGCTCTACATCTGAGTCCCTTTACTAGTGAATATCTGCTCTACATCTGAGTCCCTTTACTAGTGAATATCTGCTCTACATCTGAGTCCCTTTACTAGTGAATATCTGCTCTACATCTGAGTCCCTTTACTAGTAAATATCTGCTCTACATCTGAGTCCCTTTACTAGTAAATATCTGCTCTACATCTGAGTCCCTTTACTAGTAAATATCTGCTCTACATCTGAGTCCCTTTACTAGTAAATATCTGCTCTACATCTGAGTCCATTTACTAGTGAATATCTGCTCTACATCTGAGTCCCTTTAATATCTGCTCTACATCTGAGTCCCTTTACTAGTAAATATCTGCTCTACATCTGAGTCCATTTACTAGTAAATATCTGCTCTACATCTGAGTCCATTTACTAGTAAATATCTGCTCTATATCTGAGTCCATTTACTAGTAAATATCTGCTCTACATCTGAGTCCATTTACTAGTAAATATCTGCTCTACATCTGAGTCCATTTACTAGTGAATATCTGCTCTACATCTGAGTCCCTTTACTAGTGAATATCTGCTCTACATCTGAGTCCATTTACTAGTAAATATCTGCTCTACATCTGAGTCCCTTTACTAGTAAATATCTGCTCTACATCTGAGTCCCTTTACTAGTGAATATCTGCTCTACATCTGAGTCCATTTGATTTGATTTGATGTCATTAACATCAATACCTCCTAACTGACAGCAAGGTTCTCTCTGAATGCAATCTGGCACTAACCAGTTTGCCCATTTTCCTTACCAGGTGCTGCGTGATTACACTGCCATTCCTGGAACAAAAGGTACACTATATATACACAAAAGTATGTGGACACCATTTTAAAATTAGTGGATTCGGCTAATTCAGACACACCCATTACCGACAGGTGTATAAAATCGAGCACACAGCCATGAAATCTCCATAGAAAAGCATTGGCACTAGAATGGCCTTACTGAAGAGCTTAGTGACTTTTAACGTGGCACTGTCATAGGATGCCACCTTTCCAACAGGTCAACAAGTCAGTTCATAAAATTTCTGCCCTGCTAAAGCTGCCCCGGTCAACTGTAAGTGCTGTTATTGTGAAGTGGAGACGTCTAGGAGCAACAACGTCTCAGCCGCAATGTGACAGGCCACACAAGCACACAGAACGGGACCGCAGATTTCTTATTGTTTGTCCTCGGTTGCAACACTCACTAGTTCCAAACTTCCTCTGGAAGCAACGTCAGCACTCTAATTGTTCGTCGGGAGCTTCACGAAATGGGTTTCCATGACCGAGCAGCCGTACACAAGCCTAAGATCACCATGCGCAACGCCAAGTGTCGGCTGGAGTGGTGTAAAGCTTGTCGCTATTGGATTCTGGAGCAGTGGAAACTCGTTCTCTTGAGTGATGAATCACGCTTCACCATCTGGCAGTCCTGGTGGGGGAAGAATAATAGTCTAGGGCTGTTTTTCATTGTTCGGGCAAGGGGGAAAAAAAGTGTTTTCCACCACTTCTGGGTCTTCTGCAAAACATTTTAGGAGTTGATCAACTGCTCCGACTTGTCTTCCCCACCGATCTGTCTATTGTAATCGTGGATTACAGCAGGCTGGCGGACCACTTTCCTATTCCAAACACCATCCTGTTGGACTAGCCTCGTTACTTGAGTTGAATCATTTGCATTGTAAAAATTGGAAAGGCAAGTAACAGTATGTGTGTCTGTCCACTGTACGGCCTATACATTGCCCACTATCCTACACCAACGCATATCTCCACGCTTGGTTTGAAGCTCCCACTTTTTAAAAGTACTTAAATACGCCAGGAAGCTGTTTCCGGTTTACCCTACAAGTCCCACGTGTGTTGAATCCCTGTTCTCGCAGACTACGTACGAGTGTGGGTGATGAATAGAAGTTGTTGAACCAAACATTGTAACCCTGGTTTGCATATTGAAAAAATAAATTATTTCTCAACAACTTTGCTGTCTAGGTCACCCACACGACCATCCTGACTTCTGGTGTTGACTTTTAAAATCTAAAGATGAAACAATGACCCACTTAGTTGGCTTCCCTTTCGTATACTGCTTGAATCCTGATCGCCCCTTTTGATTTGAACATGTGCTCATCTATGGCTCAGTTTTGGTTTGGCTGATACAGCTTTATACATGTCTGTTATCAGGTAGTCCAGTAAGTACCACAGTTTTCTAAGACCATCGGTATTATCCTCAGTGGCAGGATCCACAACGTGTAAAGCAGCCAACAGAGCTTTGAAGTGATTAAGCAACATGAAATCTCTAGCCCAAGAACCCTGAGGAGACTTTGTACCCCAGTATCGATGAAAGTCAGGCAGTTCGATAAACTCCATGTAAATGAGCAGTCCAAGAAAGCAGTAGAATTCTGTAGGTGTAACCTCAACGCTTTTGAGGGAATCACCATACGATGGATACTCCAAAACAAGTCTCCAACCCTGACTATTTGTGAACACAGAAACCTCTGCAACCAATGCCTGTGTGAAAAACAGAGAGGTCTCAGGTGGTGGGTCCTCAACGTCCTCTGGCCTGTGTGAAAAACAACAAAGAAGAAGTCTCTCTCTTAGGCTTTCCTGAGGCGTTGACTGAACTGCCTGACGTACACTGCCAAGATCTAAACCAATTGGACGTTCAGAAGTGATAGGGATTCTGGTGCCTGTGTATCAACATCATCATCGTAGGACTGAAATGTGCTCTCGGGCAAGACAGAGTGTTTACGCATTACGGGGACGTGGAGCACCAACAGAAAGACTTAGAGACAAGATGAGAGAAAATAGATCATTGTTAGTGTACTCCATAAAATATGAATAAAATAAAAAATGACCTGATAATACATAACAATAACACATTATTTCTCGTTGAGAGCTGAGAGGTCTCAGATGGTGGTTCCTCAACTTCCTCTGGCTTCTTGATCTCCTCCTCTTTATCCTTGTCTTCTCCCAGTAGCTCAGCATCAACGGCATCTTCCTACAAGAAGGCCTCCCTGTAGCTCAGCATCAACGGCATCTTCCTACAAGAAGGCCTCCCAGTAGCTCAGCATCAACGGCATTTTCCTATAAGAAGGCCATGCTTTCATGGTCCTCATCCTCCTCCTGCAGGCCATGGTCCTCCTCATCCTGCAGGCTATGGTCCTCCTCCTCCTGCAGGCCAGGCTATGGTCCTCCTCATCCTGCAGGCCATGGTCCTCCTCATCCTGCAGGCCATGGTCCTCCTCATCCTGCAGGCCAGGCCATGGTCCTCCTCATCCTGCAGGCAATGGTCCTCCTCATCCTGCAGGCCATGGTCCTCCTCATCCTGCAGGCTATGGTCCTCCTCATCCTGCAGGCTATGGTCATCCTCATCCTGCAGTCCATGGTCCTCCTCATCCTGCAGGCCATGGTCCTCCTCATCCTGCAGGCTATGGTCCTCCTCATCCTGCAGGCCATGGTCCTCCTCATCCTGCAGGCTATGGTCCTCCTCATCCTGCAGGCCATGGTCCTCCTCATCCTGCAGGCCATGGTCCTCGTCATGGACAGGGACTGTATTATCTGCTGGTACTGGTCTCCTCTGTCCATTTCGAAAAGTCAAACATAAAGACAGACAACAAAAATTTATATTTTGAAATGTAAATCAGTAACAACCCTTCCAAAGAATAGCCTAAGATTGACAAAAAAGAATACACCTCAGTGCATAAAAAAAGCGAATCAACGAAATTGAATAGTGTATCCACAAGTTATTGCAAGGTGACAAAGTTACATTTTATTATCTAAAGGTTTTCACTGTAATATTTGAGAAAACATGCCATATAATTACATGTGTGATAGTCCACGATAATGTATTGCCTGTAAGTAGCAAAGTCACAAACCAGCTAAACCAGGAATTTTAAGTTAACAAGCTGACTACATAGTCATTATTTCAAAGCTATTATCAAAAGGTTTAGGCTATAACGTTGCATTCATTCTTGCAACAACAAAAAAACTGCCATAAGACTTAATATTTCAAGTGCAAGTGTTGGTTCAGGAAAGGGGGAGGGTCGAGGTGAGGAGTGGGATTATTTAAAATACTCTTTGAAGAGGTAGGGTTTCTGGTGCTGTCGCACGATGGGCAGGGACTCTGCTGTCCTAGCTTCAGGGCGAAGCTAGTTCCACAATTGGGGTGCCAGGATAGAGAACTTGGACTGGGCCCTTCACCCTATGGGATGGCGAAGAGACCAGAGCTGGCAGAACGGAGTCCTCGGGCTGAGGTGTAGGGTTTGAACAGAGCCTGAAGGTAGGGAGGGGCAGTTCCTCTCGGTGCTCCGTAGGCAAGCACCATGGTCTTGTAGTGGATGCGAGCTTCGACTGGAAGCCAGTGGAGTGTGCGAGGAGTGGAATGAGATGGGATAACTTGGGAAGGTTGAAAACCAGCCCAGCCAACAGTGAGTTGCAGGGTCGTACTCTACGGATGTTGTACATCATGAACCTGAAGGAGCGAGTTACTGCTTTGATGTTTAAAGAGAATGACAGGATGTTGTCCAGGGTCACGCCAAGGCTCATTGTACTCTCGGAGGGCGTCCACTATGGAGTTGTCAATCGTGATGGAGAGGTCTTTCCCCGGAAGGAAGAGCAGCTCCGTCTTGTTGAGTGAGGTTGAGCTTGAGGTGGTGGGCTAACATCCATGCTGAGATATCTGCCAAGCACGCAGAGATGCACGTCACAACATGGATATCAGAAGGAGGGAAGGAGAAAAGTAGTTGAGTGTCATCTGCATAGCAATGATAGGAGAGACCATGAGAGGATATGACGGAGCTGAGAGACTTGGTGTATAGAGCGAAAAGGAGAGGGTCTAGAACCGAGCCTTGTGGGACACCAGTACTGAGAGTAGGTGGTGCAGATAATAGATCCTCTCCATGTCACCTGGTAGGAGAGACCTCCCAAGTAGGGTGCAATCAAAGAGGGTGCAGAGCCTGACACACCCAGCCATGAGAGGGTAGAGAGGAGTATATGATGGTTTACAGGGTAGAAGGCAGTGGATAGATCTAGAAGGTAGAGAACAGAGCTTTGGCAGTGTGGAGTGTCTCCATGACACAATCTCAGTTGAGTGATTCGTCTTGACTGGTTAGGCTCAAAAGAAGATTGTTCTGAGAGAGATGAGATGAGAGACCTGATCAAGTGTTTTGGAAAGAAAAGAAAAGGCATACAGGTCTATAGTTTTTGACGGCAGATGAGTCGAGTGTTGGTATCTTGAGGAGGGGAGCAACTTGGGACATTTTGAAGTCAGGGGGGTTGCAGCCAGTGGTCAGGAATGAGTGGAGGGAAGTGAGGAATGGGAGAAGGCCTCCAGAGATGGTCCAGAGAAGGGAGGAGGGGAAAGGGCTGAGTGGACAGGTTGTCGGGTGGCTAGACCGACAGCCTGCATATTAAAAAACTTCAGTTTTTTTTACGATCACGAGTATCATCCGATCTGACTATCAAATGTCAATTTATGGATTCAATTACGAATATGAGTATCGCCATGTTGGCACACAACTAGCAGGGGAGAAACCACTCCCCCTGTAACACAGCCACTGATTACCAAAAAAAATTGCCCTGCCCTTTTAATCCTGGTTAAAAAAAAATATTATACTCATCACTCCTGGAGATATAAATCGGAAAACATATTCTAAAATGTTAATATTATCATTAGCAACATAAAAACGGATTATATATAGTTTCTTACCTTGATATCGTTGTCCAAATCTGAATGATGGTGTTGTCAAAATTGGTCATAACCTGTCAGATTGAGAAGATGAGGGTGAAGAAGAAGGGGAAGCTGCGTCTCCATGTGGTAGCAGCGTCAAACGAGCCATTTTCCTGATTAGTTTTTCCCTTTTGCCTAATTCCCGCCCTTAACCCCAGTAAAAAAATCATATATCATTAATAATGCAGACATTGTAACCAATCAAAAAAAGACGAGTTTTATGAAAAACAATTAAAAGACTGTAGCGCAGAGATATTGACGAGACAACCATCGGAAACTGGTTTCCGATTTTTGAACGGATGTGCTGGAAAGAATTAATCAGATATTCACATGCGCACACACACACACACTCACATACACACAGTATGGGATTCTATCCACAGCTCCATGACAGCCGAGGCAGGGGTACTAATGTATGGGATTTTATCCACAGCAACATAAACCAATATACCCAGAGAAAACAAAACCATCCATCCTGCAACTCTGTAAAAATATCATTTAAAAAGCAAGATGACTAGCTCAAGTGAGGGAATGAATGCTGCATTATGAAGCAGGCAGGCAGACATTGCTTAGAGAGCACTGAAATACATGATATGTTTTTTTTTTTTTTTTTAAGATAATGACTCCGAGAGAGATAGAGAAAATCTCCTTTTCATAAAGACACATCCGATTCTGGATCCACTTCAACATAGCGCCTACTTAGATCCCCCCCCCCCCCCCACAAAAGAGGGAGAAAAGATGAATAAAAGCAGTTTGTAAGAGTTCCTATTCAATCTACGCTGCCATTTGGATTGCAGTCCCTTCAGCTTCACAACACTCCCTGTCATAGACGATTTCCACTTGTGAAAAGAAGAAGTGAAAGAGTCATTAAAAGTTTTTTTTAATTGCGTCAATTTAAATGAGTCATTTCACAGGAGTTAGGAGAAAACAGAACTCACTCTCAGTAAAAGACAGTTCACCAACATGGCAATTCAATCTCATTTCCTTCTTGTTTGTCATTGCAGAGATTGTAGACAGCCATACACTTTAATTTCTCTCTCCGTGTAGAATAGACCCTGAATGTTGCTGTAACTACAGTGCCTTCAGAAAGTAGTCATATTATCCCTTGACTTATTCCACATGTTGTTATGTTACAGCCTGATTTCAAAATGGATTAATAACAAAGTGAACAAATGTTTTAAGAATTTTTAGCAAATTTATTGAAAATGAAATACAGAAATATCGAATTTGCATAAGTATTCACAACCCTGAGTCAATATTTTGTAGGTGTCACGGGCGTCGTAGGGATTGGACCAAAACGTGTATACTCATCTTCTTTTTTTTATTGAAGAAGGAAAACAAAAATAAACACGTATACAAAAACAACGACGAAACAGTCCTGTAAGGCTACTAGGCTATACAAAGAACAACTACCCACCAAAACCCATAGAAAAACACCCCTACTAAATAGGACCTTCAATTAGAGGCAACGAGGAACAGCTGCCTCCAATTGAAGGTCAAAACAATAAACTAGACATAGAAATAGAACAACTAGAAAATAGAACATAGAAATACAAAACATAGAACACAACCCAAAAACCCTGACAACACAAAACAAACACACCCCTGCCACGTCCTGACCAAACTACAATAACAAATAACCTCTTTTACTGGTCAGTACGTGACAGTAGGAGCAACTTTGGCGATGATTACAGCTGTGAGTACTTCTGGGTAAGTCTCTAAGAGCTTTGCACACCTGGATTGTACAATATTTGCCTATTATTATTCTTGAAAACCGACTCGTGCACAACTATGGGGCAAAACTGATGGGGCTGGCTTAGATTGTTGACAACATTTTAATTATATTTTGTCTCCAAATGTTTATTGAAAACATCAATACATTTGCACAATGACCACTTGTAGTCTCTCAAATACATCGTTACAGTTGTTGGTTAGTTATCTAATGAATTTTAGCCACATTAGCATAGACATGAAATTAGTCAGAACAGCTCAAAGCAACACATGGTACTGTATCAAGAACAATATGAAACTAGCTGAAATGAGCCACTTACGATTCCTCACATGGCAGCTTCTTGACATTGTTGCTAGCTACACTGCCTTCAGAAAGTATTCATACCCCTTGACCTATTCCACATTTAATTGTGTTACAGCCTGAATTCAAAATTAGATTATAGATTTTTTTTTCCTCCCCCATCTACACACAATACCCCATAATGACAAAGTGAAAACATGTTTTACATTTTTTTTTTAGCAAATGTATTGAAAATGAAATACAGAAATATGTAATTTACATAAGTATTCACACCCCTGAGTCAATACTTGTTAGATTCACCTTTGGCAGTGATTACAGCTGTGAGTCTTTCTGGGTAAGTCTCTAAGAGCTCTTCGCACCTGGACTGTACAATATTTGCACATTATTATTAAAAACAATTCTTCAAACTCTGTCAAGTTGATTGTTGATCATTGCTAGACAGCCATTTTCAAGTCTTGCCATAGATTTTTCAAGTCGATTTCAGTCCAAACTGTAACTAGGCTGAATCACTCTAAAACCATTACCATAGTGTTGATATAACAACAATTTCAACATCATCATGATAAGCAACTACAGAGTATATTTGGTCTGTTGAAAATATAAAGAGTGGTACTCAGTGATGTGTTGTATTGGATTTGCCATAAACATCACGCTTCATATTCAAGACAAACAAGATGCATGTTTTGGAATATTTTCAAATCTGTAGAGGCTTCTTTGTGTGGAGTAACTACAATGTTGTTGATCCATCCTCAATTTTCTCATATCAAAACCATTAAGCTCTGTAACTGTTTTAAAATCACCATTGGCCTCGTGGTGAAATGCCTGTCCGGCAACTGAGTTAGGACAGATGCCTGAATATTTTTTAGTCACTGACACCATCCAAAGTGTAATTAATAACTTGACCAAAGCTCAAAGGGATATTCAATGTCTACTTTTTTTGTATTACCCATCTACCAATAGGTGCCCTTATTCGTGAGGCACTGGAAAACCTCCCTGGTCTTTGTGGATAAATCTGTGTTTTGAAATTCACTGCTCAACTGAGGGACCGTACAGATAATAGGGGACAGAGACGAGGTAGTCATTCAAAAATCGTGATAAACACTATTATTGCATACAGAGTGAGTCCATGCAACGTATTATGCCATTTGTTAACCAATAAGAGCCCTGTCTAAGCCAGATGAGGGGGTTCTACTAAGCTAAACAGAATTGTTGTAAGAAGGTCATACCAAGCATCATTTTTCTATTTGATTTAGAATTGACCCCTTGAAGTATATAAAAAGACAAAACAGTTATTTAATTAATGAAAAAAAATGTTGGGGCCTTACTGCTATTAGCCCAAACAAACACATTGAATAAAATATTCATTACATGGAACAGCAGACAGTCCCAAAATAAATTCAAAAGGAAGTTTGTTCTGAAGTATCTCTCCTACAGTGCATTCGGAAAATGTTCAGACCCCTTGACATTTTCCAGATATTGTTACGTTACAGCCTTATTCTAAAACAGATTAAATTGTCCCCCCCCACCCTCATCAATCTACACACCATACCCCATTATGAAAAGCAATTTTTTGGGGGACATTTTTGTACGTTTATTAACAATAAAAATCCGGAAATGTCACATTTACATAATTATTCAGAACCTTTACTCAGGACTTTGCTGAAGCAACTTTGGCAGCAATTACAGCTTTGAGTCTTCTTGGGTATGACGCTACAAGCTTGGCACACCTGTATTTGAAGAGTTTCTCTCATTCTTCTCTGCAGATCCTCTCAAGCTCTGTCAGGTTGGATGGGGAATGTCAATGAACTCTTTGGCCAGAGATGATCGATTGAGTTCAAATCCAGGCTTTGGCTGGGCCACTCAAAGGACATTCAGAGACTTGTCCCAAAACCACTCCTGCGTTGTCTTGGTTGTGTGCTTAGGGTCACTGTCCAGTTGGAAGGTGAATCTTCACCCAAATCTGAGGTCCTGAGTGCTCTGGAGCAGGTTTCCATCAAGGATCTCTCTGTACTTTGCTCTGTTCATCTTTCCCTCAATCCGGGCTGGTCTCCCAGTCCCTGCTGCTGAAAAACATCCTCACAGCATGATGCTGCCACCACCATGCCTCACCATAGGGAAGGTGACAGATTTCCTCCAGATGTGACGCTTGGCATTCAGGCCAAATAGTTTAATCTTGGTTTCATTAGACTAGAGAAAGTTGTTTCTCATGGTCTGAGAGTCCTTTAGGTGCCTTATGACAAACTCCAAGCGGGCTGTCACGTGCCTTTTACTGAGGAGTGGCTTCTGTCTGGCCACTCTAGCATAAAGGTCTGATTGGTGGAGTGCTGTAGAGATGGTTGTCCTTCTGGAAGGTTCTCCCATCTCCACAAAGGAACTCTAGAGCTCTGTCAGAATGACCATCGGGTTCTTAGTCACCTCCCTTACCAAGGTCTTTCTCCTCCGATTCCTCAGTTTGGCCGGGCGGACAGCTCTAGGAAGAGTCTAGGTGGTTCAAAACTTTTTCCATTTAAGAACGATGGAGGCCACTTCTCAGGGACCTTCAATGCTATAGATATTTTTTGGTATTCTTCCACAGATCTGTGCCTCAACACAATCCTTTGTCGGAGCTCTACAGACAATTCCTTCAACCTCATGGCTTGGTTTTTGCTCTGACATGCACTGTAAACTGAGGGACCTAAGAGTTGAAGTCGGAATTTTACATACACCTTAGCCAAATACATTTAAACTCAGTTTTACACAATTCCTGACATTTAATCCTCGTAAAAATTCCCTGTTTTAGGTCAGTTAGGATCACCACTTTATTTTAAGAATGTGAAATGTCAGAATAGTAGTAGAGAGAATTATATATTTCAGCTTTTCTTTATTTCATCACATTCCCAGTGGGTCAGAAGTTTACATTCACTCAATTAGTATTTAGTAGCATTGCCTTTAAATTGTTGAACTTGGGTCAAATGTTTCGGGTAGCCTTCCACAAGCTTCCCACAATAAGTTGGGTGCATTTTGACCAACTCCTCCTGACAGAGCTGGTGTAACTGAGTCAGGTTTGTAGGCCTCCTTGCTCACACATGCTTTTTCAGTTGAGGTCAGGGCTTTGTGATGGCCACTCCAATACCTTGACTTTGTTGTCCTTAAGCCATTTTGCCACAACTTTGGAAGTATGCTTGGGGTCATTGTCCATTTGGAAGACCCATTTGCGACCAAGCTTTAACTTCCTGACTGATATCTTGAGATGTTGCTTCAATATATCCACATAATTTTCCCACCTCGTGACGGAATTGTAAGGAATTGTGAAAAACTGAGTTTAAATGTATTTGGCTAAGGTATACGTAAACTTCTGACTTCAACTGTAAGAAAGATTTTTTTTTTAATGTTTTTTTTTTTAATATGTATATTTTTTTGACATGTATTTAACCCCATATTTTTGGCATTAAATGGTCTCCATATATACACTACAGGCCAAAAGTATGTGGACACCCCTTTAAATTTGTGGATTTGGCTATTTCAGCCACACCTGTTGCTGGCAGGTGTATAAATTTGAGCACACACCCATGCAATCTACATAGACAAACATTGGCAGTAGAACGGCTCGTACTGAAGAGCTCAGTGACTTTCAATGTGGCACCGTCATAGGATGCCACCTTTCCAATAAGTCAGTTCATACAATTTCTACCCTACTAGAGCTGCCCCAATCAACTGTAAGTGCTGTTATTGTGAAGTGGAAATGTCTAAGAGCAACAACGGCTCAGCCACAAAGTGGTAGGCCACACAAGCTCACAGAACAGGACCGCCGAGTGCTGAAGCATGTTGCAACACTTCACTGACATTTTCAACCTCTACCTTACAGAGTCTGTAATATATACATGTTTCAAGCAGACCACCATAATCCCTGTGCCCAAGAAAGTGAAGGTAAACTGCCTAAATGACTGCCGCCCCATAGCACTCACGTCGGTTACCCTGAAGTGCTTTGAAACGCTGGTCATGGCTCACATCAACACAATCATCCCGGAAAGCCTAGATCCACTCCAATTCGCATACCGCCCCAACAGATCCATAGATGGTGTAATCTCAATCGCACTCAACAATTCCCTTTCACACCTGGACAAAAGGAACACCTATGTGAGAATGCTACTCATTGACTACAGCTCAGGGTTCAACACCATAGTGCCCATTAAGCTCATCACTAAGCTCAGGACCCTGGGACTAAACACCTCCCTCTGCAACTGGATCCTGGACTTCCTGACGGGGGCGGACCGCCCCCAGGTGGTAAGGGTAGGCAACAACACATCTGCCATGCTGACCCTCAGGGGTGCGTGCTTAGTCCTCACCTGTACTCCCTGTTCACCCATAACTGCATGGCCACGCACGACTCTGACATCATTACGTTTGCTGACGACACAACAGTGGTAGGCTTGATCACCGACAACAATGAGACAACCTATAGGGAGGAGGTCAGAGACCTGGCAGTGTGGTGCTAGGACAACAACCTCTCCCTCAATGTGAGCAAGACAAAGGAGCTGATCGTGGACTATAGGAAAAGGAGGGAAGAACAGGCCCTCATTAACATCGACGGGGCTTTTAGTGGAGCGGGTCGAGAGTGTCAAGTTCCTTGGTGTCCACATCACCAACAAACTAACATGGTCCAATCACATCATGGCAAAGCTATCACCCCTCAGGAGACTGAAAAGATTTGGCATTGGTCCTCAGATCCTCAAAAGATTCTACAGCTGCACTATCGAGAGCATCCTGACTGGTTGCATCACTATCTGGTATGGCAACTGCTCAGCCACCGATCGCAAGGCACTACAGACGGTAGTGCGAACGGCCAAGTACTTCACTGGGGCCAAAGGTCAAATTGGGGGTACTTGTATTTTTCCTATTCCAGGAAGATTGTTTACTATTGACGTGAAAAATTGGACGTCTATCGACGTCCTGAGGACATCGGGAAACGGATTCAAAGCTGGTCCCTTGGGGCAACAGTGAGCGCTATTGCCATCCAGTAGGGTTTTGCTAGGGTGTTGTGAACATGGCAGATGGATCAGAACATTCCCAGTGTTATTGTTTTGTTTGAACTCTATCCAAAACCTTAACCAGTACCCTAACCATTCAGTATGAGTGCCTAATCTTAACCCTTAACTTGGAAATGTGACGTTTAGAGTAATGGGACAACACAGAGCAGCACGAGGCTTGTTAAAGCTCTTGCCATGCTAAGATAGTGTGTTCGATTCCCGGGACCATCCATATGTAAAACATGCAGGCATGACTATGTTTTTTGGGGGGATAAAATTCTCTTCATATTTTATATTCTTCTCTCCACACTCACATTGTATGAATGAAGCAATTAAACGCAATTGACACAATAGTTGTTATACTACTATTTTGTCCACAATGCTTCTGTCATTTCCATTGTATTGCGACACTTTAAATTGAGATGTATAGCTTGTGGACCCTCCTTCCCTCAAACTTCTTGGAGATACCAAGTTTTTATTCTTTGATCAACTTCTGACTTAGTCGGAGTAGAAGATAAAATATATCGTTTTGGCGTTGACATGAGGCCACAGAAGGACAAGAGCTTTTTGCCATAACTGAGAGATCAAACTACAAGACTAAAGGTACATAGGGAAATAACAATAAAAAAAAAAATCCCTGGTATAAAAAAAAAGGAAAAAATAACATCAAGAGTCAAAACATTAAAGACCTAGAATGTCAGAAATCCACTTAGGATTCTACTTCCCCTTTCAGAAAACACATAATAGAAAGCAATCTCCTGTCTTCACTGCTTCTGGAATGAGCCAATGATATTTTGCACAAAGGATGACATTCTCTCACAACAGATAAGCAAAAGGGTGTCATTACAGAGTGTGTGTGTGTGTGTGTGTGTGTGTGTGTGTGTGTGTGTGTGTGTGTGTGTGTGTGTGTGTGTGTGTGTGTGTGTGTGTGTGTGTGTGTGTGTGTGTGTGTGTGTGTGTGTGTGTGTGTGTGTGTGTGTGTGTGAGAGGGGGAGAACATTATAATACCATCCTTCAGTCTATTTCCTCATAAAAGGTTAACTAATAGCAAATAGAAAAACTGAACAGACTGAAAACAAAGTCATCATAATGAGTCTAGCAGGATCACCAAGAACAACACTACTCAAGGATTGGCTACAATTAGGTACACAGACGTTCTGTCACACTCACACAGATGTTCTGTCACACACACATACATTCTGTCACACACACAGATGTTCTGTCACACACACAGATGTTCTGTCACACACACATACATTCTGTCACACACACAGACATTCTGTCACACATACCTCCTCGGACTAGGGCTGTTGCGTTGACCATATTACCGCCACACCGGCGGTCACCAGTCATGAAGGCAGTCAAATTCCAGGTGACCATTTTATCATGGTCATTAGGCTTCTCCAAGCTCTGATGCTGCTGATGATCATTAGTAGCCTACCAAACTAGCTAACTGCCTGGTACTCAGCGCTCTATTGTCCCTCTAATCACTCTGACATCAATGCAAATCTAATCAAAAATCTAATCAAACACTTCATGAGTGCCCATGAGCTCATGTTGCGCAACATTTCTATAGGGTATGCAATTGCGCAAGAAAACAGAGTGATGGCCTCTACTAAAAAGAGGACTTCTTAAAATTAACCACATGAATCCGGGTGTAGAGCCTAACTGGTGTACATATGCAGCACGTGAGTTTCAAGTTTGGGGAAGATCATTTTCACCATAAAATTGCACCTTTATAATAAAAGCATTACCTGCATAATCGCATTTGCGGTCACCTTTGATAATGGTGTTTTCCCGCTAATGGAACATCATGCTTATAGCCTACTGCCACCACGTGTGCATTATATAATGGGAAAGAAATAGCCTAATAGTTTATAAACATTTGAAGGTAAACGTTCTGATCTGTTGCGTTAGACACATTGTGTAAAAACGTTTTTTTTGATGCTGGTGGTTGTATTAATTTGGGATCTATCACATCCCACAACTGTCCCAGACTATGTTTGTAATATTTAGTTCTCGCACAGAATAGAATAGGTCGACCTTTGTACTATGGGGATAGTAGATTGACATAGGCTAGTGCTTTTGCTGTTCGTTAGGCCTACTCATCTTGTCGGCTGACAGAAAGTAAATGTGTACAGTTCTTCCAATATCTTCAATATGCACCTCGGAATTGGATAAGGACGCACGTAGTTGTGTCCCCGATGTGCCCGTCTTCACTTGCAGCCTGTGAGAAAGACCCGATCACGCAGCATTCAGGTAGAAGGGCACACCGACCGCCGACCGCAAAATGCATGGATTTATTTAGGGTGCATTATGGCCACACCCAAAGGGGATGCCGTCGTGAAATTCTAGCCATTATCAAGTGCTTGTCAAAATGTGAATGAGAGACTGATGAAGTGTGTACAGCCTGCACAAAAAAACAACAAAGCAGAGCTGATGCCTTTCAAGCAACCTTTTTCTAATCATCATTAGAGTCTCATGTATAAAACATTAAAACATATTGCCCTACATTTGTGGAACAACTAAAGTTACATTAATAACTCTAAATTAAACAAATAGGGACACACCTCAAACCGTTTAGAGAAAATATCCAACCTATTTTATTCAGCTTTGTTCAATTGTATTCTTCATACTATGAAATAATAATAGAGAAGAATAACAGTGAAGACATCAAAACTATGAAATAATACATATGGAATCATTTAGTAACCAAAAAAGTGCTAAACAAATCAAAATATATTTTAGATTTTAGATATCTCAAAGTAGCCACCCTTTGCCTTTATGACAGCTTTGCACACTCTTGGCATTCTCTCAACCAGCTTCACCTGGAATGCTGAGCACTTGTTGGCTGCTTTTCCTTCACTCTGTGATCCAACTCATTCCAAACCATCTCAATTGGGTTGAGGTCAGGTGATTGTGGAGGCCAGGTCATCTGACGCAGCACTCCATCACTCTCCTTCTTGGTCAAATAGCCCTTACACAGCCCGGAGGTGTGTTTTGGGTCATTGTCCTGTTGAAAAACAAATGATAGTCCACTAAGCGCAAACGAGAAGGGATGGCGTATCGCTGTAGAATGCTGTGGTAGCCATGCTGGTTAAGCGTGCCTTGAATTCTAAATAAATCACAGACAATGTCACTAGCAAAGCACCTCCACCCATCACACCTCCTCCTCCATGCTTTACGGTGGGAACTACACATGCAGAGGTAATCCGTTCACCTACTCTGCGTCTCACAAAGACACGGCTGTTGGAAACAAAAATCATAAATTTGGACTCATAAGACCAAAGGACAGATTTCCCCCAGTCTAATGTCCATTGCTCATGTTTCTTGGCCCAAGCAAGTCTCTTCTTCTTATTGGTGTCATTCAGTAGTGGTTTTTAATAGGGCATACCGGTTAATTGAAATGCATTCCAGGTGACTACCTCATGAAGCTGGTTGAGAGAATGCAAAGAGTGTGATAAGCTTTCATCAAGGCAAAGGGTGGCTACTTGTTTATTTTTTTTACACTTTTTTTGGTTACTACATGATTGTTATTTCATAGTTTTGATGTATTCACTATTATTCTACAAAGTAGAAAATAGTAAATATTAATAAAACCCTTGAATGAGTAGGTGTGTCCAAACTTTTGACTGGTACTGTATATGTTTATATAACCCAGATGAATTAAAAAATGTTATGCAGCACAACTAGAGAAAACCCACTAGAGTGGCTTCATTAAATAGTACCCGCAAAACACCAGTCTCAACGTCAACAGTGAAGAGGCGGCTCCGGGATACTGGCCTTCTAGGCAGAGTTGCAAAGAAAGAGCCATATCTCAGACTGGCCAATAAAAATAAAAGATTAAGATGGGCAAAACAACACAGACACTGGACAGAGGAACTCTGCCTAGAAGGCCACCATCCCGGAGTCGCCTCTTCACTGTTAACGTTAAGACTGGTGTTCTGCGGGTACTATTTATTGAAGCTGCCAGTTGAGGACTTGTGAGGCGTCTGTTTCTCAAACGAGACACTCTAATGTACTTGTCCTCTTGCTCAGTTGTGCACCAGGGCCTCCCACTCCTCTTTCTATTCTGGTTAGAGCCAGTTTGCGCTGTACGAGATCTTCATTTTCTTGGCCATTTCTCGCATGGAATAGCCTTCATTTCTCAGAATAAGAATAGACTGATGAGTTTCAGAAGAAAGTGCTTTGTTTCTGGCCATTTTGAGCCTGTAATCGAACCCACAAATACTGATGCTCCAGATACTCAACTAGTCTAAAGAAGACTAATTTTATTGCTTCTTTAATCAGAACAACAGTTTTCAGCAGTGCTAACATAATTGCAAAAGGGTTTTCTAATGATCAATTCGCCTTTTCAAATTCTAAACTTGGATTATCTAACACAACGTGCCATTAGAACACAGGAGGGATGGTTGCTGATAATGGGCCTCTGTACGCCTATGTAGATATTCCATAAAAAATCAGCCGTTTCCAGCTACATTAGTAATTTACTACATTAGTCATTTACAACATCATTTACAACATTTACAACATTACACTGTATTTCTGATCAATTTCATGTTATTTTAATGGACAAAAAAAATGTGCTTTTCTTTCAAAAACAAAGACATTTCTAAGTGACCCAAAACTTTTGAACGATAGTGTACATATTGTAAGTATATACACACCTTTGCTCCAAATTGAGCTCAGGTTCATCCTGTTTCCATTGATCATCCTTGAGAATTCACTGTAACTTGATTGGAGTCCACCTGTGGCCAATTCAATTGTTTGGACATGATTTAGAAAGAAACACTTCTCTGTTTATAGAGGGTCCCACAGTTGACAGCGCATGTCAGAGCAGAAACTATAACCGTAAATCCAAGTCTGTAGATCTCCGAGATAAAATTGTGATGAGTCAAATCTGGGGAAGGCTATAGAACAATTTCTATAGTGTTAAAAGTTTCCAATAGCACAGTGGTCTCCATCATTGGGAAATAGAACAAATATGGAACTTCCCAGCCTAGAGATGGCCGTCCGACCAAACTGAGCAACCGGACAAGAAGGACCTTGGTCAGGGAGGTGGCCAAGAACCCAATGAACACTCTGAAAGAGCTACAGAGTTCCTTGGTTGAGATGGGAGAACCTGCCAGACAGAACTTCAACAATCTGAGCTTTATGGGGCCAGACGGAAGCCACTCCTGAGAAAAAGGCAGAGGGCACGCCTGGAGTTTGCAAAAATGCACCTGAAAGACTCAGAGAGCATAAGGCTAAACATTCAGACAAAAATGTAACTATTTGGCCTGAATGAAAAGCGCTATATCTGGAGAAAACGAGGCACAGCTCATCACCCATCTAACACCATCCCTATCGTGAAGCATGGTTGAGGCAGCATCATGCGTGGGGATGCTTTCCCGGGGAAACTGGTAAGGGGGGGGCAAAGATTTACATTCCAACAGAACAATGACCCCAAGCATAAAGCCAAAGCAATGCTGGAATTACTTCAGAACAAGAATGTGAAAGTCCTTGAGTTGCCCAGCAAAACTCCAGACTTGAATCCCATTGAAAATCAGTGGAAAAACTTGAAGATTGCTGTTCACCGCTGCTCCCCATCTAACTTAACAGAGCATTATAAAATCTGCAAGGAAGAATGGGAGAAAATCCCCAAATGAAGATCTTCAAAGCTGATATGGACATACACAAGACGACTCAAAGCTGTAATCACCAACAAAGGAGGCATCTACAAAGTATTGACTCAGGAGTGTGAATACTTATGTCAATTAGATATTTCTGTATTTTCAATAAATTTGCAAACATTTCTTAAAACCATGTTTTCACTCTGTTATCATGTGGTACTGTGTGTAGATGGGTGAGATTTTTCTTAATCCATTTTGAATTCAAGCTGTAACACAACAACATTTTGGAATAAGTCAAGGGTTATGAATACTTTCTGAAGGCACTGTATGGGTCGGGAGCCGGGATCCAAAGTCGGCCCTGGGCATGTGAGAGGTTTCGAGTTCTAAGAATACCTACTACAATCACATACCATTTATTCATAATTTCGGTCGTTGGAGGACGAATTGGGTCACAGGAGGGTGGTCAATTTCTCATTTGGGTCTTGAGTGGAATAAGTTTGAGAGCCTCAAACACAAGAGTACCTCAAGTCAACAAGCCATCTCAAGTCAATAACAAGCCAACGGAAATCCCCAAGGTGTTTTGAGAGATTTTTGTCTCTGCTCAAAATGTGCCAAATCCAGTTAGCATGCAGACTTATACAGAGTGACAGGTGAAGGTTAGAGAGAGAGAGAGTGAGAGGGAGGGAAAGAGACAGAGAGAAGGCGGGAGAGAGAGAGAGGTTGACATACAAGTCAGGCTGCTCAGCTGACAGTAACAGCAGTGTACATGTAGGTAGGGGTAAAGTGACTATGTATAGATAATAAACAGACAGTAGCAGCAGTGTACATGTAGGTAGGGGTAAAGTGACTATGTATAGATAATAAACAGACAGTAACAGCAGTGTACATGTAGGTAGGGATAAAGTGACTATGTATAGATAATAAACAGAGAGTAGCAGCAGTGTACAAAACAAAGGGGGGTGTCAATGTAAATAGTCATGGTGGCCATTTTAATACTTACATAAATACTTATGTAAATGTGATATATATTTTTTTATAACAAATCCGCAAACATTTCTAAAAACCTGTTTTTGTGTCAACATTATGGGGGTTTTGTGTGTAGATTAATGAGGGGAAAAAGCAATTTCATCCATTTTAGAATAAGGCTGTAACGTAACAAAATGTGGAAAAAGTCAAGTGGTCTGAATACTTTCTGAATGCACTGTTTAAAGGGCACTCAACTTGTACTGCACTGACTTAGATGACTGATGATTGGCTAAATAATGGATAATAAGATGATAGTTGGAGCTGTTTTGTCAGATTTCAGTGCAACCTTTGATGTTACTGAACATAAATTGTTATTGAAGAAACTCACTTGTTATGGCTTTATATCACCAGCCATCACATAGCTGGAGAGTTACTTATGCAATAGAACCCAGAGACTGTTCTTCAATGGAAGCTTCTCTAACATCAGATATGTACAGTGCGGTATCCCTCAGGGCAGTCCAGAGACTGTTCTTCAATGGAAGCTTTTCTAACATTAGATATGTACAGTGCAGTATTCCTCAGGGCAGTTGCCTTGGGCCGTTACTCTTCTCTATTTTTTCAAATGATTTGCAACTTGATTTACAAAAAGCTAAAATAATTATATATATGCTAATTATTGCACACTGTACACATCAGCACCTATAGCCAGTGAGCGCACTGAGTCTCAGAGCAAGGAGTTACAGCGAGCGGCAGAATGGGTAATTTACAATAAACTGGTCCTAAATGTAAAACCAAAAGGATTGTATTTGGTTCAAAACATTATCTTAGAACTAACAGTCAACTGGAGTCGTGAATATAAGGTTTGACCATTGAACAATTGAAGAAGCTGAATTCCTAGGAGTAACACTGGATGGCCAGTTATCATGGTCAAGTCGTATTGACAAAGTTGATGTGAAGATGGGAGAGGAATGTCTGGCCCCCAGTTGTGCTCTGGACACCATATGTGAATTCATCGCCTCCCATCTATCTTCAGAGTTCGTTCTGTTAGGTGACCTAAATTGGGACATGCTTAACACTCCGGCCGTCCTACAATCTAAGCTAGATGCCCTCAATCTCACACAAATCATCAAGGAAGCTACCAGGTACAACCCTATATCTGTAACCATGGGCACCTTCTTAGATATCATCCTGACCAACTTGCCCTCCAAATACACCTCTGCTGTCTTCAACCAGGATCTCAGCAATCACTGCCTCATTGCCTGCGTGCGTAATGGGTCAGCAGTCAAACGACCACCCCTCATCACTGTCAAACGCTCCCTAAAACACTTCAGCGAACAGGCCTTTCTAATCGACCTGGCCCGGGTATCCTGGAAGGATATTGACCTCATCCCGACAGTGGAGGATGCCTGGTTGCTCTTCAAAAGTGAATTCCTCTCCATCTTAAATAAGCATGCCCCATTCAAAATATGTAGAACAAAGAAACGATATCATAACCGCCATCGCTAAGATACATTATTGTGCAGCCGTATTCATCGACCTGGCTAAGGGTTTCGACTCTGTCAATCACAACATTCTTATTGGCAGACTCAACAGCCTTGGGTTCTCAAATGATTGCCTCGCTTGTTTCACCAACTACTTCTCCAATAGAGTTCAGTATGTCAAATCGGAGGGCCTGTTGTCCGGACCTCTGGCAGTCTCTATGGGGGTGCCACAGGGTTCAATTCTCGGGCCAACTCTCTTCTGTGTATTCATCAATGATGTCGCTCTCGCTGCTGGTGATTCTTTGATCCACCTCTACGCAGACGACAACATTCTGTATACCTCTGGCCCTTCGTTGGACACTGTGTTAACTAACCTCCAGATGAGCTTCAATGCCATACAACTCTCCTTCCGAGGCCTCCAACTGCTCTAAAATGCAAGTAAAAATACATGCTCTTCAACCGATCGCGCCTGCACCTGCCCGCTCGACTAGCATCACTACTCTGGACGGTTCTGACTTAGAATATGTGGACAACTACAAATACCTAGGTGTCTGGTTAGACTGTAAACTCTCCTTCCAGACTCACATTAAACATCTCCACTCCAAAATGAAATCTAGAATCGGCTTCGTATTTCGCAACAAAGCATCCTTCACTCATGCTGCCAAACATACCCTCGTAAAACTGACCATCCTACCGATCCTCAACTTCGGCGATGTCATTTACAAAATAGACTCCAATACTCTACTCAACAAATTGGATGCAGTCTATCACAGTGCCATCCGTTTTGACACCAAATCCCCATATACTACACACCACTGTGACCTGTATGTTCTCGTTGGCTGGCCCTCGCTTCATACTCGTCGCCAAACCCACTGGCTCCAGGTCATCTACAAGTCTCTGCTAGGAAAAGCCCCGCCTTATCTCAGTTCACTGGTCACCATAGCAACACCCACCCGTAGCACACGCTCCAGCAGGTATATCTCACTGGTCATCCCCAAAGCCAATTCTTCCTTTGGCCGCCTCTCCTTCCAGTTCTCTGCTGCCAATGACTGGAACAAACTGCAAAAATCTCTGAAGCTGGAGACTCTTACCTCCCTAGCTTTAAGCACCAGCTGTCAGAGCAGCTCACAGATCACTGCATCTGTACATAGCTCATCTGTAAATAGCCCATCCAATCTACCTCATCCCCATACTGTATTTATTTATTTATTTATCTTGCTCCTTTGCACCCCAGTATCTCAACTTGCACATTCATCCTCTACACATTCTACCATTCCAGTGTTTATTTGCTATATTGTAATTACTTTGCCACCATGGCCTACTTATTGCCTTACCTCTCTTATCCTACCTCATTTGCACATGCTGTATATAGATTTCCTCCTGTATTATTGATTGTATGTGTGTTTATTCCATGTGTAACTTTGTGTTGTTGTATGTGTCGAACTGCTTTGCTTAATCTTGGCCAGGTCACAGTTGCAAATGAGAACTTGTTCTCAACTAGCCTACCTGGTTAAATAAATGTGAAATAAATAAAATAAAATACAAAAATGTAACACGGAAAACTAAAGGCATAGTAACCATAAATGCCTTGTGAAAGGAAATACATTTACTTCCATTACAGAGTTGAAAAGTAATGTTGAACTGACCAATGTACATAGTTTCACATTCATGCAACCTAAAAGTTACATATCACGAAATTTCTATTTCAAATCTTTAGGACATTGAGGGAATCTTACTTGAGTCAGAAAATGATGTTCATATGATAGGGAAGATATACAAAACTTTGCAGAGACCATATAAGACAGGTAAGCTATCAATCCTGACGCTAGGGTTTGAAAATGGAAGAGCGCCGTCTCTTTAACAGCTCAAAATTGCAAACAATCATGTGTTTTGACGATTGTGCTGGTTTATCAATGCCAGCTACAAACAGAGCCCATTGTGCCTATCAGCAGAAATCAATAACGTTTTCCAAGGACTTCCTTCATTCACTTCCCTCCCTACCCTTCTTGCTCCCCCCCCTCCTCCCTCCTCGCCCTGACCACCCTACCAACATCCCATCCCTCGTGAACCATTCATCCACAGCAGAGCTCTCAGAATCTTGGTTAATTGGCTCCATCCCCCCTCCCTCCCTCCCCCCTCCTCCCTCCCTCCCTCCCCCCTTCCCTCCCCCTCCATCCCCCCTCCCTACTCGCCGCCCTGACCTCCCTACCAACACCTCGGCCCCTTCCTGAATGATTCTTTGACAGCAGAGCTCTCAGACACCATACAAACACTACTACACTATACACACCATACAAACACTACTACACACCACACAAACACGAATACACTATACACACCGTACAAAAATACTACACTATACACACCACACAAACACTACTACACTACTACATACCATAGTACACACTACTACACACCACACAAACACTACTAAACTACTACATACCATAGTACACACTACTACACACCACACAAACACGACTACACTATGCACACCATAGTACACACTACTACACTATACACACCACTACACTATACACACCACATAAACAATACTACACTATACACACCATAGTACACACTACTACACTATACACACCATAGTACACACTACTACACTATGCACACCATAGTACACACTACTAAACTATACACACCATAGTACACACTATTACACTATACACACCACCAGGGTTGCAAAGGGTTGGAAACTTTCCGGACATTTTCAATGGGAAGTTAAGCCCTGGAATTTGGGGAATTTTGCTTAAATTAATCAAAAACAGTTAGCTTATAACAGTGAACCTTTTTTTTGTGGGATACGCATAAGGCAATTCTAGGTCTTGTGGCATATTTTGGTTAAACTATCTCCAACCCTCTGCATGTGCAGTGCATTTTTCCAGCCAGCAGCATACCACCCTGCATCCCACTACTAGCTTGCTTCTGAAGCTAAGCAGGGTTGGTCCTGGTCAGTCCCTGGATGGGAGACCAGATGCTGCTAGAAGTGGTGTTGGAGGGCCAGTAGGAGGCACTCTTTCCTCTGGTCTAAAATAAAATATCCTGGGGCAGTGATTGGGGTCATTGCCCTGTGTAGGGTGCCGTCTTTCGGATGGGACGTTAAACGGGTCTCCTGACTCTCTGAGGTCATTAAAGATCCCATGTCACTTATTGTAAGAGTAGGGGTGTTAACCCCTGGTGTCCTGGCTAAATTCCCAATCTGTCCCTCATACCATCATGGTCACCTAATCATCCCCAGTTTCCAATTGGCTCATTCATCCCTCTCCCCTGTAACTATTCTCCAGGTTGTTGCTGTAAATGAGAATGTGTTCTCAGTCAACTTACCTGATAAGATAACAAAAAAACATGTACAGCTGATTCTCAGGTTCTTGCACACTATTGAGATGCTATTGAGCCCACACTACTACACTGTCTGAGCCAAGGACTACATGCTTTCTGCTCAGTTTGGATTATGCTACTGGGTGGGGTGAATATATTTTATATGACATACATTATTTTTTTGTTAACTAGTAAATAGTAGCTTTCAGCAAAGTGTGTTTAAATCATTTCTAACTCGTTAACAATTTCTGCTAGTTAGTATTTGCTACGATGTGGGTTTTAGCTTGATTGAGCCTGCTAACTGAGGAGTGTTAATTCACCTGTTTCCATAAATGTTTAATTTTAAAACGTTTATCTTACAAAGGAGTTGTTTAAACTTACTTCTTAACTATTTATCTGTACATGGAATTGTATTGTTTTTTTTAAACTCATTTTATTCTAATCTTTACAGTATGTCTCAGCTCACCTCTCATTACTTCTGTCACATACTAGATGTTATTGCTGGTGATTGAGCATGTTCACAAATACTTACACACCACACAAATACATACTACACACCACACAAGCACTGCAACAGTGTACACACCACACAAACACTACTACACACCACACAAATACTACTACACACCACACAAGCACTGCAACAGTGTACACACCACACAAACACTACTACACACCACACAAACACTACTACACGCCACACAAACACTACTACACTACTACACACCACACAAACACTACTACACACCAAACAAACACTACAACAGTATACACTCCACACAAACACTACTACACTATGATACCAGAGCACACAAAAACAATATAACTACACACTAAGCACACACACACACACAGCTGAACACCATAGTACACACAAACACAGCTACACACCATAGTACACACAAACACAGGTGCACACCATAGCACACACACACACACAGCTGCACACCATAGTACACACAAACACAGCTGCACACCATAGTACACACAAACACAGCTACACCATAGTACACACACACAAACACAGCTACACACCATAGTACACACACACACAGCTACACCATAGCACACACACACACACAGCTGCACACCATAGTACACACAAACACAGCTGCACACCATAGTACACACAAACACAGCTACACCATAGTACACACACACAAACACAGCTACACACCATAGTACACACACACACAGCTACACCATAGCACACACAAACACAGCTACACCATAGCACACACACACACAGCTACACCATAGTACACACAAACACAGCTACACCATAGTACACACAAACACAGCTACACCATAGCACACACACACACACACACACACACACAGCTGCACACCATAGTACACCATGTCTCCTGACTAACATTTTTCCCTGGTGCCACTACATTTCTCATTTGGTGACACCAGCCGATTGTGCAGATTCTGTTATCCTAAGCTACAGTACAGTCACTGTATACATAAACAAAAAGAAAATAAGAGCTTATGGCAGTAAGACAGGTTTACAGTAATGAAAAGAGTTTACTCTGATTCTGCAGTAAGACAGGTTTACAGTAATGAAAAGAGTTTACTCTGAGTCTACAGTAAGACAGGTTTACAGTATGGAAAAGAGTTTACTCTGATTCTGCAGTAAGACAGGTTTACAGTAATGAAAAGAGTTTACTCTGAGTCTACAGTAAGACAGGTTTACAGTATGGAAAAGAGTTTACTCTGATTCTGCAGTAAGACAGGTTTACAGTATGGAAAAGAGTTTACTCTGATTCTGCAGTAAGACAGGTTTACAGTATGGAAAAGAGTTTACTCTGATTCTGCAGTAAGACAGTTTTACAGTAAAAAAAAGGGTTATAAATGGTTCCTTCTCCGCTCTCGGAGAACTCCTGTTTAAAAAAATTTACTTTGAGTTAAGTGTGGTGTTCTTGGCGTGGCATCTATGCTTCTTCAGAATTCTAAAATGTTCTTGAACTGTACGGAAGCCTGAAGATGTGTCCCTTTCATAGCACACAGCACATTGGCCAGTGTTAAAACGGGTGTTGATTTTTTCAGTGCAAACATTTCCTCACATTGATTCAAGAGTTAAGCTTTCTGCCAATATCAGATATGTCCTGGGAAATGTTATTTCTTGTTACTTACAACCTCATGCTAATCACATTAGCCTATGTTAGCTTAACTGTCCCGTGGAAGGGACACCGATCCCGAATAAGTTTTTAAATGAACACACAGGGCTCTGATTTAACAAAGTGAACGTAATGCTACATCTAAGCACTGGCGGTAGGGCTATAGATTTGGGGATGTGTCCGAAATATTGTTGCTATTTTCACAACCGGAATTTTCGATAGATGGCACATAAGGGCTGGGATTTTGTGAATGAACAGGTTTTAGAGGTGTGTCGAGGCTTGACACCTCACTGAACAATCAGCACGGACTCCAGGGCTAAACATGTGTTCGTTCAAGTTGTGTATTTAAAGTCATGTATGTATTGCATTGTCATCAATTACAATTTCAATGTTATTCTGGTTTAGCCTAGTTTGATAAATAGCCTACAGAAAGTAAAAAATACAATGCAGGCTTGTCCCATATTTGCGAAATGTGTAACTTTGTTTTGAACATTAATTGCATGGCTTTAATATGGAAATATATTGTTAACATAGCATTCACACTGATATACAGTGCCTTTGGAAAGTATTCAGACCCCTTGACTTTTTCAACTATTTGTTACATTACAGCCTTACTCTAAAATGGATTAAACAAAAGAAATCTCAGCAATCTACACACAATAAACCATAATGACAAAACTAAAACAGGTTTTTAGAAAAGCATGCAAATTTCCCAAAAAATTCAAAACAGAAATACCTTATTTACATAAGTATTCAGACCCTTTGCTATAAGACACGAAATTGAGCTCAGGTGCATCCTGTTTCCATTGATCATCCTTGAGATGTTTCTACAACTTGATTGGAGTCCACCTGTGGTAAATTCAATTGATTGGACATGATTTGGAAAGACACACACCCGTCTATATAAGGTCCCACATTTGACAGTGCATGTCAAAACAAAAACTAAGCCATGAGGTCGAAGAAATATTCCATTGAGTTCCGAGACAGGATTGTGTCGAGGCACATATCTGGACAAGGGTACCAAAAAAAATTCTGCAGCAGTGAAGGTCTCCAAGAACACAGTGGCCTCCATCATTCTTAAATGGAAGAAGACTCTTCCTAGAGCTGGCCGCCCGGCCAAACTGAGCAATCGGGGGAGAATGGCCTTAGTCAAAGAGGTGACCAAGAACCCGATGGTCACTCTGACAGAGCTCTAGAGTTCCTCTATGGAGAAGGGAGAACCTTCCAGAAGGTAGAGTGGCCAGACGGAAGACACTCCTC
Source organism: Salmo salar (assembly GCF_965601325.2). Lineage (NCBI taxonomy): Eukaryota > Metazoa > Chordata > Actinopteri > Salmoniformes > Salmonidae > Salmo > Salmo salar. The sequence continues at coordinate 8,554,339 of NC_138303.1, forward strand.
AGTAAAAGGCACATGACGGCCCGCTTGAAGTTTGCCAAAATACTCTCAGACCATGAAAACACAAGATTCTCTGGTCTGATGAAACCAATATTGAACTATTTAGTCTGAATGCCAAGCGTCACGTCTGAGGAAATCTGGCAGCATCCCTACGGTGAAGCACGGTGGTGGCACCATCATGAGGATGTTTTTCAGCAGCAGGGACTGGGAGACTAGTCCGGATCGAGGGAAAGATGAATGGAGCAAAGTACAGAGAGATCATTCATGAAAACCTGCTCCAGAGGGCTCAGGACCTCAGACTGGGGCGAAGGTTCACCTTCCAAAAGGACATCGACCATAAGCACACAGCCAAGACAACGCAGGAGTGGCTTCCCATACTTTCCATAACAAAGCCATCACCTACAGAGAGACTAACCTGAAGCAGAGTACCCTAAGCAAGCTGGTCGTGGGGCTCTGTTCACAAACAGAATCTACAGAGCCCCAGGACAGCAAAACAATTAGACCCAACCAAATCATGAGAAAACGAAAAGAAAATTACTTGACACATTGGAAAGACTTAACAAAAAAAGTGAGCAATTTGGCCCTAAACTGAGAGTACACCGTGGCAGAATAACTGACCACTGTGACTGACCCAAAATTAAGGAAAGCTATGACTATGTACAGACTCAGTGAGCACAGCCTTGCTATTGATAAAAGTTGCCGTAGGCAAGGATATGCATATTCTTGATACCATTTGAAAGGAAACATTTTGAAGTTTGTGGAAATGTGAAATTAATGTAGGAGAATATAACAAATTTGATCTGGTAAAAGATAATACAAAGATAAAACCAAACTTTTCTTTTGTATTTATTTTGTACCATCATCTTTGAAATGCTAGAGAAAGGCTGTAATGTATTATTCCAGCCCAGGCACAATTTAGATTTTCGCCACTAGATGGCAGCAGTGTGTGTGCAAAGTGTTATACTTTTATTTTTATTTCACCTTTTATTTAACCAGGTAGGCCGGCTGAGAACAAGTTCTCATTTACAACTGCGACCTGGCCAAGATAAAGCAAAGCAGGGCAACAAAAACAAAAACACAGAGTTACACATGGGATAAACAAACGTACAGTCAATAACACAATAGAAAATCTGTATACAGTGTGTGTAAATGAAGTAAGGAGGTAAGGCAATATATATGCCATAGTGGTGAAGTAATTACAATTTAGCAATTAACACTGGAGTGATAGATGTGCAGATGATGATGTGCAAGTATAAATACTGATATAAATACTGGTGTGCAAAAGAGCAGAAAAAAACAAAAAACAAATATGGGGATGAGGTTGGTTGGATGGGCTATTTACAGATGGGCTGTGTACAGCTGCAGCGATCGGTAAGCTGCTCTGACAGCCGATGCTTGAAGTTAGTGAGGGAGATATGTCTCCAACTTCAGTGAATTTTGTAAAAAAAAAAATACTGATCCAATGAACCATTGCATTTCTGTTCAAAATGTATCATCAAGACTGCCCAAATGTGCATAACTTTTCAAGTTCATAACAGTGCACTCTCCTCAAACAATAGCATAGTATTATTTCAATGTAATAGCTACTGTAAATTGGACAGTGCAGTTAGTTTAACAAGAATTTAAGCTTTCTGACAATATCAGATATGTCTATGTCCTGGGAGACATTTCAAATGTCATATTATGGCTATGTACTGGGTTGTAACAAAATGCAAATTGTTGAAGTACAAAAGGGAAAATAAAAATAAATATGGGTTGTATTTACAATGGTGTTTGTTCTTCACTGGTTGCCCTTTTCTTGTGGCAACAGGTCACAAATCTTGCTGCTGTGATGACAGACTGTGGTATTTCACCCAATAGATATTGGAGTTTATAAAAATTGGATTTGTTTTAGAAGTCTTTGTGGGTCTGTGTAATGTGAGGTTAATATATGTCCTAAACATGGCCCATACATTTGCCAGGAGGTTATGAAGTGCCGTTCAGTTTCCACCTCATTTCGTGGCCAGTGTACATATAGCCAGTCTTGTCTTAATAAAACGACACCGTGTCACATATGTAACTACAGAGTGTCATACAGACATATATTCCCTAAATAGTAAACTACTTTGACCAGAGCCCTACTGACTTACATAAGGAATAGGGTGACATTTAGGAGGCACACAATGAATTTGATTGAGTTGTGTAATACTGCGGAGAAAGAAGGCCAGGATCTCTGGGCTCAGCTGGTTCTTTCTGTAGATATTGAATATATAGATCTGCAACATATTTAATATTAAAGGCCAGGTCCTCTGGGCTCAGCTGGTTCTTTCTGTAGATATTGGATATATAGATCTGCAGCATATATTCAATATTAAAGGTCAGGTCCTCTGGGCTCAGCTGGTTCTTTCTGTAGATATTGGATATATAGATCTGCAGCATATATTCAATATAAAAGGCCAGGTCCTCTGGGCTCAGCTGGTTCTTTCTGTAGATATTGGATATATATGTCACGTCCTGGCCAGTATAAAGGTTAATTGTCATTGTAGTTTGGTCAGGACGTGGCAGAGGGTATTTGTTTTATGTGGTTCGGGGTGGTGTTTTTCTAGAAGGGCATTTGATTTAAGTATTCCGGGGTTTTTGGGCACTGTTTGATTTTCATGTATTCTATGTTTAGTCTAGTGTGTCTGTTTCTATGTTTGGTTAATTGGGGTTGGGACTCTCAGTTGAAGGCAGGTGTTGTCTATTTGCCTTTGATTGAGAGTCCCATATATTAGGGTGTGTTTGTGTTTGTCATTTGTGGGAGATTGTTCTGTGTTTAGCCTTGTGCCTTGCCAGACTGTTTTGTTGATCGTTCGTTCTTTTGTTATTTTGGTGTTCATTTTGAATTTATTAAACGTCAAGATGAGCATACACATACCTGCTGCATTTTGGTCCTCCTTTACCAACGACAACCGTGACAGAATCTCCCACCAAACCAGGACCAAGCAGCAGAGGGAGGAGCAGAGGGAATTTGAGTTGGACTATGGTGAGAGATGGACTTGTGAGGAGATCTTGGGAGGAGAAGGCTCCTACACTTGGGAGGAGATCCAAGCAGGAAAGGATCGCCTTCCATGGGGACAGGTGGTAAGAGAGAGGGAGGAGAGGCGAAAGGCTGGTAAGGACCGGGAACGTTACCGAGGAACACGACTGGCGTTGAAGCACGAGAGGCACCCCCAATAAAAAAAAATTGGGGGGGCACACGGGTAGTTTGGCTAGGCCAAGGAAGAGCCAGAAGCCAGCTACCCGTGGTTATATGGAGGAGCGTATGAGGTGGAGGGCGCCATGTTTCGCTGAAGAGCGCACTATCTCACCCATACGCACGCACAGTCCGGTGCGCGTTATTCCAGCCCCTCGCAGGTGCCGTGCTAGAGCGGGCATCCAGCCTGGTAGGAGGATGCCTGTGCAGCGCATCTGGTCGCCGGTACGCCTCCGAGGACCAGGCTACCCAACTCCCGCTCTACGCACGGCTACCATCAGGCCCCTGCACAGCCCAGTCCGCCCTGTACAAGCACCCCGCTCGTACAGGGCTACTAGTTCCATCCAGCCAGGACGGGTTGTGCAGGAGGTAAGATCAAGACCGCCTGTGCGCCTCCATAGCCCGGTGTTTCCAGTTCCTGTCTCTCGTGCGGACCCGGAAGTGCGTCAGCCCAGTCCGACTCGTCCTGTTCCCGCTCCCCGCACTAGCCTGGAGGTACGTGTTCCCAGTCTGGTACGTCCAGTACCAGCACCACGCACCAGGCTTCAAGTGCGTCATCCCAGTCCGAAGTCGCCAGGGCTGCCCGTCAGTCAAGAGTCGCCAGAGCTGCCCGTCAGTCAAGAGTCGCCAGAGCTGCCCGTCAGTCAAGAGTCGCCAGAGCTGCCCGTCAGTCAGGAGTCGCCAGAGCTGCCCGTCAGTCAGGAGTCGCCAGAGCTGCCCGTCAGTCAAGAGTCGCCAGAGCTGCCCGTCAGTCAGGAGTCGCCAGAGCTGCCCGTCAGTCAGGAGTCGCCAGAGCCGCCCGTCAGTCAGGAGTCGCCAGAGCCGCCCGTCAGTCAGGAGTCGCCAGAGCCGCCCGTCAGTCAGGAGTCGCCAGAGCCACCCACTAGTCAGGAGCTGCCAGAGTGGCCAGACTGCCCGGAGATGCCAGACTGCCCGGAGATGCCAGAGTGGCCAGACTGCCCGGAGATGCCAGAGTGGCCAGACTGCCCGGAGATGCCAGAGTGGCCAGACTGCCCGGAGCTGCCAGAGTGGCCAGACTGCCCGGAGCTGCCAGAGTGGCCAGACTGCCCGGAGCTGCCAGAGTGGCCAGACTGCCCGGAGCTGCCAGAGTGGCCAGACTGCCCGGAGCTGCCAGAGTGGCCAGACTGCCCGGAGCTGCCAGAGTGGCCAGACTGCCCGGAGCTGCCAGAGTGGCCCGACTGCCCGGAGCTGCCAGAGTGGCCCAGCGGCCAGGATCAGCCAGAGTGGCCCATCTGCCTAGAGTCTGCCGATGACCAAAACCCATTGGAGTCTAGCAGCAACCTTGAACTGAGTAAGTCTGACAATTCAGAACTTAAAGAGATTAACTGTTTAATTGCTGAGTCTGCATACAGGGTGGAGAGGTGGAGGTCTGCCCATGATCCGGAGCAGGGGGAGTCTGCCTACGGTCCGAGGCTGATCGGGTCGGTCGGCACTCTGGAGGACAATAGGCCGGAGCCTGAACCACCACCTGCATAGGTGGGTTGGGGAGGGGGGGTGTAGCACAAGTGCAGTCGGTGACGGCAGCCACCCTCCCTTCCCTCCCTTTAGTTTAGGGGGATTTTTTTTTGGGGGGGGGGGGTTTTGTTATTCTTGAGGTGCTTCCGGGGTTAGCACCTTTAGGGGGGGGGGGGGTACTGTCATGTCCTGGCCAGTATAAGGGTTAATTGTCATTGTAGTTTGGTCAGGACGTGGCAGAGGGTATTTGTTTTATGTGGTTCAGGGTGGTGTTTTTCTAGAAGGGCATTTGATTTAAGTATTCCGGGGTTTTTGGGCACTGTTTGATTTTCATGTATTCTATGTTTAGTCTAGTGTGTCTGTTTCTATGTTTGGTTAATTGGGGTTGGGAATCTCAGTTGAAGGCAGGTGTTGTCTATTTGCCTTTGATTGAGAGTCCCATATATTAGGGTGTGTTTGTTTGTCATTTGTGGGAGATTGTTCTGTGTTTAGCCTTGTGCCTTGCCAGACTGTTTTGTTGATCGTTCGTTCTTTTGTTATTTTGGTGTTCATTTTGAATTTATTAAACGTCAAGATGAGCATACACATACCTGCTGCATTTTGGTCCTCCTTTACCAACGACAACCGTGACAATATAGATCTGCAACACATATTCAATATTAAAGGCCAGGTCCTCTGGGCTCAGCTGGTTCTTTCTGTAGATATTGGATATATAGATCTGCAGCATATATTCAATATTAAAGGTCAGGTCCTCTGGGCTCAGCTGGTTCTTTCTGTAGATATTGGATATATAGATCTGCAGCATATATTCAATATTAAAGGTCAGGTCCTCTGGGCTCAGCTGGTTCTTTCTGTAGATATTGGATATATAGATCTGCAGCACAATCTTTTGCTCTTGTCTTCTTGACTCTTCATCTATGTTGTTCAATTTTCTACTGGCAATATCAACCACTGTGACGAGTGGATGACAAGGTTTAGTTGGTTGGTTGTTTGGTGAAAATATATTGCTCTGTCTGAAATTGGAGCCTTACTCCAGCCTACAGAAGACATTAATAAAAATGTGCTTTTGTGGAAACTAAGGTTTTAAAACTTGTAAGGTAAGCTGAAGCGACAGGTAACCACAGCTGCAAAAGAATTCAAGGAACTTTTAAATAATAGCAACAGGTATTAAAGGTATTTTGTTTTTCATATAAGAAAAGATTAAACTAAAGTGTATTGTCTTGGCCACACACACACACACACATACACACACACACACACACACACACACACACACACACACACACACACACACACACACACACACACACACACACACACACACAGTGAGTTTCTAGCTTACAGCCCGACCGCAAGCAAGTAGCATTGCATTTTACCGTTTTCTTTCTTTTTATTTCATTATTTGGTCTGTCTGAGTGAGACCCAACTGTTATTCTAACAATAGAAGTTGAGTGAAGGTGATTGGCTGGATGGAGGCAACAGCTTGCGTTGGTTTGAAAGCCAACACCACAGAGCAGTCACTCTGAAGCAGTAACAGCAAAGACAACCATTATACACAACTCAATGCAGACAGGAAGACAGACAGCACACACACACACACACACACACACACACACACACACACACACACACACACACACACACACACACACGCCCTCATTTTGTCAATATTGACATTCTGTTGCATTATTGGTGTCACCAATCAACACAGGTGAGGTCTCCAATCAAATTCAAATCAATTGTAGTTGTCGCATAACCAGTTTACAGCAGGTATACTTGGTGCAGTTAAATGCTGAGGTAGTTATTAGTTATTAGTTATTTATTTATATAACTATGTTTATATAACTATATAACTATGTTTTTAGTCGCTCTCAATAAGAGTGTCTGCCTAATGATTCAATGTAAAAAAAATGGGGTAGTCAGTGCAAATCATTTCTAAGGTGCGTATATAGTCTCTCTGGTGAAATAGTCTCTAAGCTACAGGTCTGTTCAATCCGACCAGGTAGAGAGAGAGAGAGAGAGAGAGAGAGAGAGAGAGAGAGAGAGAGAGGAGGTCGCCACGAGCCCTTACCTGATGATGACGTACATGACCAGACAGTTACCCACAAGCCCCACCACGCAGACCATCATGTAGACTACAACGATGGTGATCTTGATGCCAGTGGGGAGGAAGGCGTAGGTCTCGTTGTAGCCAACACTGAAGTTGTTCTGGAAAAGCAGAGAGTCGTTGTAGAAGTGGAAGGCTCTCAGGTCCAGGTCTGATCCGCCGACCAATGAGTCGTTTAGGAACTCCATGACAAATGTCCTTCCTGTGCCTGATGAGAGAGAGAGAGAGAGAGAGAGAGAGAGAGCATAATAACAGACAGACATGAGATGAGGAAAAGACTGGTGTGTGACGCGTCAAATGATGGAGAGGCCTGCACGGGAATCTTGCTGCTCCTCAGTGCTATTTCCCTGTACCCAAATCAACAACGTTTCGACTTTACCGAAGTCTTCATCAGGTGGGGAAACATCACAGACAGAAGTGTGCGTTGTATTTATTTTATTCAGTACAAGACAGGTCTGGTCTGTATGTCTGTAACACACAGACAGGCGGTTTGCAAGCCAACACTCCTACTAAATATTTGTGGCGTCATATGGAGGCGCTGCGCAAACGTGGGCTGCCTAGTTCCTATAATAAATCAATGAGGTTTACCCGCAACAGTTCCAATATCCAATGTATGCACATGTGTGCTCATAGGAGAAGATACATACAGCTACTTTAACATCAACATACATGTTCACACCGGCCGAACTGGAGAATGTAAGGTGCCCAAATATAGGCTACATTTCTATGCAGAAAGCAGCATTCTCACACACGGACAGTATCAAACAGCGCCAGCACAATACCGTTATTCGCGATGCAATTCCAACGATATGTTATGAGTCCTTCCTGCGCTGGCCTCCGGTGCCTTCACAGAAGTAGCTTATTTTTGGTTTTAGGTAGTTGGCTGCTTTCTTATGTTGTATGTTGTTTATCTCAGTCTCTTGCTCGTTGTTCTGTTTTCTACAGTTGCCAGCGCAGCGATACAGATTTCCGTTGGTGTAGCTCTAGGATAGGATCATTATTTATTTTAACCCCCCCCCCCCCTCTCTCTCTCTCTCTCTCTCTCTCTCTCTCTCTCTCTCTCTCTCTCTCAACAACATACGAACTGTAGAGTGACGAGTGGTCTAAATCTAGCCGGTTCCTTACATACTTTCGAATAGGTTCGTTCATCAGACAAGGAGAAAGATCTCGGTGTCCTCGCCCTCTCTCCTTCTTCCCTCGATCCCTCTACGCGCGTCCTCTCTCTATCAGATCACGCACGGGTACGCGAAACCTGCGTGTCTGGAGATATGCGGCTTGTTTGTATTGCTGTAGCGAAATGATGCGTCTACTATGTCTCTTACGGGACACTTGTAAATGTCTCCATTAGCAAGACTACAAAAGTGATTGATATATATATTCGTATTCTACTACTACTGCTTGTGTAGTCTCCACTAAATACATTGCGCTTACTAATAGGTGTGAGGTATTCTTGGAGTTGATTCTAGGTATATGAAGTCAGGCACCCTTATCTCAAAGTCTAGGATAGTGTGCGTCGGTGAGTGCCGTGCACATTCACAACAATCCTCCGCTGACATTCCCACTAGATTGATACAGAAGATAGGCAGGCTGTCTGTCTGTCCTGTGTGTCTTACTCTGAGACGCTGTAGGCTACAGTACGGACAGCCTGTCCTATCTGTCCTGTGTGCCTTACTCTGAGGCGCTATAGGCTGCAGCACGGACATATTCTATCCATATTCCATTATATCATTTTCTATTCTATCCTATAATACCCTATTATATCCTATCAAATTATATTATATCCCATCATATCCTATCCTATCCTATAATATCCTATTCCATCCTATCCTATCCTATCCTATTCTATCCTATTCTATTCTATCCTATTCTATCCTATCCCATTCTATCCTATCCTATTCTATTCTATTCTATTCTATTCTATTCTATCCTATCCTATCCTATCCTATCCTATTCTATTCTATTCTATTCTATCCTATTCTATTCAATCCTATTCTATTCTATTCTTTCATATCCTATTCTATCCTATTCTAACCTATTTTATCCTATCTTATTCCATGATGTATCCTTCTCAGTCCTCTCCCTTTACTATGAGCACTCCAATGCCCCTACAGGGGCTGCTTGTTATTTGACATTAGAAGGTGTTGATGAGGGGGTGAAGAAATATTTACAGGTGTTGTTGTTCTTATTAAGATATGTTTTATTAACGTAAGGGGTTCTACTAAGAGGTTCTACTAAGGGGTTCTACTAAGCAGTTCTACTAAGAGGTTCTACTAAGGGGTTCTACTAAGGAGTTCTACTAAGAGGTTCTACTAAGGGGTTCTACTAAGGAGTTCTACTAAGAGGTTCTACTAAGGGGTTCTACTAAGGGGTTCTACTAAGCTATATGGATTTGTTTTAAGAAGGTCATAACAAGGATAATTTAGCTATTGGATTTAGAATTTTAAGACCACTTGAAGTGAAAAAAAAATATGTTTGGCCTTACTGCTATTAGCCCAAACAAACATATTGATTAACAGAATCACTACAAGGAACAACAGATAGTCCAAAAAATATAAAATGGAAATTTGTTCTGAAGTCTCTCTCCTGTATCTGAGAGATTTAATCCCATAATATTTTTTGATTATTCAAAGTAGCCACCCTTGTCTTGATGATAGCTTTGCACACTCCTGCCGTTCTCTCATCCAGCTTCATGAGGAATTATTTTCCAACAGTCTTGAAGGAGTTCCCACATATGCTGAGCACTTGTTGGCTGCTTTTACTTCTCTTTGCGGTCCAGCTCATCCCAAAATCATCTCAATTGGGTTGAGGTCGAGTGATTGTGGCTGCCAGGTCATCTGATGCAGCACTCCATCACTCTCCTTGGTCAAATAGCCCTTACACAGCCTGGAGGTGTGTCTTGGGTCATTGTCCTGTTGAAAAACAAACGATAGTCCCATTAAGCCCAAACCAGATGGGATGGCGTATCACTGCAGAATACTGTGGTAGCCATGCTGGTTAAGCGTGCCTTGAATTCTAAATAAATCACTGACAGTGTCACCAGCAAAGCACCCCCACACCATCACACCTCTTCCTCCATGCTTCACGGTAGGAACCACACATGCGGAGATCATCCGTTCACCTACTTTGCGTCTCACAAAGACACGGCGGTTAGAACCAAAAATCTGAAATGTGCACTCATCAGACCAAAGGACAGATATCCAGCAATCTAATGTCCATTGCTCGTGTTTCTTGGCCCAAGCAAGACTCTTCTTCTTCTTGGTGTCATTTAGTAGTGGTTTCTTTGCAGCTATTCAACCATGAAGGCCTGATTCACGCAGTCTTCTCTAAGCGACCCACCTCGACAACATCTGGTGAAATTGCAGAGCGCAAAATTCAAATGACAGAAATCATAATATTAAACATTCATGAAAATACAAGTGTCATACATCATTTAAAAGCTTAACTTCTTGTTAATCCAGCCGCATTGTCAGATTTCAAAAAGGCTTTACGGCAAAAGCACACCATGCGATTATCTGAGGACAGCGCCCCGCATACCAAAGCATTAAAAACATTTTCCAACCAAGCAGATGCATCGCGAAAGTCAGAAATAGCGATAAAATAAATCCCTTTGAAGATCTTCATCTGGTTGCAATCACAAGGCTCCCAGTTACATAACAAATGGTCCTTTTGTTCGATAAAGTCCTTTATATCCCAAAAAAGTAAGTTTATTTGGCGCGCTTCATTCAATAATCCACCTTTTTCCCCTCGTTCAAAATGCATATAAAAAGAATCCCAAACGTTACCAATAAACTTGGTCCAAACATGTCAAACAACGTGCCTAATCAATCCTCAGCTACCCTAATATGTAATTAAACGATACAATTTAAGATGGAAAATAATATATTCAATACCGGAGATAAATAACCAAGGAGCGCATCACAAACATTTTCCAACCAAGCAGATGAATCACAAAAGTCAGAAATAGCGATAAAATAAATTGCTTAACTTTGAAGATCTTCATCTTTTTGCAATCCCAAAGGTCCCAGTTACACAATTAATGGTCCTTTTGTTCGATAAAGTCCTTCTTCATATCCCAAAAATGTCAGTTTATTTGGCGCATTTGATTCAGAAATACACCTGTTCCAACTCACCCAACATGACTACAAAGGAATGTAAAAAGTTACCTGTAAACTTGGTCCAAACATTTCAAACAATGTTTCTAATCCAACCTCAGGTACCCTAATATGTAAATAATCGATAAAATTTAAGACGGAATAAACAGTTTTCAATACCGGAGAAAAACAACGAGGAGCGCACACTCATTCACGCGCACAAAAAAAAACTAGAGTCCTTCTGAGTGACACTTAGAAAGAATACGAATAATTTTTAATAAAAAAAAAAAAAACATTGAACAATTTCTAAAGACTGTTGACATTTAGTGGAAGCCATAGGAACTGCAATCTGGGTCCTAATAATTAGGCTTTCCCATAGATACTCATTGGAAAGTCCAATGACCTAAAAAAAAAAATAGGATGGATTGTCCCCTGGGTTTTGCCGACCAAATCAGTTCTGTTATACTCACAGACATTATTTTAAGTTTTAGAAACTTTAGAGTGTTTTCTATCCAATACTACCATGCATATGTATATCCTAGCTTCTGGACCTGAGTAACAGGCAGTTTACTTTGGGCACCTCAGTCATCCAAATTTCCGAATACTGCCCCCAGCCTTAAAAAGTTAACAGTTGATGTTGAGATGTATCTGTTAGTTTATTTGGGCTGCAATTTCTGAGGCTGGAAACTGTAATGAACTTGTCCTCTTATCCGCAGCAGAGGTAACTCTGAGTCTTTCTTTTCCTGTGGTAGTCTTCATGAGAACCAGTTCCATCATAACGCTTGGAATTTTCCTGATTAACTGATCTTCATGTCTTAAAGTAATGATGGACTGTCGTTTCTCTTTGCTTTTTTGAGCTGTTCTTGCCATAATATGGACTTGGTCTTTTGCCAAATAGGGATATATTCTGTATACCACCCCTACCTTGTCACAACACAACTGATTGGCTGAAACACATGAAGAAGGAAAGAAATTCCACAAATTACAATTTAACAAGGCACACCTGCTAATTGAAATGTATTCCAGATGACTACCTCATGAAGCTGGTTGAGAGATTGCCAAGAGTGTGCAAAGCTGTCATCAAGACAAAGGGTGGCTACTTTGAAGAATCTAAAATCTAAAACATATTTTGATTTGTTTAAAACTTTTTTGGTTACTACATGACTCATGTCCAAAGTTTTGACTGGTACTGTATATTTTCTGGGTGACCTAAATATTCACTGGGTTTCATCAAGCTGCTCTTAACAAATAGTCTGTCCTACACAATAGTCTATCCTTCACAATAGTATGTACTATACAATAGTATGTACTACACAATAGTCTGTCCTACACAATAGTCTGTACTACACAATAGTCTGTCCTTCACAATAGTCTGTTCTTCACAATAGTCTGTCCTACACAATAGTCTGTCCTTCACAATAGTCTGTTCTTCACAATAGTCTGTTCTTCACAATAGTCTGTACTACACAATAGTCTGTCCTTCACAATAGTCTGTTCTTCACAATAGTCTATCCTACACCATAGTCTGTACTACACAATAGTCTGTACTACACAATAGTCTGTCCTTCACAATAGTCTATCCTTCACAATAGTCTGTCCTACACAATAGTCTGTACTACACAATAGTCTATCCTACACAACAGTCTAATCTTTGAAATTGTTGCATGTTGCATTTACATTTTTGTTCAGCGTAGATAGTTATAACCACCACAACACATCACAGTTTTTTTTTTGGTGGCATAATATATTAAAGAGGCGGGTAGCCTAGTGGTTAGAGCTTTGGGCCACTAACTGAAAGATTACTGTATCAAATCCCAGAGTTGACAAGGTAAAAATATTTTGTTCTGCCCCTGAACAAGGCAGTTAACCCACTGTTCCCCAGTACGTCGTCGGTGTAAATAAGAATTTGTTCTTAACTAAATTACCAGGTTAAATATGTATTTATATTTTAAAGCCAAACTCATGCTTGTTGACAATGCACATCATAATGAAGCTGCCACGACTGTTGCTTTGGTGCAACTGTGTGTTTCATTACGTTAATTACAGACAAAACAACAACAGAAACAGGTCGCCACTCCATGCCGCCGAGTAGACATGACACACACACACTAACAAGACACCACTGTGTGTGTGTGTGTGTGTGTGTGTGTGTGTGTGTGTGTGTGTGTGTGTGTGTGTGTGTGTGTGTGTGTGTGTGTGTGTGTGTGTGTGTGTGTGTGTGTGTTGTGTGTGTGTGTGTGTGTGTGTGTGTGTGTGTGTGTGTGTGTGTGTGTGTGTGTGTGTGTGTGTGTGTCTATTAAGTTTCCACCACACTTCAGGATCTTAAATTTACCCCCCCCCCCCGAGCTCTGAGGAGGGGCAGGGGCCTCTGAGTACACACACACACACCACACACACACACACACACACACACACACACACACACACACCACACACACACACACACACACACACACACACACACACACAGTCTTAGTGTGTCTAGACAGACCAGCTATAATCAAAACAAGCCATCCATCGCATATTCAGACCCATTCCAGGCGGTATCCATCAGTCAACCATCATCCAGGCCCTGCTCAGACTGACACAAACAACTGGTAATACGTTGAAAAGTAGCGTTCGGAACATTCAACAAGTTTCCCAGGTGCAGAGACTCAAAGATAAATACTATAATAGCAGTAGAAATACTGACGAAAATGTTGTACTCTCCCTCTCTCATGTTCACTCCCATAGACTTTAATGCTGCAATGTTGAGCCCAGAAGGTCTTTACGTTTTAAATCTAGATTGTGAGAAATAAAAGTCACACATATTGGCTTGACAACTAAATCATTGTGTTACCTTTCCTGGCTCCCCCTCTCTCCTCCTCCCTCCCCCTCTCTACCCCCGTCTCTCCCTCTCGCCTCCTCCCTCCTCCTCTCTCCTCTTCTCTCCCCCTCTCTCCCATCTCTCCAACATAACCACTGGCCTTGTCCTCCTCCATCCTCTTCTCCTCTTCGCTGGCCTCGTCCTCATCCACATCTCTCCATCCTCTCCTCTTCTTCGCTGGCCTCATCCTCATCCACATCTCTCCATCCTCTCCTCTTCTTTCCATGACTCCCCCCTTCCACTGAAGACAGGCCGAGAGCCTCTACTTCCGGCAACCTTTTCTCTATGAGCCCTGGTCTCACACACACACACACACACACACACACACACACACACACACACACACACACACACACACACACACACACACACACACACACACACACACACACACACACACACACACACACACACACACACACACACACACACACACACACACACAAACACAGTCTTAGTGTGTCTAGACAGACCAGCTATAATCAAAACAAGCCATCCATCGCATATTCAGACACATTCCAGGCTGTATCCATCAGTCAACCATCATCCAGGCCCTGCTCAGACTGACACAAACAACTGGTAATACGTTAAAAAGTGGCTTTCGGTATATTCAACAAATTTCCCAGGTGCAAGGACTCAAAGGTTAACAGTTAACTGTTGACCCTAGTGACATTTTTTCAAGGCATCATCCCGACATCCTCTGGACATGGACGGACACCCAATTTCGAAATGAATCCCTGAAAGACCTGGCTGCCACACCACAGAATATGCATCTCTATCTCTGCCTGAAAGCAGAAACATTTCCACTAACACAAACATCATGGCAGAAGACCTAAAGCAGAGATGCCTCAAGGAACATCTAAGGTATTGGTTTCATAAACACTGGAATAAACAGTGCCAGACAGGATTGTGTCGAAGCACAGATCTGGGTAAGGGTACCAAAGCATTTCTGCCAAGCGTCACGTCTGGAAGAAAAGTTGCACCCTCCCTACGGTGGAGAATTGTGGTGGATGTTTTTTCAGCGGAAGGGACTGGGAGACTAGTCAGGATCGAGGGAATGATGAACAGAGTACAGAGATCCTTGATGAAAACCTGCTCCTGAGCGCTCAGGACCTCAGACTGGGGCGAAGGTTCACCTTCCAACAGGACAACGACCCAAAGCACACAGCTAAGACAATGCAGGAGGGGCTTCGGGACAAGTCTCTAAATGTCCTTGAGTGGCCCAGCCAGAGCCCGGACTTGAACCCGGTCAAACCTCTCTGGAGAGACCTGAAAATAGCTGTGCAGCGACACTCCCCATCCAATTTAACAGAGCTTGAGAGGATGCGCAGAGAAGAATGGGATAAACTTCAAAAATACAGGTGTGCCAAACTTGTAGCGTCATACCCAAGAAGTGTCACGTCCTGATCAGCAGAAGGCGTAATTGTGTTAGTCTTGGTCAGGATGTGGCAGGGGGTTTGTGTTTGTTAAATGTTGTGTGGGTGATTGGACTCCCAATTGAAGGCAGGTGTGTTGAGTTGCCTTTGATTGGGAGTCCTATATAGGAGTCTATGTTTTTCTTTGGGGTTGTGGGTAGTTGTTTTTGCACTGCGTTTAGTTAGCCTGCAAAACTGTTGCTGTCTTGTTTATTGGTTTTTCCTGTGGATGCCTTACTCTTTTGAATTAAAATATGAGTATCCACATTCCCGCTGCGCCTTGGTCCATTTTTGAAGACAACTGTTACAAGAAGGCTCAAGGCTGTAATCGCTGCCAAAGGTGCTTCAACAAAGTTCTGAGTAAAGGGTCTGAATGCTATAAATGTGCTATTTCATTTTTTTTCTCATAAATTTGTAAAAAAATATATATATATTTTTGGGGGCCCGTCGAAATAACCAGTCACCAACATTACCGAACATGACATAAAACAATCCCGCACAGCACCATGGGGGAAACAGAGAGTTAAATACCTGAACAATAATTAGGGGAATGAAAAACAGGTGTGTAGAAACAAAGACAAAATAAATGGAAAATGAAAAGTGAATCGGCGATGGCTAGTAGACCGGCGACGCCGACCGCAGAGCACCACCCGAACAAGGAGAGGAACCGACTTCGGCTGAAGTCGTGACACATAGCCTGTCTTCTCTTGAGAGCCAGGTCTGCCTATGGCAGCCTCTCTCAATAGCAAGGCTATGCTCACTGACTCTGTACATAGTCAAAGTTTTCCTTATTTTTGGGTCAGTCACAGTAGCCAGGTATTCTGGGGCGGCATGTAGCCTAGTGGTTAAAGTGACGGGCCAGTAAACGGAATATTGCTAGATTGAATCCCCGAGCTGACAAGGTAAAAATCTGTCATTCTGCCCCTGGAAAAAGGCAGTTAACCCACTGTTCCTAGGCCATCATTGTAAATAAGAATTTGTTCTTAACTGACTTGCTCTAGTTAAATAAAGGTAAAATAAAAAAATCTGCTGAGGAGACTCTTCTCTATAGTTAAATCTCTCTCTCTCTCTCTCAGACTAGGTTCCATTAGATAATGTCAACATAGCCCTGCTGCCCGCTGTCTGCTCCCTGAGACATGGTGTTGACTGAAAGAGCAGATAAGTGTGGAGACCAGGTGGAGGGGAGAGGGAGGAGGAGGAGGAGGAGAAAGTGGGATGGAGATGACCCTGTCTGTGACAGAGGAACCAAGGCATTTCTCATAACTTTAGTTATTCATACTCAAGCTAAGTATGGCTAGTGGACCGGTGACGCCAACCGCCGAGCGCCACCCAAACAAGGAGAGGAACCGACTTCGGCTGAAGTCGTGACAGTACCCCCCCCCCCCCCCCCCGACGCCAGCCTCGGGGACGACCCGGAGGACGAGGTGCAGGGCGATCCGGATGGAGACGGTGGAACTCCCGCAGCATTGAAGGGTCCAACACGTCCTCCACCGGCACCCAGCATCTCTCCTCCGGACCGTACCCCTCCCACTCCACGAGGTACTGAAGGCCCCTCGCCCGACGCCTCGAGTCCAGTCTGAACCAAACTGCATATGCCGGAGCCCCCTCGATGTCCAGAGAGGGCGGGGGAACCTCCCTCACCTTAGATTCCTGGAGCGGACCAGCCACCACCGGCCTGAGGAGAGACACATGAAACGAGGGGTTAATACGGTAATCGGGGGGAAGCTCTAGCCTGTAAAACACCTTGTTTATTCTCCTCAGGACTTTGAGTGGCCCCACAAACCGCAGACCCAGCTTCCGGCAGGGCAGGCGGAGGGGCAGGTTTCGGGTCGAGAGCCAGACCCAGTCCCCCAGTGCAAAACCCGGGGCCTCACTGCGCCAGCCTTCTGACGTCTTACGACCCGCTGAAGGTGCACATGAGCAGTGTCTCATGTCTCCTCTGAGCGCCTAAACCAGTCATCCACTGCAGGAGCCTCGATCTGGCTCTGATGCCATGGCGCCAGAACCGGCTGGTACCCCAGTACGTACTGGAAGGGGGAGAGGTTAGTGGAGGAGTGGCGGAGCGAGTTTTGGGCCATCTCTGCCCAGGGTATGAACGCCGCCCACTCCCCCGGCTGGTCCTGGCAATAGGACCGCAGAAACCTACCCACATCCTGATTCACTCTCTCCACCTGCATGTTACTCTCAGGGTGAAAACGTGAGGTAAGGCTGACCGAGAACCCCAGACGTTCAATGAACGCCCTCCAGACCCTTGACGTGAACTGGGGACCTCGATCAGATACTATGTCTTCAGGCACCCCGTAGTGCCGGAAGACGTGTGTGAACAGGGCCTCCGCAGTCTGTAGGTCCGTATTGAGACCGGCAAAGGGAGGAGACGACAGGACTTAGAAAACCGATCCACAACGACCAGGATCGTGGTGTTACCCTGTGAGGGAGGCAGATCCATTAGGAAGTCCACCGACAGGTGCGACCAAGGCCACTGTGGAACGGGTAAGGGCTGTAACATCCCTCTGGGCAGGTGCCTAGGGGCCTTACACTGAGCG
Source organism: Salmo salar (assembly GCF_965601325.2). Lineage (NCBI taxonomy): Eukaryota > Metazoa > Chordata > Actinopteri > Salmoniformes > Salmonidae > Salmo > Salmo salar. The sequence goes on from NC_138303.1 coordinate 8,572,048, forward strand.
CACACCGAGCAGGAGGAAACATAAACCCTCACGTACTTGGCCAAAGTGGACCACCAGTACTTCCCACTAAGACAGCGCACTGTCCGACCAATGCCCGGATGACCAGAGGAGGGTGACGTGAGGGCCCAATAGATCAAACGGTCGGGGACAGCAGACGGAACTTACAGACGCCCAGCTGGACACTGGAGGGGAGCGGGCTCTGTACGTAACGCCCGCTCGATGTCCGCGTCCAGCTCCCACACTACCGGTGCCACCAGGCAAAAGGCTGGGAGTATGGGAGTGTGATCCATGGACCACTCCTCTGTGTCATACATCTGGGACAGTGCGTCTGCATTAGCGTTCTGGGAACCTGGTCTGTAGGACACAGTGGCCAGGTATTCTGGGGCAGCAGGTAGCCTAGTGGTTAAAGTGACGGGCCAGTAAACGGAATATTGCTAGATTGAATCCCCGAGCTGACAAGGTAAAAATCAGTCATTCTGCCCCTGGAAAAAGGCAGTTAACCCACTGTTCCTAGGCCATCATTGTAAATAAGAATTTGTTCTTAACTGACTTGCTCTAGTTAAATAAAGGTAAAAAAAAATAATCTGCTGAGGAGACTCTTCTCTATAGTTAAATCTCTCTCTCTCTCTCAGACTAGGTTCCATTAGGTGATGTCAACATAGCCCTGCTGCCCGCTGTCTGCTCCCTGAGACATGGTGTTGACTTAAAGAGCCGATAAGTGGCTCTGAAAGACCAGGTGGAGGGGAGAGGGAGGAGGAGGAGGAGGAGAAAGTGGGATGGAGATGACCCTGTCTGTGACAGAGGAACCAAGGCATTTCTCATAACTTTAGTTATTAATACTCAAGCTCTTCAGATTTCAAATTCCTCTTCAGATTTCCAAACACTCTCTCCTTCTGTCCCTCTCTCTCCTCATCTCACTCTCTCCCTTAGTCTAGCACTCCACTCGTCTCTCCGTCTCATCCATCCATCTCTCTATCTCTCTCTCCCTCTTTCTCTCACCCCTCTCTCTCTTTCTCTCTCTCACACACACAGGAAAACAAATATTCTGTGTAACTGGCCTGTGACTGAGGTGTGAGGGTTAGCTTGCAGTGTGAAAGCTAAATGAGATCGGTCTGGTGTGTGCTCAGACATCTCCTGTCCTCTATCTCCTTCACACACACACACGCACGCACGCACACACACAAGCACACACACACACACACTTACACACACACACATTCTGGAATAACTAACCTTGTGGGGAAACACAATTCAGTCCCATTCAAAATCCTATTTCCAGAAACCTAACCCTAACCCTAACCTTAACCCTATCAATAAAACTCATTCTAACCTTAACCTTAAAGCCCCTAGAAATAGCATTTGATCTTGTGAGGACCCAAAAAAATTCCCCAGTTGGTGACATTTTGTTTGTTTAGTATTATTGTGAGGACTTCTGGTATAGTTAAAGACGTCCACACGCAAACACAAGCACACACAGAGGAAAACACATTTAAACACAGATACAATCAAACCATTAGACTGTCTCTGGTATAACTCTGTCAGAGGGAAACCATTAGACTGTCTCTGGTATAACTGTCAGAGGGAAACCATTAGACTGTCTCTGGTATAACTCTGTCGGAGGGAAACCATTAAACTGTCTCTGGGGGAAACCATTAGACTGTCTCTGGTATAACTCTGTCGGAGAGAAACCATTAGACTGTCTCTGGTATAACTGTCAGAGGGAAACCATTAGACTGTCTCTGGTATAACTGTCAGAGGGAAACCATTAGACTGTCCCTGGTATAACTGTCAGAGGGAAACCATTAGACTGTCTCTGGCATAACTGTCAGAGGGAAACCATTAGACTGTCTCTGGTATAACTCTGTCAGAGGGAAACCATTAAACTGTCTCTGGTATAACTGTCAGAGGGAAACCATTAGACTGTCCCTGGTATAACTCTAACAGAGGGAAACCAATAGACTGTCTCTGGTATAACTGTCAGAGGGAAACCATTAGACTGTCTCTGGTATAACTGTCATAGGGAAACCATTAGACTGTCTCTGGTATAACTGTCAGAGGGAAACCATGAGACTGAGTCTGGTATAACTCTAACAGAGGGAAACTATTAGACTGTCTCTGGTATAACTGTCAGAGGGAAACCATTAGACTGTCTCTGGTATAACTCTGTCAGAGGGAAACCATTAGACTGTCTCTGGTATAACTCTAACAGAGGGAAACCATTAGACTGTCCCTGGTATAACTGTCAGAGGGAAACCATTAGACTGTGTCTGGTATAACTGTCAGAGGGAAACCATTAGACTGTCTCTGGTATAACTCTGTCAGAGGGAAACCATTAGACTGTCTCTGGTATAACTCTAACAGAGGGAAACCATTAGACTGTCCCTGGTATAACTGTCAGAGGGAAACCATTAGACTGTCTCTGGTATAACTGTCAGAGGGAAACCATTAGACTGTCTCTGGTATAACTCTGTCAGAGGGAAACCATTAGACTGTCTCTGGTATAACTCTAACAGAGGGAAACCATTAGACTGTCCCTGGTATAACTGTCAGAGGGAAACCATTAGACTGTCTCTGGTATAACTCTGTCAGAGGGAAACCATTAGACTGTCCCTGGTATAACTGTCAGAGGGAAACCATTAGACTGTCCCTGGTATAACTGTCAGAGGGAAACCATTAGACTGTCTCTGGTATAACTCTGTCAGAAGGAAACCATTAGACTGTCCCTGGTATAACTGTCAGAGGGAAACCATTAGACTGTCCCTGGTATAACTGTCAGAGGGAAACCATTAGACTGTCTCTGGTATAACTCTGTCAGAAGGAAACCATTAGACTGTCCCTGGTATAACTCTAACAGAGGGAAACCAATAGACTGTCTCTGGTATAACTCTGTCAGAGGGAAGCCATTAGACTGTCTCTGGTATAACTGTCAGAGGGAAGCCATTAGACTGTCTCTGGTATAACTGTCAGAGGGAAACCATTAGACTGTCTCTGGTATAACTCTGTCAGAAGGAAACCATTAGACTGTCCCTGGTATAACTCTAACAGAGGGAAACCAATAGACTGTCTCTGGTATAACTCTGTCAGAGGGAAGCCATTAGACTGTCTCTGGTATAACTGTCAGAGGGAAGCCATTAGACTGTCTCTGGTATAACTGTCAGAGGGAAACCATTAGACTGTCTTTGGTATAACTCTGTCAGAGGGAAACCATTAGACTGTCTCTGGTATAACTCTGTCAGAGGGAAACCATTAGACTGTCTCTGGTATAACACTGTCAGAGGGAAACCATTAGACTGTCTCTGGTATAACTCTGTCAGAGGGAAACCATTAGACTGTCCCTGGTATAACTGTCAGAGGGAAACCATTAGACTGTCCCTGGTATAACTCTAACAGAGGGAAACCAATAGACTGTCTCTGGTATAACTGTCAGAGCGAAACCATTAGACTGTCTCTGGTATAACTGTCAGAGGGAAACCATTAGACTGTCTCTGGTATAACTCTGTCAGAGGGAAACCATTAGACTGTGTCTGGTATAACTGTCAGAGGGAAACCATTAGACTGTCTCTGGTATAACTGTCAGAGGGAAACCATTAGATTGTCTCTGGTATAACTCTGTCAGAGGGAAACCATTTGACTGTCTCTGGTATAACTCTAACAGAGGGAAACCATTAGACTGTCCCTGGTATAACTGTCAGAGGCAAACCATTAGACTGTCTCTGGTATAACTGTCAGAGGGAAACCATTAGACTGTCGCTGGTATAACTGTCAGAGGCAAACCATTAGACTGTCTCTGGTATAACTGTCAGAGGGAAACCATAAGATCGTCTCCAATATCTCTCATGTTCCCTCTTCTCTCTCTTCTCCCTCTCGTGTTCCCTCTCCTCCCTCTCTCATGTTCCCTCTTCTCTCTCTCCTCCCTCTCTCATGTTCCCTCTACTCTCTCTCCTCTCTCTCTCATGATCCGTCTCAAATCAAATCAAATCAAATGTATTTATATAGCCCTTCTTACATCAGCTGATATCTCAAAGTGCTGTACAGAAACCCAGCCTAAAACCCCAAACAACAAGCAATGCAGGTGTAGAAGCACGGTGGCTAAGAAAAACTCCCTAGAAAGGCCAGAACCTAGGAAGAAACCTAGAGAGGAACCAGGCTATGAGGTGTGGCCAGTCCTCTTCTGGCTGTGCCGGGTGGAGATTATAACAGAACATGGCCAAGATGTTCAAATGTTCATAAATGACCAGCATGGTCAAATAATAATAATCACAGTAGTTGTCGAGGGTGCAACAGGTCAGCACCTTAGGAGTAAATGTCAGTTGGCTTTTCATAGCCAATCATTGAGAGTATCTCTACCGCTCCTGCTGTCTCTAGAGAGTTGAAAACAGCAGGTCTGGGACAGGTAGCACGTCCGGTGAACAGGTCAGGGTTCCATAGCCGCAGGCAGAACAGTTGAAACTGGAGCAGCAGCATGGCCAGGTGGACTGGGGACAGCAAGGAGTCATCATGCCAGGTACTCCTGAGGCATGGTCCAGGGCTCAGGTCCTCCGAGAGAGAGAAAGAAAGAAAGACATTTACACTGGACACTGGAGAAATACTCCAGATTTAACAGACTGACCCTAGCCCCTGACAGATAAACTACTGCAGCATAAATACTGGAGGCTGAGACAGGAGGGGTCAGGAGACACTGTGGCCCCATCCGATGATACCCCCGGACAGGGCTAAACAGGCAGGATATAACCCCACCCACTTTGCCAAAGCACAGCCCCCACACCACTAAAGGGATATCTTCAACCATCAACTTACCATCCTGAGACAAGGCCGAGTATAGCCCACAAAGATCTCCGCCACGGCACAACCCAAGGGGTGCGCCAACCCAGACAGGAAGACCACGTCTGTGACTCAACTCACTCAAGTGACGCACCCCTCCTAGGGACGGCATGGAAGAGCACCAGTAAGCCAAATGACTCAGCCCCTGTAATAGGGTCAGAGGCAGAGAATCCCAGTGGAGAGAGGGGAACCGGCTAGGCAGAGACAGCAAGGGCGATTTGTTGCTCCAGTGCCTTTCCGTTCACCTTCACACTCCTGGGCCAGACTACACTCAATCATAGGACCTACTGAAGAGATGAGTCTTCAGTAAAGACTTAAAGGTTGAGACCGAGTCTACGTCTCTCACATGGGTAGGCAGACCATTCCATAAAAATGGAGCTCTATAGGAGAAAGCCCTGCCTCCAGCTGTTGCTTAGAAATTCTAGGGACAATTAGGAGGCCTGCGTCTTGTGACCGTAGCGTACGTGTAGGTAAATCGGAAAGATAGGTAGGAGCAAGCCCATGTAATGCTTTGTAGGTTAGTAGTAAAACCTTGAAATCAGCCCTTGCCTTAAGAGGAAGCCAGTGTAGGAAGGCTAGCACTGGAGAAATATGATCAAATTTTTTGGTTCTAGTCAGGATTCTATCAGCCGTATTTAGCACTAACTGAAGTTTATTTAGTGCTTTATCTGGGTAGCCGGAAAGGAGAGCATTGCAGTAGTCTAACCTAGCAGTAACAAAAGCATGGATTAATTTTTCTGCATCAATTTTGGACAGAAAATGTCTTATCTTTACAATGTTACGCAGATGGAAAAAAGCTGTTCTTGAAACAATCTTGATATGTTCGTCAAAAGAGAGATCAGGGTGCAGAGTAACGCCGAGCTCCTTCACAGTTTTATTTGAGACGACTGTACAACCATCAAGATTAATTGTCAAATTCAACAGAAGATCTCTTTGTTTCTTGGGACCAAGCATCTCTGTTTTGTCCGAGTTTAAAAGTAGAAAGTTTGGTATAACTCTCCTCTCTCTCTCATGTTCCCTCTCCTCTCTCTACTCCGTCTCTCATGTTCTCCCCTCCTCTCTCTCCTCTCTCTCTCACGTTCCATCTCCTCCATCTCTCATGTTCTCTCTCCTCTCTCTCATGTTCCCTATCTCATGTTCGATCTCCTTCCTCTCTCATGTTCCCTCTCTTCGCTCTCTCATATTCCCTCTCTTCCCTCTCTCATGTTCTCTCTCCTCTCTCTCATGTTCCCTATCTCATGTTAAATCTCCTTCCTCTCTCATGTACCCTCTCTTCCCTCTCTCATGTTCACTCTCCCCTTCTCTAACGTCAATCATGTTCCCTCTACTCTCTCTCCTCCCTCTCTAATGTTCCCTCTTCAATCTCTCCTCCCTCTCTAATGTTCCCTCTCCTCTTCCTCCTCCCTCTCTCATGTTCCCTCTTCTCTCTCTCCTCCCTCTCTCATGTTCCCTCTTCTCTCTCCTCCCTCTCTCATGTTCCCTCTACTCTTCCTCCTCCCTCTCTCATGTTCCCTCTTCAATCTCTCCTCCCTCTCTCTTGTTTCCTCTCCTCCCTCTCTCATGTTCCCTCTTCTCTCTCCTCCCTCTCTCATGTTCCCTCTCCTCTCTCTCCTCCCTCTCTCATGTTAAAACACATCCCTCTCTCATGTTCACACTCCCCTTCTCCAACCTCAATCATGTTCCCTCTCCTCTTCCTCCTCCCTCTCTCATGTTCCCTCTCCTCCCTCTCGCATGTTCCCTCTCCTCTCTCTCCTCCCTCTCTCATGTTCTCTCTCTCTCCTCCCTCTCCTCCCTCTCTCATGTTCCCTCTCCCCCTCTTCCCTCTTTAGATTAATCAATCTTCTGATCTGTCAGTCTTCCCCTTTCTGGACTGAAACTTTCAGTACATCTAATGAAGTATGAAAGACAAAAGTAGGCTTGTCAATATTCCATTTGCTTCCGTTTTAGAAATGTTTTTCAACAGAATCGGCAGAATGAATGAACACCCCTGAGCGCACGTAAACATAGAAGTAGCAGCCACATACAGTGGATTTGGAAAGTATTCAGACCCATTGGCTTTTTCCACATTTGGTTACGTTAAAGCCTTATTCTCAAATGGATGAAATCGTTTTTCCCCCCTAATCAATCTACACACAATACCCTATAATGTAGAAGCAAAAACAGGTTTTAGAAATTTTTACAAATGTATATATATATATATATATTTTTTTTTTTTTTACTGAAATATCACATTTACATAAGTATTCAGAACCCTTACTCAGTACTTTGTTGATGCACCTTTGTCAGCTGCTACAAGCTTGGCACACCTGTATTTGGGGAGTGTCTCCCTTTCTTCTCTGCAGATCCTCTCAAGCTCTGTCAGGTTGGATGGGAAGTGTTGCTGCACAGATATTTTCAGGTCTGTCCAGAGATGTTTGATCGGGTTCAAGTCCAGGCTCTGGCTGGGCCACTCAATGACATTCAGAGACTTGTCCTGAAGCCACTCCTGCGTTGTCTTGGCTGTGAGATTAGGGTTGTTGTCCTGTTTGAAGGTAAACCTTTGCCCAAGTCTGAGGTCCTGAGAGCTCTGGAGAAGGTTTTCATCAAGGATCTCTCTGTACTTTGCTCTGTTGATCTTTCCTTCGATCCTGACTAGTCTCCCAGTCCCTGCCGCTGAAGTGTAGTATAAACAAAAAAAATGAAATATTTTTCTCCCTCTCTCTTGCTTCTTCATTTATTGCTAGCTAAGTAAGTGAATTCTCCTTAATTTTGCAAGAAATTAATTTGTTCAAAACTGTTCAACTATTGTCTTTCTCTCTCTTTGAGTCAACTACTCACCACATTTTATGCACTGCAGTGCTAGCTAACTGTAGCTTATGCTTTAAGTACTATATTCATTCTCTGATCCTTTGTTTGGTTGGACAACATATCAGTTCATGCTGCAAGAGCTCTGATAGGTTGGAGGAGGTCTGGAAGTCGTAATAATTACTGTGTAAGTCTATGGAAGGGGGTGAGAACCATGAGCCTCCTAGGTTTTGTATTGAAGTCAATGTACCCAGAGGAGGACGGAAGCTAGCTGTCCTCCGGCTACACCACGGTGCTAACCTACAGAGTGCTGTTGAGGCTACTGTAGATCTTCATTGCAAAATAAATACATTATTTGTTGACGTGAATATATTTAGTATAGTTTATCTAAAACTGATAACTTTTTTAATATGTTTCACTAGTTTTCTTTTTATGAAATTCACTGAGGAGGATGGTCCTCCCCTTCATAGTCTGAGGAGCCTCCCATGCTATATGGGTATTAGGGTGCTAATTGGGACACACCAAAAGTGTATTGTCCACTTCCAAGTGATCAAATTACATTGTCATTAACCCCCTAGAGTAGATTTCCGGCACCACCTCAATCTAGTATAATCATTTTTGGGGGGTCTTACAGACAATACGGTGTGGACTCTGGGCTTCTTCCTGGAGGAGATTCTAGATACAGAAACAGGATTAATTTGCCGATGTGTGTCAATGTAGCAGAACTGTATCCCGTGAACTGTATCCCGTGGGCAGGTATGGTCCCACCAAAAATTGCCTGTTCTGCATGTTATTTTGGCATTAATACGTGTCACATATCAGATGGCAAACAATGTTAAAAAATAAATAATTATTGAGTATTTTTTTATTTACATTTTTTTGTGTCATTTTTTGGGGGGGGGGGTGGATCAGTTTTAATATTGCGAATAGATTCCAACAATGTAATTGTCTGCATCATTTCCAATCCCCCATATATTTTTGTGGTAAATATATATATATATATATATATATTTACAGTTGAAGTCGGAAGTTAACACACACTTAGGCTGGAGTCATTAAAACTCGTTTTTTCAAACACCTCACAAATTTCTTGTTAACAAACTATAGTTTTGGCAAGTCGGTTAGGACATCTACTTTATGCATGACACAAGTCATTTTCCCAACAATTGTTTACAGACAGATTATTTCACTTAAAATTCACTGTATCACAATTCCAGTTGATCAGAAGTTTACATACACTAAGTTGACTGTGCCTTTAAACAGCTTGGAAAATTCCAGAAAAAGATGTCATGGCTTTAGAAGCTTCTGATAGGCTAATTGACATCAGTTCAGTATATTGGAGGTGTACCTGTGGATTTATTTCAAGGCCTACCTTCAAACTCAGTGCCTCTTTTCTAACTCAGTGCCTCTTTGCTTGACATCATGGGAAAATCAAAAGAAATCAGAAGACCACAGAAAAAGTGTGGTTCATCCTTGGGAGCAATTTCCAAACGCCTGAACGTTCCACGTTCATCTTTATAAACAATAGTACGCAAGTATATACACCATGGGACCACGCAGCCGTCACACCGCTCTGGAAGGAAACGCGTTCTGTCTCCTAGAGATGAACGTACTTTGGTGCAAAAAGTGCAAATCAATCCCAGAACAACAGCAAAGGACCTTGTGAAGATGCTGGAGGAAACAGGTACAAAAGTATCTATATCCACAGTAAAACGAGTCCTATATCGACATAACCTGAAAGGCTACTCAGCAAGGAAGAAGCCACTGCTCCAAAACCGCCATAAAAAACCCAGACTACGGTTTGCAACAGCACATGGGGACAAAGATCATACTTTTTGGAGAAATGTCCTCTGGTCTGATGAAACAAAAATATAACTTTTTGGCCATTGTTATGTTTGGAGGGAAAAGAGGGAGGCTTGCAAGCCAAAGAACACCATTCCAACCGTGAAGCACAGCGGTGGCAGCATCATGTTGTGGGGGTGCTTTGCTGCAGGAGGGACTGGTGCACTTTACAAAATAGATGACATCATGAGGTAGGAAAATGATGTGGATATATTGAAGCAACATCTCAAGACATCAGTCAGGAAGTTAAAGCTTGGTCACAAATGGGTCTTCCAAATGGACAATGACCCCAAGCATATTTCCAAAGTTGTGGCAAAATGGCTTAAGGACAACAAAGTCAAGATATTGGAGTGGCCATCACAAAGCCCTGACCTCAATCCTATAGAACATCTGTGGGCAGAACTGAAAAAGGAGGCCTACAAACCTGACTCAGTTACACCAGCTCTGTCAGGAGGAATGGGCCAAAATTCACCCAACTTATTGTGGGATGCTTGTGCAAGGTTACCTGACATGTTTGACCCAAGTTAAACAATTTAATTGCAATGCTACCAAATGCGAATTGAGTGTATGTAAACTTCTGACCCACTGGGAATGTGATGAAAGAAATAAAAACTGAAATAAATAATTCTCTCTACTATTGTTCTGACATTTCACATTCTTAAAATAAGGTGGTGATCCTAACTGACCTAAGATTTTTACTAGGATTAAATGTCAAGAATTGTGAAAACTGAGTTTAATAAATGTATTTGGCTAAGGTGTATGTAAACTTCCCACTTCAACTGTATGTAGCAAAATTTGGATTTCTGTTTTTTTACATTGGATAAAAGTAGACACTCAGAGCTACAAAACGATATATCATACACAACATTTTTGAGGAACAATAGGAAAGTAATTCCATACATTTGTAAACTCACTTTTGAGAAAAGGGCCTTTGAATGTTTTAGTATCTACTAGAGAGCTATCCTTTGTCTACACCCATTTCAGCATTGTTCACACCCTCTTAAGCCTTTAGCCCCACCCATCTCCTTTAAGGATTCACATGAGGTCATGTGATAAAGACTAAAAAGTGGTAGTAGCCTACAATAAGGAACAATTCCAGGTAAACAGAAAGGGTCCAGATAAAAAAAAGATTTTATATTAGATGACCCAGATACAAATCTAAATTGATGGTTCATGTGAAAGAAATGCTATAGCCACCAGTGGTGGAAAAAGTACTAAATTGTTATACTTGAGTAAAAGTATAAATAATCTCAAATTCCTTATAGTAAACCAGATGACACAATTGTATATTAAAAATTTTTTATAATATGTATTGACGGATAACCATGGGCACAATGTACTTAAGTATCGAAAGTAAAAATATTAACCATTTCAACTTCCTTATATTTAGCAAACCAGACTGCACCGTTTTATATTTTTATTGGTGGATAGCCATTGACACACGCCATCACGCCAACACTCAGACATCATTTACAGATAGCCAGGGGAACACTCAGACACGCCGACACGCCGACACTCAGACACTCAGACATAATTTACAAATGAAGCATTTGTGTTTAGTGAGTCTGCCAGATCAGAGGCCGTATGGATGACCAGGGATGTTCTCTTGATTTTCCTGTCAAAATGTACACGAGTACTTTTGGGTGTCAAGGAAAATTAATGGAGTAAAAAGTACATTATTTTCTCTACGAATGTAGTGAAGTAAAAGTTGCCAAATATATAAATAGTAGTGTACAGATACCACAAAAAAACTACTTCAGTAGTACTATAAAGTATTTTTACTTAAGGACTTTACATCACTGCCAAATGCCTTCACACCAGTACGTTAGCATACTTTATATACTGTTACACATGCACTTATCACATATATAACATAAGTTAAGGCCATGCAACCTGAGTTGAAACCTGAGGGAGGTGCACATGTACAGTACATAAACAGATGCATGCGCCATATATTTAAGTGGTGGACACTTGATACGGTAACATGATATTGTTGTGGTATGTCACAAAATCATGTTACGACCACACATGTCAATATTCATTTTATATATCAAGTCTTTGCTAAGTGGATGGGTCTCTACAGTCGGTGTAAACGGTACAGCCAAATTGGTTACTTGCATAGTAGCAATATCAGAAATAGATAGTGTCTTTATAAATAAAATAATATACAGTATGTATAAGAACAATATCAATAATGATAGTGATAGACGAGGTAGTTATATGCAAACAATCAGGGATAAAGTGGCTGAGCAGCAGGATAAACATTAGTAGCAGCAACATATGGCGTGTGTGTTAGGAGAGAGTCATTTGAATAGAGGCACTGCAGATAGTGCTGATGACTGGTCCGTCCAAAACCACGCATGAACAAGGGAATGTATATTCGGAGAGCCTGTTTCTGTCGTGCCCTTGATTTTGGTGCAAGACATGTGATGTCCATTGCCTCTTCGTCGCAAAACTCCCTGATCTTCTCAAAAATAAAGTTTGTCTAGCTGTGTTCAGTACAGGTGGTGCTTGTACAGGCAGACCATCTATGGGAGGAAGGATGTCACCATTGCTCAGCAGCTGAAACCTGGTCCCGACAGTCTTTAACGCTCCTTGGCGACAAAAACACCAGGCTCCAGAGCATCGAAGCTGTAAAACAGGGAATAACAAAAAATCTGAAGACATTACAACCCCGCACAACATCAATTCACCTCCCAAGTTTAGATAAGAAGAATAACCTCATACAAAGATATTATTTTTTTTTACCTGAGGTGCTGGTACTGCTGAATCTGTAGCAGAGGCCTGAAGTACGGAGTAAGGTGTTGTCAGCCATATCTTTCCACCAGCACCGTACCATCCTCTAGTCCAACCAGCTGTGGGATGTTGACCCCTGTCACAGTGTTGTCCTTCACAGAGAGTCAGCATTGCATGGTACGATTGTCGTCCAGAAAGTAGTCCATCACAACTTTTACATACTGACCTCTGTCGATAGTGCCAGATAAATTGAGGGCAGTAATGTTATTGAGAGCAGTAGCAACATATTTGCAGTTCTCGATGGCTAACATAATATCTTTAGAAAAAAACTGCAGTAGAAAGGACTATCTAGGCATTACGAGCAGCCCATTTTATAGACATAAGATGCAACACCGTAGACCAATCCAAACTCATCTCTCAGCATGTCCAGCCCACTCATTATCTCAGCCAATCATGGCTAGTGGGGAAGGTTGCTGACTTTTTCTGTGGCTAAACCAACTAGGCTCGTAATTTAACAATTTTATTCATATTTACAGACGAGTTTGATATTTTGATAAAACATATTTATTTACGTTCAAAACGATCTCCTGTGAAGTCGTGACTTGCAACATACGCCTAGTTTCCTGAATCGGGTCACATATCAAACTTCATTGTATATATCATTCATAAATCACATATTTTTAAAACACACTGAGCTTCACGTTGTCTTAAGCTCTGTTCAGTTCTAACAGCTGACATTAAGAGAAGACCAGACAACGCTAGCTTCAGGTTTAGAATGCTGTGTTGTAGAACAGCTAACTAAAGATGGGGCATTCAGATCAAAAAAGACAAGACATGTATAATACCACATCAGTACACATGAAATACTCATGAAATTGTGTGAAAGATCAGAGAGGCTATTATAGAAACACTGAATCTCCTATCGTTTACTTTTTTATCAGATGATAAGATAGGAACGACAGTTAAAATGGGCCCCAGGGCATTCTTTTCTGAACCAATCTCCTCACACAGTTCTGCTGTCGTGACGACAAGTGCCCATTTTAATTGCCGTCCCCTTGTCAGTGGTTCTGTCCCAAATAGTACTTTATTCCCTATGTAGTGCACTTGACAGGGGATATGTTGCCATTGCAATGTTTCAGCATTTGGGACAGAGCCATTGTAAAGTGACTTCCATAGTAGTGAGAATAATGATGTCTCCATGGTGACATTAGTGACATCACAAAGTCCTTTGAGCCAGCAGAGAACAGAAATAATTAATGTGTGTGTGTATGCGTGTGCATGTGTGTGTGTGTGTGGGTGTTTGTGCGTGTGTGCGTCTGTGCGTGTGTGGGTGAGTGTGTGTATGCGTGTGGGTGTGCATGTGTGTGTGTGTGTGTGTGTGTGTGTGTGTTTGGGTGTTTGTGCGTGTGTGCTTGTGTGGGTGTGTGTATGCGTGTGCATATTCGTGTGCGTGTGTGTGTGTGTCCGGTTGTGTGGGTGTGTGTATGCGTGTGCGTGTGTGCTTGTGTGGGTGTGTGTATGCGTGTGCGTATTCGTGTGCGTGTGTGTGTGTGTGTCTGGTTGTGTGGGTGTGTGTATGCATGTGTGTGTGTGTGTGTGTGTGTGTGCGTGTGTGTATTCGTGTGCGTGTGCGTGTGTGTGTGTGTGTGTATTCGTGTGCGTGTGCGTGTGTGTGTGTGTGTATTCGTGTGCGTGTGTGTGTGTGTGTGTATTCGTGTGCGTGTGCGTGTGTGTGTGTGGGTGTGCGTGTGTGTATTCGTGTGCGTGTGCGTGTGTGTGTGTGGGTGTGCGTGTGTGTATTCGTGTGCGTGTGCGTGTGTGTGTGTGGGTGTGCGTGTGTGTATTCGTGTGCGTGTGCGTGTGTGTGTGTGGGTGTGCGTGTGTGTATTCGTGTGCGTGTGTGTGTGTGGGTGTGTCTGGTTGTGTGTAAAAGACCGGTTTCATTTAGTTTCTCCATCCAGGCTTTCCTTTTAAGCATGTTCATTTAGATATTGTATCTCTGCCAAATCCAGACCCCGACGCCTGCCAAAACCTTCTGTGGCGGCATGGATGCTTTCATGTCAGTATCCAGTTTCTTCCGTTCATCAACACTTTACCAGGAGAAGAGAATAACGTAAACCCCCTTAGATGAGACAAATGATGTAAGAGTCTGAACAGAAAGTCACCCGCTTCAGGGTCCTATTCATTAGTGCACAGCGTAGCAAACCGTAGCAAAACGTTTTGAAACGGAAAACGTTTAGCAAAGAAAATTACAGTTTCTTTTAAGGGACAAGTTCAGGTAGTTCCACCCCGATAGAGTCTGTTTGGTGTTACGTAGTTCCACCCCATTACGGTCTGTTTGGTGTTACATAGTTCCACCCCGATACAGTCTGTTTGGTGAGGTAGTTCTTTCCCGTTACGGTCTGTTTGGTGTTAAGTAGTTCCACCCTGAAACAGTCTGTTTGGTGAGGTAGTTCTTTCCTGTTGCGGTCTGTTTGGTGTTACGTAATTCCACCCCGTTACAGTCTGTTTGGTGTTACGTAGTTCCACCCCGTTACAGTCTGTTTGGTGTTACGTAGTTCCACCCCGTTACAGTCTGTTTGGTGTTACGTAGTTCCACCCCGTTACGGTCTGTTTGGTGTTACGTAGTTCCACCCCATTACAGTCTGTTTGGTGTTACGTAGTTCTACCCCATTATGGTCTGTTTGGTGTTACATAGTTCCACCCCGTTACAGTCTGTTTGGTGTTACGTAGTTCCACCCCGTTACAGTCTGTTTGGTGTTACATAGTTCCACCCCGTTACAGTCTGTTTGGTGTTACGTAGTTCCACCCTGTTACGGTCTGTTTGGTGTTACGTAGTTCCACCCCGTTACAGTCTCTTTGGTGTTAAGTAGTTCCACCCCGTTACGGTCTGTCTGGTGAGGTAGTTCTTTCCCGTTACAGTCTGTTTGGTGTTACGTAGTTCCACCCCGTTACAGTCTGTTTGGTGTTACATAGTTCCACCCCGTTACAGTCTGTTTGGTGTTACGTAGTTCCACCCTGTTACGGTCTGTTTGGTGTTACGTAGTTCCACCCCGTTACAGTCTGTTTGGTGTTAAGTAGTTCCACCCCGTTACGGTCTGTCTGGTGAGGTAGTTCTTTCCCGTTGCGGTCTGTTTGGTGTTACGTAGTTCTTTCCCGTTGCGGTCTGTTTGGTGTTACGTAGTTCCACCTCGTTATGGTCTGTCTGGTGAGGTAGTTCTTTCCGGTTACGGTCCGTTTGGTGTTACGTAGTTCCACCCCGTTACGGTC